>NW_006408569.1:12530286-12532565 GCF_000296735.1 Chrysochloris asiatica | reverse complement strand
TTTTGGTTTTCTATTTCTAAATCTTTGCATATTTTATTATAGTACCTGGTTTTATCTTCTTGAGCTGATCTTTGAAATTTTCTGTTCAGCTCTTGGACCTCTTCAATTCTTCTATTTGCTTTAGCACCTACAGGGAAGCCCATTAATACCACTACTATTCAAATGTACACACCAACCACTATAGCCAGTGAGGATGAAATAGAAGAATTCTACCAAATTCTTCAATTTGAAATTGATCATATATACAATCAAGATGTATTGATCATTACTGGTGATTGGAATGCAAAGGTTGGGAACAAAGAGGAAGGATCAGTAGTTGGAAAAAATGACCTTGATGATAGAAATGATGCTGGAGATCACATAATAGAATTCTGCAAAATCAATGACTTGTTCATTTCAAATACCTTCTTTAGACAGCATAAGAGACGATTCTACACATGTATTCACCAGATGGAATACAGAGAAATCAAAC
Source organism: Chrysochloris asiatica (assembly GCF_000296735.1). Classification (NCBI taxonomy): domain Eukaryota; kingdom Metazoa; phylum Chordata; class Mammalia; order Afrosoricida; family Chrysochloridae; genus Chrysochloris; species Chrysochloris asiatica. The sequence continues at coordinate 12,532,093 of NW_006408569.1, read as the reverse complement.
TGACTACATCTGTGGAAAGAGACAATGGAAAAGCTCCATATCATCAGTCAAAACAAGGCCAGGGGGAGATTGTGGAACAGACCATCATTGCTCATATGCAAATTCAAACTGAAGCTGAAGAAAATGAAAACAAGTCCATGAGAGCCAAAGTATGACCTTGAATATGCCCCACCTGAATTTAGAGATCATCTGAAGAACAGATTTGATACATTAAACACTAAAGACCGAAGATCAGAAGAGTTGTGGGATGACATCAAGAATATCATACAGTGGCAAGATCTGGGGACTCCTGGGCCCAGAATCAGTGACGTATCCACAGAGGACTGGAGTGGAGAGTGAAACGTCCAGCTTATAAGAAGAAAGGGCATATGCACAAGAACAGCCACACTTGCAGATAATACCCACTTGACCTAGCTTCAATGGCTGGATGATCAGAACTCAACTAGAAGAAGAAAAAAGAGGGGAAAAAAAGAGTAATCTGATACAATTTGATGAACTTGACCTAAACCTATGGGTGCAGTAGCTCAAATCTTTACAACAAGGATCAATTCCACCCCCTAGATACGCAGACTAGACAGGGATGGACAACTTGGACATTGGCTATGCAAAATGGGGGTGGGGGGCACAAAGGCAAGAAATGACTGGCTTACAAGTTTTCAAGAAGGAGCTTAGATCCAGAGGGTGCAGAGGAAGGTAGAATCTCCACTGAGCAGTATCCAATCTGTCTGAGCAGGGCTGATGAAAGGAGATGGGGATAGGACTCATGTGGTACAATAGTGAATGATTGCTATCAGGACTGACTGTGGGGGTTGGAAATGTAAAGGCAGACATTGTGTAGCAAAAGGAGGGGAGTGGTTGATTTTGCAGTCCATGAGCAGAGTACCCTGGGATCATCAAGGAGAAGAGCAGAGTGCTGGACCCTACCCAGAGAAACAGTGATGCCAGAGATGGAGGCAGAGATGATGACATGGAGAGATGGAGAAGCTGGGGATTCTAAACCCAGAGAGAGACAGGGGCTATGAGCTGGCAAGGGGCAGGCTTGCAGGGTATACCCTTTGGTTGGTTGATGATGCATGGCTGGGATTGCAACCATGGCAATGAAACGATATACAATAGGATGAACATAAAACTAATGTTCTCCCATGTAAACTACAATTTACATTTAATTCACAATAAAATATTTTTTTAAAAAAGAACATAATACAGGAAGAAAGCAAAAAGTCATTAAGAAGACAAGAAAGAAGGAAAAGATAAAAATGGATTTTGGAAGAAACACTGAAACTTGCTCTCCAGAGCTGAACAGAAAATTTCAAAGGTCAGCTTGAAAAGACAAAGTCAAATATTACAACAAAATGTGCACAGATCTAGAGTCAGAAAACCAAAAGAGAAGAATACGTTCAGCATTTCTCAAGCTGGGGGAATTAAAGAAAAAATTCAAACCTCAACTTTCATTATTCAAGGATACTCTGGGTAAATTATTGAATGATGCAGAAAGCATCAATAGAAGATGGAAAGAATACACAGAGTCACTGTACCAAAAGGAAATGGTTGATGTTCAACCATTTCAAGAGGTAGCATATGATCAAGAGCTAATGATATTGAAGGAGGAAGTCCAAGGTGCATTGAAGGAATTGGCAAAGAACAAGGCACCATGAATTGATGGAATAAAAACGGAAATCTTTCAAGAAAGTAAGGCGGCACAGGAGGCACTCGTCTATGCCAAGAAATTTGGAAGACAACTATCTGGCCAACTGATTGGAAGAGATCCATATTTGTGCCCATTCCAAAGAGAGGTGACCCAATGGAA
>NW_006408569.1:12520047-12529481 GCF_000296735.1 Chrysochloris asiatica | reverse complement strand
GCCTTTGAGTTGTGGTATTGGAGGAGAATACTGAAAGTGCCATGGACTGCCAAAAGAACCAATAGATCTGTTTTGGAAGAAGTGCAGCCAGAGTGCTCCATGGAGGCCAAGATGGCTAAACTTCATCTCTCATACTTTGGACATATTATTGTCCGGAGGGAACCGTCTCTGGAGAAGGATGTCATGCTGGGTAAGGTGGAGGGTCAGAGAAAGAGAGGAATACCACCAAGGAGATGGATTGGCATCATTGATGGACTCGAGTGTGACAGCAGTAGTGAGGTTGGCCCAGGTTCGGGCATTGTTTTGTTCTGCTGTGCATGGGGTCGCTATGAGTCAGTTCCGACTCGATGGCACCTGACAACAAAAACAACAAGATTATATCATTTTCAATTAGAGATAGTTTTACTTCCTCCTTACCAATTTGGATGCCTTTTAGTTCCTTTTCTTGCCTTATTTATCTGATGATGATTTCTAATACAATACTGAATAGGAGGGATTCCTTATGTGGTGCTATAGGATAAACACTGGACCACAAGGTCAGTTTGAACCACAAGGTGGGCAGTTCAAACTCATCATTCAATCCTCGGAAACCCTATGCATGGTCGCTCTGAGTCAGAACTGACTTTATAGCACTTAACAACAACAGCATTGACTAGGAGTACTAATAAAGGGTGTCCTTGTCTGGTTTCCCATTTCAAGGAGAATGCTTTCAGTTGCTCCTCATTGAGAATAATAATGTTGACCATTGGTTTTAAGCAAATATTCTTAATCATGTTGAGGAATTCACCTTCTAGTCCTATTTATCTGAGAGTTTTTTTTTTGTTTTTTTTTTAATCTAGAATGGATATTGCTGTTAAGTGACATAGAGTCATAGTGACCCTGTATGGGGTTTCCAGGGAGTGACTGGCGAGTTTGAACTGCCAACTTTGTTGTGTAAACCAATTTTGCAGTCCAGTTTTTTATCCCACATGGCCACACCAGGACTCCAGTAAAGTGCTGTTGAGCCAGTTCCGACCCACAGAGCTACACCAGAACTCCAGAATGGGCATTGTTGTTGTTGTTGTTAAGTGCCATTGAGTCAATTCCAACACATAGTGACCCTGTATAGGGTTTCCAAGGAGCAGCTGGTGAGTTTGAACCACTGACCTTGCAGTTCAAACAACTTTGCAGTCTGATGCATTAGCCCACAGCTCCACACCAGGACTCCAGAATATCAAATGCCTATTCTGCATTGATTGATATGATAATGTTGTTCTTTTTCTTGATTTTATTTATGTACTGTATGGTTAAACATTAGAAAGGCAAACAGTGTCATCCACTTGATTATGATGTATTTTTAAAAATCTGAACTTATATTTTATTGGTAAGGATTTTGTTGAAAAATTTTCCATCTATGTTCATGAGGGATATTGGTCTATAACTTTCTCTTTTAGTTGTGTCTGTGTCTTTGATATCAGGGTTATGCTTAATTCATAGAATGATTTGGGGAGTCTTTAATCTTTCTGGATGGTCTGGAGTAATTTGAGTAGAATTGCTGTCAGTTTTTCTCTGAATGTTTGGTAAGATCAGCAGTGCAGTTGCCTGGGACAAGACATTTTTTGTTTGTAGGTTTTTGTTTTTTTTTAATTATCTTTCAATTTCTTCTTTTGTTATAGGTTAGTTTTTGCATGTAAAAACTAATTATGGTTGAGATAAGATATCAGCTCTTCCTCAATTAGTATATGACATAATGCCCTCTCCATCAGAATCTTATAGGAGCTTAATAACGGAATGGACTTGGCAAAATTGTCCTAAATTAATCTGTGGAGACAAAATAAACTAGTTACCATATTTGAAATTTAGAAATGGCAGCATGATGAAAGAATGCATGCTGTCAGTCATTTCAGAATATAGAAAGTGATTATGGTTAAAACAGTTAAACTGTCATATTTATAAGCTGAGAAATCAATGGAACTAAATAGTCTAGAAGCAGGCCCCAGTAAACATCATATTCTAATGTATGCTAAAGAATCCTGGTGGCACAGTGTTTCTGTGCTCAGATTACTAACCCAAATGTCAGCAGTTTGAACCTACCAGTTCTCCACAGGCTAAAGATGTGACAGCTTATTACCATAAAAACCCTATAGGTCAGTTCTGCCCTGTCCTATTGGGTTACTATGAATCAGAATGGACTCAGTGCAAGTGGTTTTGGTTTGGTAGTTGATTATGCATGTTAAGATTTCATGTTGATGCTCATAGTGCAGGACGTGGCAATGTTTTGTTTTGCTATACAGTGAAGTCACCACCATTCAGAGCCAACTCCCTGACATCTAACAACAGCATGATGCTAAAAGTGGCATCACAAATGTTTTTGTCGTTAGGTGCCATCAAGTCAGTATCTACTCACAGTGACTTTATTTGCAACAGAACAAAACACTGCTGGGTCTTGCGCCAACCTCGCAATTTTTGCTATGCTTGAACCCATTGCTGCTGCCAATCCATCTCATTGGGAGTGTTCCTCTTCTTCACTGACCATCCATTTTACCAAGCATAATGTCCTTCTCCAGGGACTGGTTTCTTTTGATCATATGTCTGAAGTATGAGAGACAAGGTCTGACCATCCTGACTTCTAAGAAACATTCTAGCTGTACTTCTTCTAACATAGATTTGTTTGTTCTTTTGGCTGTCTATGGTACTTTCAATATTCTTCTCTAACACCATAACCCAAATGCATCAATTCTTCTTTGGTCTTCCTTATTCACTGTCCAACTTTCACATGAATATGAGACTATTGAAGATACCATGGCTTTGGTCTGGCACACTTCAGTCCTCAAACTAATATCATTCCTCTTGAACACTTTGTCTTGTGAACACATTGGCCTAATACAATAAATTGTTTGATTTCTTGACTGCTGTTTCCATGAGTGTTGATGGTTGATCCTAGCAAAATGAAGTCTTTGCAACTTCAATCTTTCCTCTATTTATCTTGATTTTATTTATTTGTCCAGTGGTGAAAATTTTTGTTTTCTTTACATTGAAATAAACACTATACCAAAGGTTGGGGTATTTGATCTTCATCAGTAAATATTTTTAAATCCTCTTCACTTTCAGCAAGCAAGGTTGTATCATCTGCATATTTCAGGTTGCTAATGATCCTGATACCATGGTCTTCTTCATATAATCCAGCTTCTTGGATTATTTGCTCAGTATACAGATTGAACACATGGCATTACAAATAGTGTATTGAAAAAGTTATTAAATATTAAGGTGTAGGAAAACTCAGAATCTGAGAGAGTAGCATATATGCAAAGAATTTCCTAGGGATTAAAGTTGACTAAATTTTTTTAAAACGACATAAAAATTAATTAAACTGAATATTTATCAATGCTCTAGAAGCAATAGAATAAATTTCAATAAAAATGAAAGATAAAATAAATAAATTAAATGCCTAATAACTACTGTTGTTGCTGTTAAGTGCCATCAAGTCAGTTCCGACCCATTGCAACCCTGTATAGGGTTTCCAGATAACTACTAGACATCATTAAAACTTCATAATACAAATAAAACAACAAATGACTGGGACATGCAAGTGCCACAAATATGATATCATCAAATTGGTGTGTGTAGTCAATTTTTGCATATGATTAATATCTAAGCATCCAATGTAAATATGGGCAATAAACATAACACTGTTGTGGCACTGTGGTATAGTGCACTGGACCACTAGGTCGGTTTGAACTGCAAGTTTCTACTCCTTGGAAACCCTATCAAAAAAGCATCTGGACAAATATTCGACATCACTAGTAGTCAAGTAAGTTCATATAAAACTACTTATTCTTCCTTGGCTTCATCACTTGAATTTCTAATAGGCGTAATAAGCAACATATACCCCAAAAATTCTTTATTTCCCTTTTCAATCCACTCTTCCCTCAGCTTTTCCTGCCTCGTTAAATGGCTCCTGTCTTCCTTCTTGATCCTATTTGTTCCATCAACAAATCCTATTCTCCCTACCTCCAAAATATTTACCCAAACTAACCACCTCGAAGCACCTCAATTCTACCATTCGAATTAAAGCTATCATTTCTTACCTTTAGTCCATTCTCAGCATAGTAGGCTGCGTAATCATTTGAAAATGTTAACAATTATGCTACTTCTTTGCTTAAAATCAAGCAATTACGTACCAAAACAATTGAAATAAAATTCCCTACACTTGTCTACAAGATCTAGCCAACTCATTTCATGGCCTTGTTTCCATATCTCACTAACTTCAAGTCACAACTGCCTCCTTGTTCCTTGGACAGCTCTTTTTCACTTAAGAATTTTCAGATTCTTTTTCCTGGAACATTCTTTTCCTGGGTCATCATATAGCTAATTCACTCAGCTCTCTTCTCAAATGTCACTTTTTTTGAGTGATTTTTCTTGATAACACTATTAAAAACAGTGTATCATTTCACTGTTGTTGTTGTTGTTAGGTGCCATCGAGTTGGTACCGACTCTTATTGACCTTAAACACAGCAGAATGAAACACTGCCCAATCCTCGGCCAACCTCTCATGACTCGTCTGTCAGTTTGTCATACTGTGGTGGCAGGTGAGTTCCTGTGATTCTGAAAGCTATGCCACCAGTATTTTAAATACCAGCAGGGTCACCCATGGTGGACAGGTTTCAGTTGAGCTTCCAGAAGAAGACAGACTAAGAAGAAGGAGTGATGAACTATTTCCAAATATTTAGAAACTGAAAACCTTATGAATAGCAGAGAAGCACTGTTAGATCTAGTGCTGGAAAATGAGCCCTTCAGGTTGGAAGGCACTCAAAATGCGACTAGGGAAGAGCTGCCTCTTCAGAGTAGAGTTGACCGTGATGATGTGAATAGAGTAAAGTCCGTGGGAAAAAAGCCCACGGGACCTGCATTTGCTGATGGGGGACAACTCAAAATGAAGAGAAACAGCTGTAAACATCCACTGAAAATCGGAACATGGATTGTACGAAGTATGAATCTGGGGAAATTGGAAGTTGTCAAAAATGAAATGAAATGCATAAACATTGATATCTTAGGCATTAGTGAGCTGAAACGGACTGGGATTGGCCATTTGGAATCTGAATCCTTTCACTGTTGTTGTTGTTGTTAAGTGCCGTCGAGTCGGTTCCGACCCATAGCGACCCTGTACAGGGTTTCCGAGGGTGTAAATCCTTACGGGAGTAGAAAGCCTCATCTTTCTCCCGCGGAGCAGCTGGTAGTTTCGAACCACTGACCTTAAGGTTCGCAGCCCGATTCGTAACCACTACGCTACCAGAATCCTTTCACTACTTTCCTTTAATCATTTGATCAGTTGACTATATAACTATCAATTTTACCAAAATGCTAAAACAGAAATTTAAACTTCAACCCATGTGTAAAGAATGACCAAAATTATCAGCTAATTCATGAATTCCATTTTTTCTAGACATCTCTCTCCAAAAAATTTTCTTTACTTCTGTTCCAGTCTAGACTGGTGGCATAGCTCTTGTTCAGGGACATCCCTTCACTGTTACAAGCATCTTTCACTACCTTAAAAGAATTCTGCAATTTTGCGCTGCCAGTATCTTTAGGAAATTCTCTCCCTTTTTGTTAGTTTCACACTGTATGTATTGCCTTTTACAAGCAGCTTTTTAAACAAATTCCAGTATTCTCTCTCTCTCTCTCTTTTTTTTTTTAAACAAAGCGTGGACGTGTTGTTGTTATGTGCCGTGGAGTCGGTTCCAACTCATAGCGACCTAGTACAGGGTTTCTGAGGCTGTAAATCTTTACAGGAGCAAAAAGCCTCATCTTTCTCCCACGGAACAGCTGGTAGTTTCGAACTGATGACTCTGAGGTTAGCAGCCCGATTTGTAACCACTACGCTACCAGAGCTTCTTGGACATGTGATTAGCTTCCACCAAATAGGTGTTATCTGTGTGCAACTTGGAATGTGGAAGTAAAGATCTGAGGTGTGTTGCTCTCCTAACAAGTATGGGCATTGTGGCCATGCATGTATTTCTTAGGTTTGATAGTGTAGGTCAATTTAACAGATGAATGGTTGGGAAATATCATCTCCATGCATTTACCATGATGTTTTTTCTTTTATTAAATATGACATTCCCTAGGCATCTCTTATTTCTATGAACAGTGTTTCTACTGAATCCTGTCACACTTTTATTTACACATGAAGATCACATTTGTTCTCTCATGAACAACTCCCCTACTTATTTTAAGTAAAACTAGGTCCCCAAAGAAGAAGAATGTTCAAAAAGGCTCTTCTACTCATTATTTGCTGAAAAAGTTTCTCACCTTGAATAGATTCTTTTTATTTCATAACGTATGCATCCCACTTTATCTAATAGTCACTTTAAAAAGATTATTTACACTTATCAGGTATCTTTCAACTATCCTTAAACTCATCTTTGTTCTGGCAGTTATTCCCAATAAATTTTTGTCCAAATCTGAAATTTAGGAAAGCTGTGTTAAACTGCTCTGTACTTTCTGTAGTTATTATGTAGTGATTTTGTAAACTATTCATGACATAGGAAGTAATAATAATAACAATTTGTAATAAGCTGTCTTGAATAAAATCATTTTTAGAGAAGGTCAAGGATAGTTTGTTTCAGAAAGGTACTCCATTCTACCCACTACATCCCTCACCCATTATCTCTGCGCTTTCTAGACCTTAGTTAAAACTAAAACTCATTCCCATTAAAGACAAGGGTATTATTATCATTAGAGAAATCTTTTGCAGTTATAATTATGAGGGTCTCTGACCCTTCACATTAGAATATACTTTGTATATAAGTGACAGCCTAATTTGGCTAGAGCAAGTCTCTGTGTAAGCTAATTACATGTGGTAATTTTGCCTGAAAGGAGACTGACTTGAAAGTGAATCCAATTTAACGGTGAGGAGATTGTTATAAGAAACACTTCATTGTAGGCTTGGAAGTCCCTTAAAGTGCTAATTTTTCACTTGAATAACCATATTGCCATAATGTGGATTTTCAAATTACTTAATATTTGTGAGATATTATTGGAACTAAGGAAAAATAAAGATAAATAATGAAGGATTTTTTTTTTCATTTTATGGGAACAATTTACGATTTGATCTAATTCTTATTCAGACACATTAAAATTAGCCTCTATTTTCCTCTTTGTACTTGTTCTGAAGATATAGTGGGCCACCTTTCTCCATTAAAGGACAAGGATAATTCCATAATTATATATTCAACTCAGAAAGAGCACAATTTGTCCAGTTTATCCATCTTTCTGAGTTCTGCTTTTGAAAAAAAATATAATCTCTTCTCTCAGGCATTTTAATAATCATTTCTCAGAAAATCATTACATGCAGTTAGCAGCTATTGTATCGAAAGCTGAAATATGGCAACTGCAAGCTGAAAGAGCAGAAGAAATACTTTACGAAGGACCTAAAGCATGGCTTTAAGCACTGTCATCTGGCTGGGGATGGCTAAGCCTAGGAGCTCTACGGAGCACAATAATCAGGAGCAGAGCCCCCCTTCTTCTTCTTCTTCTTCTTCTTTTTTTTTTTTTTTTACTGCAAAGACATTTATATAAATCCAAGTCACATACAATACAATTTCCTGTAAATGGCAGCTACAGGCTTATATTTTACTTAACACAGTATTAGAGTTTGTACAAAGTGGACAAAAGAGCTCTGATAGCATAGTGGTTACGAATCAGGCTGCTAACCTCAAGGTCAGCAGTTCAAAACTACCAGCTGTTCAGCGGCAGAAAGACAAGGCTTTCTGTTCCCGTAAAGATGTACAGCCTCGGAAACCCTGTACAGGGTCGCTATGAGTCGGAACCAACTCCATGGTACTTAACAACAACAACGTGGACAAGAACATTGGCTAGTTTTAAATCCTGACGTTTTTGAGGATCACAAAGTATGATTTTTGCTATAAAATTATTTTTTTTGAGATACCACAATGCTTAGAATCATGATAAGGCATTTTATTGTGTTAAAGTCTAGACTTTCTAGAATATCACTGTAAAATTGCAAATTTCCCCAGGGAAGTGTAGTAAGTGTAGCAGGCTGTTCGGGTCTACCTTTCAGGAAAAGAAAGTCATAATCTCAGCTGTTTGGAGCATTTCTGAAAATTTCCAGAAGTCAAAAAGAGATGTTTTACCCATGGACATGTCTTCTCTTAGAGGTCAGTCCACAGCCAATGTTTGATTAATAACAAGCCCTAAATGACTGGCCCCTTGCCTCAAGGTGGGACAACTCTGAAGGGCCATTCCAGTTACAGAGTTCAGTTCCATAAGTTCATTGGATACCTTTCTCACAAATTACTCTCAGTCCTACTGCCTAATATTGCTTCCCTCACTCATAATATGTATTGTTCCCCAATGCAATTCTGGGAGTCTCAAAGTCAATTTCCTGAAGAATCGAAAATACAACAGTTGATGATGCTAAGAAGGTTCCTAGGAATATACTAAAATTTGAATAATAACTGGTAGTAGGTTAATCACTGACAGTTCCACGCATATGGTTTTGTACAATATTTGAATTTTCCACTGATTACTTAATAAAATGGTGAAGGAAGGAATATCCTGATAGGGGTAGGTGTGATATCTCAGGTAGTCAAGATGCTTTTATAAAAGGGAAGGAGAGAGTAATTAGAAGAACATAGATGGCCCCTAGCACAGATGGCCCCTAGCACAGTCATCTGTGCTAGGGGCCATCTATGTACTTGAGAAAAAAAAAAAATGAAATGCTGAGGGTGATTAATAACCAATATAAGGTAAAGTGTGAAGAGTGAATATGAACTCCAGAGGACCAAATGGCAGCATATAAAGAAATTCATCTTTTGAAGCTGAAGGATGGAAAATGATGAAAATTAGTAATATTAATTAGAAGAGTATCAAAGTTCCAGAGATTGAATTTTCATCATAGACAAGTATGTTATGCCAAAGCAAGAGCCCTGACTGGGAGAGATTGGGATCCCAAGGCTTGGCATGGGAATATCTTTATTGGTACACTAAAAATCTCCATATCACCTAGAATCTTATGCAAAAACAACTGTTTCTGTATTACCTTTGTTGTTGTTGTTGTTAAGTGCCATGGAGTCGGTTCTGACTCATAGCCACCCTGCACAGGGTTTCCGAGGCTGTAAATCTTTACGGGAGCAGAAAGCCTCATCTTTCTCCAACGGAGCGGCTGGTAGTTTCGAACTGCTGGCCTTAAGGTTCACAGCCCGATTCGTAACCACTACTCTACCAGTATTACCTTTAGCAAAACTTTACAGGCTTGAGATATCAAAGAGATTGTTAGATGATTTCTGCATTCTGTTGAGTCACCTCTCTTTGGAATGGGCATAAATATGGATCTCTTCCAATCAGTCGACCAGATAGTTGTCTTCCAAATTTCTTGGCAGAGATGAGTGAGTGCCTCTTGTGCTGCCTCACTTTCTTGAAAGATTTCAATTTTTATT
>NW_006408569.1:12507806-12517569 GCF_000296735.1 Chrysochloris asiatica | reverse complement strand
TAGGGGGAGCAATACATAAGATGGGGGAGGGGAATTGAAGAACAAGGCAGATGAGAGAACAGTTAGGCAGGTTTGCATGGGCTAAATGTGTCAGAGGTAAATGATAATGTATGCACAATCTTGGAACAACAGGGCTCTGGGATACCGGGATTCAGGCATGGTTTGAATGGTAAAAGAGGGGAATAATGTTAACATGCTTGGGTGTCTTTTGAATCTTGGCTTCCCTTGCCTACCATTATAAAATAGACACTTGAGGGATAGAGAAAGGAGTAGCCAGAAACATCACAATAGAAAGCTTGTAAGTCCGTCTTCAAGGAGCTCTGGTAGCGTTATGGTTATGAATTGGGCTGTGAACAGGAAGGTCAGCAGTTTGAAACTACCAGCTGCTCCATGGGAGAAAAATGAGGCTTTCTGTACCCATAAAGATTTACAGCCTCGGAAACCTTGTTCAGGGTCGCTATGGGTCAGAACCGACTTGATGCCACTTAACAACAACAGCAAGTCTGTCCTCAGCGTATAACTGTTTTGTTGTTGTTGTTAGGTGCCATCGAGTTGGTACCTACTCATAGCAACCTTATGCACAGCAGAATGAAACACTGCCCGATCCTGGGCCAACCTCACTACTGTTGGAATACCTTAAAAGGGGCTACAAGTTGCCCAGTGAAAGAGATTTCCTGTGGAGTCTTTGCATTGCATAAGACCATAGGTGGAATCTTGAACCCCATCCAGAATAGTCTGAGGTGGGAAATTTCCACTTGAAAGGACAAGTAGACCAGCCTGGAGCACCTAGAAGAACAGAAGATACTTTGTGAAACAGAGACTGGCAGGAAAAATTAAAAACAATAACAGCAGTCTGATTGATTACTACAAGAACATGCAAACTGTTTGCCCGGCAGCCATTAATCCAAATGGTCAAGTCCCCTCAGGACAAACCCCTTTCGAAGACTAAGACTCAAGGGGAATACATGAGCAGCATGTGGTCTGGCTGATGATCACGGTGCTCACCAATATGGGGAAGATGGGGAAATACAGCATTGAAGTTGATAGCCAAGTCCAACCACATTCAATAGACTCCTGTAAACCTGGGTGTAGACCTGGTTGGCCAGCAGTATAGCAAGACCTGGGATCTCCTGGGCCCAGAGGCAGTGACATGGCCACAGAAGACTAGAGTTGAGAGCAAATCATCCAGCTGATATGAAGTGAGGGGAGATGCACAAGAACCCCCATACTTGCAGATAGTACCCAGTTGACTGGGCTTCAATGGCTGGATGATCAGAACTCGACTAGAAGAAAGAAGAGGAAAAAAAAAAGAGTAACCCTCTATAATTTGATGAACTTTACCTATAATTATGGATGTAGTAGCCCAATAAAGGGAACAAATCTTTACAGCGAGGATCACTCCCACCCCATTGGTACACAGTCCATGGTACATTCAGTATTCTTCTCCAACACCATAATTCAAATGCATTGGTTCTTCTAAGGTTTTCCTTATTCACTGTCCAACTTTCATATGCAGATGAGGCAATTGAAACCACCATGGTTTGGGTCAGGTGTGCTTTAGTCCTCAATCAGGCTTCTTTAATCTTTAACACTTTAAAAAGGTCTTCTGCAGCAGATTTGCCTAATGCAACATGCTCTTTGATTTCATGACTGATGCTTCCGTAAGACTGAAGTTGTCAATGATTTCATTTTGCTTGGGGGAAATATTGTTGTTGCTGTTAAGTGTTGTGGAGTTGGCTTTGACTCATAGTGACCCTGTATAGGATTTCTAAGGCTTTAACTATTTTGTGGATGCAGAAAGCCTCATCTTTCTCCCTTGGAGTGGCTGGTGGGTTCAAATCGTTGACCTTATAGTTCGCAGTCCAATGCTTATCCTATGGCGGAACCGCACTCCCAGGGCAAGAGGAAATCTAGAGACCAGATAATATGTAATTCCCTTTATTCTCTCCAGTCTAGCTCATAGTATGTCCAATGGGTCCACAGACTTACCTTATGGTCTTACTTTGATCCCAAAAGTTATAACTATATTAGACATTTTGGAGTTAGCAGAATCCCCACATTTGTTCTTTGGCCTATAGAACATAGCATCCTTTTACTGTTATTAAGTTTCAAGAATATTTTGGAAACTTCAGAACAAAGAATATGGAGAATTAGGTCAGTATAATGGTTTAAGAATGTCTGCTGCAACATATCACTATCCTTCAAGTTTAGAGATATGCTCAGCATGTCTCTGCACTTTTAAACAAATCCAAAACCCACTATGAATTAGTCAGTCAAGAGTAAATATTGGAAAAAATATTTATTGAGATCTTTCAGGCAGTATGCTAGATAAAAAGAACAACTAAGTTTTCTTGAATTTGGTTACAATTTCAACAAATACTACAAATCTAGGTAAATTTCTTCAAATAACCCCTTTAAGCATCAAGGTGATTACTAAAGTATATTGTATTCAGGGCTTTGTTTGACCAAATCAAGCTCCTTATATTTGGATATAATTTTTAAATTTCATTTCTGTGAATGACAAGGAAAATGTATTTCTTTTTATATTGTAGCAATAACAGTCTCATTTAGTGTGTACAAAATATGCTGCTTTGTCTCTGACTTCTGAAAATAGCAATCTGATAAGATGAGATTGATGAATGGTCAGAAGGGGAGAAAAAGAAACATCTACTTTTGCTTTCAGAAAAAAAAAATCATTTCACAAAATGATTAATCGCAATCTGAAAACATTTGCTGAATAAAAACAGAAATGCCTCATTAGGATCAGTAACAATGTACGCATATATTTCCATGTAATACCTCTCCTGTCATGCTCAGAGTTAGCAGACTATCTGATTTGATTTTTTATTATACAATCTGCATGACCTTCTATACAAAAGACATTCTACATGAAATGATTGCAATTAGTAAGTATGACATTTCTTCAGATTGATCATCTGACATTAACATAATTTAAATAATCAATGTTTGGATTATAAAATCATTAATACAACTTGGTATATAGAAAATCCACAACTCATCCATCAATTTGTCACACTGTGGTGGCTTGCATGTTTCCACTGGAAACAATGCCATCAGTATTTCAAATACTAGCAGGTTTTAGAGGGGCTTCCAGACTAAGAAGGATCTGGCAATTTTCTTCTAAAAACCAATCGCCCAGTGAAAACTTTATACAGAACATCAGAACATTTTTTAATATAGTGCCAGAAGATGGGCCCCTCAGGTTAGAAGGCACTCAAAATCAGACTGAGGAAGAACTGTCTCCTTAAAGAAGAGCCAACCTCAATGACATGGATGGGATAAAGCATTCGGGGCCTTCATTTAATGATATAGCACAACTCAAAATGTTAAAAACGGCTACAAACATCCATTAGTAATCAGAATGTGGAATGTATGAATTAAAAATCTAGGAAATTTGTATTGTTGTTGTCAGATGCCATCAAATTGGTTCCAATCCATAGTGACTCTGTATAGAATATTATAGGAGTCAGAGTGGATTTGAACAGCTGACCTTGAGGTTAGCAGTCCAATGCTTATCCTACAGTGTCAAAGAAAATCGGAGGTTGTGAACAATGGAATAGAACACTTGTAGTTCTTTACCCTACACATTAGTGAGCTGAAATGGTTAGTTATCGGCCATTTTGAATCAGCCAAACATATGATCTACTATGTCGGGAATGACAAGTTGAAGGGTAATCGCATCACATTTATTGTTAAAAAGACCATTTCAAGATGTATCCTGAAGTACAGCATGGCCAGTGACAGGATAACATCCACGTGCAAAAAAGAGCAGTTAATAATACTATTATTTAAATTTATACACACAATAACCCCCAATGCCAAAAATGAAGAAATGAAAGATTTTTACCATCTTCAGCCTGAAATTGATCCGTTTTGCAATCAAGATACACTGATAATCACTGGTGATTGGAATGCAAGAGTTCTAAACAAAGAAGGGTCAGGAATTGGAAAATATGGCCTTGGTCATAGAAACTATGTGTGAGACCCACGTGATAGACTTTTTCAAGACCAATGACCTTTTCATTGCAAATACCTTTTTTTCCAATATAAATGGCAACTATACACATGACATGTGGTATCTTGAATTTACTTGATGGCTTTTCTATCCAAAGTCTTCTTAATTCCCACCAAGAGATTGTGTGGGATCATGCAAATATTATATACAGGACTCTAAGTCTAGGATTGGCCAGTGTTGCCCTCCAGCTAGGTTTAAATAAAGCTATCTCAGAAACAGAGAAAGAAGATCCCAGGACCAAGAAGGAAGAACTTGAGTGAAGTGTGAAATCCCTACCTAGAGAAACAGAATGGCAGAGGCGGTGGCATGGAAAGACAGAACAGCTTCGAGCTCTAGACCCATGAATGGAGTAAAGCTGAGTGCCTCTGGGCAGGAGACTGACTTGAAATAACTTTGTAACACTTTCCTGAACAGGGCAGAGGCCAAGGGACCACACAGCTGAGAGGCCGAAGACAAGACTGAGGCGTGCCTGCAGTACAGTAGAGGAGAGGTGCTACTGACTGGAAAACTGCTGTGTTCTGAGTTTTTTTGATCCTGAATTGTACCTTGTTTATTTCCCTATTAAACCCCATAATTGTGAGTATTGTTATGAGTTCTGTGTGGCCATTGCAATGGATAAGCGAACCCAGATGGTTGGTGTCAGAATAGGATAAAGAAGGTTGCACATCTAATCTCTACTTCATAGGAATCGGCCTTGGGCTAATTTTAAGTTTCATTCTCTGTCCCCCTTGGGAAGCCAGAAGAAGTCAAACATGGTTCCCACATGGTCTCAGCATAGCGACTATACAGAAAAAAATGCACAGAATCAAATTGACTACATATATGGAAGGAGACAATAGAAAAGGTCAACATTATCAGTTAGAACAAGTTTGGGCTGACTGTTGAACAGATCATCAATTGTTCCTATGTGAGTTCATGTTGAAGCTGAAGAAAATTGAAACAAGGCCATGTAAGCCAAAGTATGAACTTTTAATATGGTTACTGTTGCTAAGTGCCGTTGAGTCAGTTCCAACTCATAGTGACCCTGTATAGGGTTTCCAAGGAGCAACTGGTGTGACTGAAATGCCAACCTTGTGGTTAGCAGTCCAGTGCTTATTCTACAGCACCACACCTGGACTCCCGAAAATGCTTCAAGTATTTCACCTGAATTTAGAGACCATCACAAGAACAGATTTCACACATTGAACACTAGTGGCCGACAAGTTTTGGGATGACATCAAGAACATCATATATGAAGAAAGCAAAAGTTTATTAAGACAGAAAAGAAAACAAAGAGTGAAATGGATGTCAGACAAGATTCTGAAAGTTGCTCCTGAATGTAGTGTAGTTAAAACGAATGGAAGAAATGGTGAAGTAACAAAGATGAACATAAGATTTCAAAAGGTGGCTCAAGAAGACAAAGTGAAATGTTAGCGTGAAATGTGTCAAGTTCTGGAAGCATAAAACCAAAGGGGAAGATCACATTCAGCATTTACCAAACTAAAAGAACAGAAAAAACAATTCAAGCCTCAAGTTGCAATACTGATGGATGTTGTTGTTGTTAAGTGCTATTGAGTTGGTTCCAACTCATAGCAAGTCTGTACAGGGTTTGTAACTGTTTATCCTACAGTGCTATGGGTAAAATATTAGAAGGACTACAGAGAGTCGCTGTACAAAAAATAATTTGTCGATGTTCAACCATTGAATAAAGCAGTTAGATTTGCACTGAAGGTGTTGGCAAAATACCAGGCTCTAGGAATTGCCAATAGATCTGTTTTGGAAGAAGTGCAGCCAGAGTGCTCCTTGGAGGCCAGATGGCTAAGCTTCGTCTCTCCTACTTTGGACATATTGTCCGAAGGAAACAATCGTTGGAGAAGGATGTCATGCTGGGTAAGGTGGAGGGTCGGAGAAAAAAAGGAAGACCTCTAACGAGATGGATTGGCCAGGTGTCATCATTGATGGACTCAAGTGTGGCAGCGGTAGTGAGGTTGGCCCAGGATTGGACATTGTTTCGTTCTGCTGTGCATGGGGTCGCTATGAGTCGGTTTCGACTCGATGGCACCTGACAACAACAACAACAGGAATTGCCAGAATACCAAATGAGATATTTCATCAAATGGATCCACTGTGGAAGTGATTACTCATCTATTCCAAGAAATTTGGAAGACTAAGCAACTGGAAGAGCCCATATTTTTGCATCTTCCAGTGAAAGGCGACACAAAAGAATGAGGAAATTTTTAAAAATATCTTTAATATCACACAAAAATAAAATTTTGTTGAACATAATTTTTTAAAAGTTGCAACAGTACATCAACAAGGAAACTATGAGAAATTCAGGTCAAGTTAGGAAGAGAACATGGAATGAGAGATATTACTGCTGACATCAGATGAATCTTGGCTGAAAGTAGTTACCAGAAAGATGACTGACCAAAAAGATGTTAACTTGTGTTTTATTGACTATGCAAAGTCATTTGACTGTGTGGATTATAACAAATTATGAAAAATATTGGGAAGAATGGTAATGACAGAACGCTTTACTGTGCTTATGAAGAACTTGCATACACCAATAAGCAGTTGTTTGAAAATAATTAGGGGACACTGTGTGGTGTAAAATCAGGAAAGGTATATGTTAGGAAGGCATCCTTTTAACATACTTATTCAGTATGAACAAATAATCTGAGAAGCTAGACGATATAAAGAAAAATGCAACATCAAAAGTGGAAGAAAATTCATAAACAATCTGTGATGTGCAGTTGACACAACCTTGCTTTTTGAAAGTGAAAAAAATGTGATGAAGAAGACTGATGAAGATCAAAGACTACAACCTTCAATATGCATTTCACCTCAACTAAAACAAAAACCCTCATAACCGGACCAATAATGAGAAAAAGAAAAGTATTGAACATGACAATGATTTCATTTTTACTTGGACCCGCAATCAATGACCATGGAAACAAAAGTCATATTGCACTGAGCAAATTTGCTGCAAAAAAGCCTTCTTAAAGTGTTGAAAGGCAAACACGTTAAGTTGTACCTGACCTAAGCCATGGCATTTTCAATCACTTTATGTACATGTGTAACCTAGACAGTGAATAAAGAAGACCGACTAAGAATTGATTAATTTCAATTAAGCCATGAGCTCTGGTAGCGTAGTGGTTACAAATCAGGCTGTGAACTGCAAAGTCAGCAGTTCGAAACTACCAGCTGTTCCACGGGAGAAAGATGAGGCTTTCTGCTCCCGTAAAGATTTACAGCCTCAGAAACCCTGTACAGGGTCGCTATGAGTCGGAACCGACTCCACGGCACATAACAACAACAACAACAAGGTATTGGCAGAAAAAAAAAAAAAAAGGAATGTTCCATGGGCTGTCAAAAGAAGGAATACATATGTTTTGAAGAAGTGCAGGTAGAATGCTTGTTGAATGGTAGAATAGCAAGACTTCATCTCATGCACTTTGGATATGTTGTCAAAAGTTACCAGCCCCTGTAGGAGGACATCATGCTTGATAAAGTAGATGGATTGACATAATGGCTGCAATAGGCTCAAACATTGCAACAATTGTGAGAATGGTGCATGACCGGGGGGTGCTTCATTCTCTTATACATAAGGTCACTCTGAGTTGGAACCAACTTTATGGAACCTAATAAGAGTACTGTACAAAACACACATACATATAATACTATGCGTTCACTGATTGATACAGGAAGTCATCACCATTCTTAAATGACTCAGTTCTCCATTATAGTAATATAACAGCCATTTCAAGTACATTTCATTTAACTGAATGAATTCTTCCCTATGTGTATTCAGTATTTGGTTTTTAATTATAGATCCCTTGTCTTAGAATCTGAAATGTAAAGAGACAAATTTTTCTTTGTTCTCAAATGAACCCCAACCCACACTAATTTACTTAAAGTAACAATGTCTTTTTCTATTAAATACTGACATAGGGCTGACAGAGACAGATTTGTTCATATTCTTCGAAGCAGAGCTAACAGCTAAGGGCTAAGACAACAAACCCTCTGCTGGCTCACTTTTCATACTCTAGTGGAATTTCTACTTATAGGTCTTTCATTGAAGGAGCTGTAAACTTCTAAAGGACAGTGACCTCATATTAGACATCTTTGGTTATTAATATTTAAAAGACAGTTGAATTAAAATAAAAATATATTTCTTGTCCTTATTTTTTTCTTTACGGTTACCTTTCTCATCTAAATTCATTCTAGATTTTTTTTTTTTTTTGCTTTTACTCAATATCATGCAATTTTTATTGTTGTGAAAACATATACCACAGAACATTTGCCAATTCAACATTTTTTGCAGGTACAATTCAGTGAGACAAATTATATCAATTTTGTTGTGCAACTATCACCAATATCTGTTGTCAGATTTTCCAACACCATAAACAGAAATTTATTACTTCTTTAAACACTTCATTTTAGAGTTTAAATATCCTTCCTAAATGCTTTGCGATTATTGCACTGTAGGATAATCACTGAACTTCTTAACTGCAATGCCGGTGATTCAAATCTACCAGCTGCTCTTTGGAAACGCTATTCAGGGTCGCTATACATCAGAACTGACTCCAAGGCACTTAACAACAACAATAACTCATTTTGTTAGTCTTGTGGCTTTGAGTAGAGCTGACCCTTTGGTGATTTGGAATTTTTTGTTTTTGTTTTTGAGGATTATTGCGATTGCTGCATGTGCTGTGCCTAAATCAGGAGCAACAGCATTCATTGATTTTCCACCTCCCTGTTATTTTATTAAATAATGTTATTATTTTTTGTTTTGCTTCCAAGTCAATAGCTCTCCTTTGATCTTGTTGCTATCACTAGTGCTTGTTTTGCTGCATTTACAAGCCATGATACACTTCATGATAATAATTTCAAAAGAGAGATAATGCTACAACACTCAAGAGATGTGTCATAGATGGGATTGGATGCTGCTGCCAACAAGTTAGGCATACACTGTTACACTTTTAGATAGAAAATAAACTTTTTAGATAGAAAATACAATGCAGTACATATAGGCCAATAACATAATCACGTATTATATCAAGACATAGGTATTATAGATAATATACATACACAGGGAAGCACAGTTACTTTATATACAAGAGACATGAGATATATGTGTTCATGACGAAAGCTGTTGCATTCCCTACATCAATCCTTTGATCAGGATTTCTACTATAATCTTATGGGACCATGGACATACATGCAGTGAGATGTTGCCTGAAAGGATGCTATGTGGTACATGATTATACTGACAGTAACTATCCCAATTGTGCTTAGGCAGACCAGGGCATGGAGCAAGTCCATTGAGAGACCCATGGTTTGGTAGAAAACCTAAGTTCATCGCCAGCTCCATCCTTTACTTAGACTATGTTGTTGTTATTGTTTTTAAGTACTGTCGAGTCAGTACTGACTTATGGTGACCCTGTATAGGGTTTCCAAGGAGCAGCTGTTGAGCTTGAACCTTCAACCTTGTGGTTCAAACCAACCTTGCAGTCTATAGCATTAACCACCCCCAGCAAGATGGACTGGCAAAGTAACAGCATCAATAGGCTCAAGCACTCAAGCAATGCAACAATAGTGAGGTTGGCCCAGGATCAGGCAGTATTTCATTCTGCTGTGAATAAGGTCACTATGAGTCGGAACCGATACATAGCGATCCCATGCACAGCAGAATGAAACAATGTCCGATCCTGGGCCAACCTCACTACCACTGCCACACTTGAATCC
>NW_006408569.1:12470790-12505331 GCF_000296735.1 Chrysochloris asiatica | reverse complement strand
TACAGAAATGGCTACAATCATACAGTGACAGAGAACTTCCAGAGGTTCAAGCTGGATTCAGAAGAGGCCGTGGAACGAGAGAAACAACAACATAGTGTAAGCATAATCTCTTAAAATGACTAAAATAATTTTCCTTCCATGTCTTTGTGGGAACTAAATGAAGTAAATTTGTGTATGCCAGGTGCTTAAATTATCTGTCTTTAACAAGAATTCATTTAATGCAATTAAGTTAAGGAATTCAGAGAAGGTTCACAAGAGTTAAAGTTATTTAAAGCAGGATCAACAGGTAAGGTTTTGTCTTCCCTAAAAATCTACTCAATGGCAGTTAACAACAACATCTTCCTTAAATATATGTATGCTAATAATCTTTCTCCTTTAGTCATTCAATATTCATCTTAAATTCACTGCTAGATAAATGTCTATTCTCAAAGTTCATCTGCTGTTAATTCCTAAGAAATGTATTCCCTTTATTAGAATATTAATACTTACTGCAGTTAGCAGTATTCTTAGATGCCCCACGCAATTCCTGGCCCCTGATATGCATGCTATGTGAAATCACTTCCCATTGAGTGTGACTATGATAGACTTTCCTTTTGTAGTTTGTTGTTGATGTTAGGTACTGTATAGTCAGTTCCTAATCATGGCAACCTTATTATGCACAACAGAATGAAACACTGCCTGGTCCTGCACCATCATCACGATCGTTACTAAGTTTGAGCCCATTACTACTGCCACTGTGCCAATCCATCTCACTAGGGGTTTTCCTCTTTTTTTGTTGACCCTCTACTTTATCTAGAATGATGTCCTTCTCCAGAGACTGGTCTATCCTGATAATATGTCTGAAGTATGATAGACAAAATCTAGTCATTCTGGTTTATAAGGAGCATGATGGTTGTACTTCCTCCAACACAGATTTGTTTGTTCTAACAGTCGATGGTACTTTCAATATTCTTCTATAACACCACAACTCAAATGTATCAAATCTACAGTTTTCCTTATTCACTGTCCAACTTTCACATGTATATGAAGCTATTCAAAATACCATATCTTAGGTCAGACGTACCTTAGTCCTCAAACTGACATCTTTCCTCTTGAACATTTTAAAGCCTGGTAAGCAGATTTGCCTAATTCAATACATCATTTGATTTTTTTTCACTGCTGCTTCCATGAGTGTTGATAGTGGATCCAAGCAAACAAAGTCTTTGACAACTTCAATGTTTTCTCCATTTATCATAATGTTATTTATAGGTCCCGTGGTGAGGATTTTTGTGTTCTTTACATTGAGGTGCAACTCATACTGAAGGCTTTGGTCTTTGATCCTCATCAGTATTTGAAATCCTCTTTGCCTTCATCTTTGTATCATCTGTATATTTAAGGTTATTAATGAGTCTTCCTTCAATCGTGATACCATGTTCTTCTTCATATAATCCAGCTTCTCTGATTATTTACTCAGCATACAGATAGAAAGGTGTGGTGAAAAAATACAACCCTGGCACAAACCTCTGCTAATTTTAAACCATTCAGTATTCCTTTGTTCTGTTCAAATGACTGCCTCTTGGTTTATGGACAGGCTCCACATGAGCACAATTGTTTTAGAAAACTCATTTTCCACAATATTGTCCATAGCTTGTCAGGATCCCCACAGTCCAAAGCCTTTGCATAGTTAATAAAGCACAGGTAAACATCTATTTTCAGCCAGGATCCATCTGACTTCAGCATTGATATCCCTTATTCCACATCCTTGTCTGAATCTGGCTTGAACCTCTGAAGTTCCCTGTCAATGTACTGTTGCAGCTGTTTTTGAATTATTTTTAGCAAAATTTTACATGTAGATGATATTAATGATACTAATCAATGATCATATGCTATCTCTAGAAAAGGTTGAACATCATCCATTTCTTTTTGTTACAGTGACTCTTTGTATTCCTTCCATGTTTTTTTGATGCTTTCTGCATCATTCAATATTGTGCCATCGAGTCATTTCCAGCCCATAGCACCCCTTATAGGGTTTCCAATGAGAGACTGGTGAGCTTGAACCACCAACCTTGTAGTTCAAATGGCTTTGCAGTCTGGTGCATTAACCCACAGTGCCACACCAAGGCTTCTATAGAATCCTTCAGTACTGAAAGTTGAAGCTTGAATTTTTAAAAAAATTTTAGTCCTACCAGCTTGAGAAATTCTGAGTGGGTTCTTTCCTTTTGGTTTTCTAACTCCAGGTCTTTGCGCATTTCATTATAATACTTGACCTTGTCTTCTTGAACTGCCTTGTGAAATTTTCTGTTAAGCTCCTTTACTTCCTCATTTATTCAATTTGCTTTAGTATCTCTGTGCTATAGAACAAGTTTCAGAGTCTCTTCTGACATCCATTTTGGTCTTTACTTTCTTTCTTGTCTTCTTAATGAACTTTGGCTTTCTTCCCACAACTCTTTTGATCTTCTGTCTTTAGTGTCTAATGCATCAAATTTGTTCTTCAGAAGATCTCTAAATTCTGGTGGGATAAGTTCAAGCTCAAATTTTGGCTCTCATGAACTTGTTTTAATTTTCTTCACCTTCAGCCTGGACTTGAATATGAGCAATTGATGTTCTATTCCACAGTCTTCCCCTGGCCTTGTTTTGGCAGATGATGTGGAGCTTTTCCACTGTCTCTTTCCACAACTATAGTCAATTTGATTTCTGAGTATGCCATCTTGTGAAGTCCATGTGTATAGTCATCTTTCATATTGTTTAAAAAAGGTATTTGCAATGGACATCTCATTGGTCTTCCAGAATTCAATCATGTGATCTCTAGCATCCTTTCTATCACTAAGATCATATTTTCCAATTACTAACCCTTCCTCTTTATTTCTAACCTTTGCATTCCAATCACTAGTAATTATGAATACATGTTGATTACATCTTTGATCCATTTCAGACTAAAGACGTTGGCAGATTTCTTCAATGTCATCATCAATAATTTTAGTGGTTGGTATGTAAATTTGAATAATAGTAACATTAACTGGTCTACCTTGTAGGCGTATGGATAGTATCCTATCACAGTCAGAATTATGCTTCAAGAAAGATCATGAAATGTTTTTTTTGATGATGAACTTGATGCTATCCTCTTAAATTTTTCATTCTTGGCATAGTAAATCATGACTTTCAGATTCAAAATGGCCAATAGCACCCATTTCAGGTCACTAATGCTAAGATATTCGCTTGTATTTAGGCCATGTCCTGGTGTGGCACTGTGGGTTACTGTGCCAGACTGCAAAGTCGTTTGAACAGCAAGGTCTGTGGTTCAAGCTCACCAGCTGTTCCTCGGAAACCCTATACAGGTCGCTATGGGTCAGAATCGACTTGATGGCACTTCACAACAACAGAATCACAACACTTCACAACAACAGAATCGACTTGATGGCACTTCACAACAATAACAGATTTCCCTACTTTTGCATTCCAACCATCAGTAATGAGCAATACATCTTGATTGCATGTTTGATTGATTTCAGATTGAAGAAGTTGGTAGAATTCATCTATTTCATCTTCACTGGCTTTAGTGGTTGGTGCATAAATTTGAATAATAGTGGTATTAACTGGGCTTCCCTGTAGGCGCATGGATATTATCCTATCACTTACAGCATTGTACCTCATGACTGATCTGGATATGTTCTTTTTGATGATGAATGCAACACCATTCCTTTTCAGTTTGTAATTCCCTGCATAGTAAACCATGTGGTTATCAGATTCAAAATGGCCAATACCAGTCCATTTCAGCTCACTAATGCCTAAGATATCGATGTTGATGTGTTCCATTTCATTTTTGACAACTTCTAATTTTTCCAGATTCATACTTCGTACATTCCATGTTCCGATTTTCAATGGATGTTTAAAGCTGTTTCTCTTCAGTTTGAGTTGTGGCCCATCAGCAAATGAAGGTTCTGTGAGCTTTTCTCTTCCGAGCTTAACTCTATTCACGTCATCATGGTCAACTCTACTTTGAGGAGGCATCTCTTCCCCAGTCACATTCTGAGTGCCTTCCCACCTTCCGGTCCTGTATCTGACAGTGTTTCTCCGCTATTCACAGAGTTTTCTTTCTTCCTAATCTGTCTTTGTTTGGAAGCTCATCTGAAACCTGTCCACCATGGGTGACCCTGTTGGTTATTTAAAATACCAGTGGCAGAGCCCTCAGAATCACAGCAACTCAAACCACCACAGCATGACAGACAGACGAGTGGTGGCCATTTGGTTTTATGTCTATACTGTGTCTTTAAATTTTGATGTCAATTTTGATACAATCAAATCTATTAGAGTTTGCTTTATATATTTTGGAGCTCTTTCACTGAGAGCATAGACATTTATTATGGTTATGTTATCTTGTTCAATTGTCCCTTTAATCATAAGATAA
The DNA here is from genome assembly GCF_000296735.1 of Chrysochloris asiatica. NCBI lineage: Eukaryota > Metazoa > Chordata > Mammalia > Afrosoricida > Chrysochloridae > Chrysochloris > Chrysochloris asiatica. Next base: position 12,500,947 of record NW_006408569.1, on the reverse strand, counting down.
TATCCATCTTTATCTATTATGCTGGTTTTTGCTTAAAGTTTATTTTATCAGAGATTAGTACTGCTACTTGCAGTACTAATTGCAATTGCAATTTTCTTGGTATATATTTTTCCCATCCTTTGACTTTTAATCTGTTTTTAATCTCTGTGTGTAAGATGTGTCCCTAGCAGACAGTATATTGAAGGATCTTGTTTTCTTATCCATTCTGCCACCCTCTGTATCTTAACTGGTGCATTTAATCTGTATACATTCAGTGTAATTTTCAGTAGGTATGGATCCATTGCTGTCATTACATTTTTTTTTTTTTTGTGGTGTTACTGCTTTCTTTGTTCTATGTGTCTTCCTTTGTTCAGTTCATGCCTTTTGTGTTCTTTCTTGTGAGTTTCCTCATAGTTTTAATGTTTCCATGTTCTTCTTGTAAAATCATTTTCTTGGTTTGTTGTGAAGTGTTAATTTTCTTTTAGGATACCTTATATTCCATTACTTTTCCCTCTATTTAGTGGAGGGAAATATTTTATCCTATAATCTACCTGACCTTCTCACCATCTGGATCTCTCTTCCTATGTGTTTACCTTCTTTCAAATTGTAATTGTTTTGATCATAGACTGACCTCCCAGATTGTCTAAGTTGTTCTTATAAATTTGTTCTGTTTTCAACTCTTCTTTCTGTTGATTTAGTTCTGGGAGGTGCTCCCACATATGTCAATCTCTGGTTGTTGTCTTTTCTTGTTGGTTCTCTGTTCACAGAATGCCCTTTAGGATGTTTTGTAGTGCAGGGTTGGCTTTGGAAAAATCCCTTAGCTTCTGTTTATCCTGGAATGTTTCGATTACACCGTGGCATTTGATTGATAGATTTTCTGGATAAAGGATTCTTGGTTGACAGTTTTTATCTTTCAGGGTTTTATATATATTTCCCCATTGCCTTCTTGCCTGCACGGTTTCTGCTGAGAGATCTGAGCTAAATCTGATTTGCTTGCCTTTTTATGTAATGCTTCTCTTTTCCCTAGCTGCTTTCAGGATTGCCTCATTTAATTGTCCTCATGAGGAATCTGTACATGGACCAAGAGACAGTTGTTCAAACAGAACATGGGAACACTGCATTGTTTAAAATTAAAAAAAAAAAAAAATGTACGACTAGCTTGTATTCTTTCAGCATACTTATTAAACTTGTATGCTAAGCAAATAATCTAAGAAGTTGGTTATATGAAGAAAAAAATGACCCCAAGATTGGAGGAAGACTCATTAACAACCTGATATATGCAGATGATACAACCTTGCTTGCTGAAAGTGAAGAAGACTTAAAATATTCGCTGATGAAGATCAAAGACCACAGCCTTTAATATGGATTGCATTACAATGTAAAGAAAACAAAAATCTTCAACCCTGGACTAATAAGCAACATTCTTATCAACGGAGAAAAGATTGAAGTTGTCAAGGACTTCATTCTTCTTGAATCAACCATCAGCACTCATGGAAGCAAAAGTCATGAGATCAAACACTATATTGCATTAGGCAAATCTGTTGCACAAGACCTTTTTAAGGTGTTGAAGAACAAAGATGTCAGCTTGAGGACTAAGGTGCACCTGACCCAAGCCATGGTTTTTTCAGTAGCCTCATATGCATGTGAAAGCTGGACAGTTAATTAGGAAGACCATAGAAGAATTGATGCTTTTGAATTATGGTGTTGGAGTGGAATATTGAAAGTGCCATGGGCTGCCAAAAGAACCAACAGATCTGTGTTGGGACAAATGCAGCCAGAGTGCTCCTTGGAGGCCAGGATGGCCAAACTTCATCTCTTATACTTCAGACATATTGTCAGGAGGGTCCAGTCACTTGAGAAGGATATCATGTTTGGTAAGGTGGAGGGTCAGAGAAAAAGAGGAAGACATCCAGCAAGATGGATTGGCAAAGTGACAGCATCAATGGGCTCAAGCGTGGCAACAATAGTGAGGTTGGCCCAGGATCGGGCAGCCTTATGTTCTGCTGTCCATAAGGTTGCAATGAGTTGGTACTGACTCGATGGCACCTAACAATAAGAATTAGATCTGACCCAACGGAATGCAGAAATCATCGGGCAATCTCTTTGATATCTCAAGCTAGTAAAGTTTTGCTAAAGGTAATACAGAAATGGCTACAATCATACATTGACAGAGAACTTCCAGAAGTTCAAGCTGGATTCAGAAGAGGCCGTGGAACAAGAGCTATCATTGCTGATGTCTGATGGATCTTGGCTGAAAGCAGAGAATACCAGAAGGATGTTTACCTATGCTTTATTGACTACGTGAATTGTGTGGATCATGACAAGCTATGGACAACATTGAGAAGTATGAGTATTCCAGAACACTTAATTGTACTTCTGGGAAATCTGTACCAGGACCAAGAAGCAGTTGTTCGAACAGTGCATGGGAACACTGAATGTTTTAAAATTGGGAAAGTTATGCGACAAGGTTGTGTTCTTTCACCATACTTATTCAACCTGTATGCTGAGCAAATAATACGAGAAGCTGGGTTCTATGAAGAAAAACGTGGCGTCAGGATTGGAGGAAGACTCATTAACAACCTGCCATATGCAGATGATACAACCTTGCTTGCTGAAAGTGAAGAGGACTTGAAACATTTACTGTATGGATTGCATCTCAATGTCAAGAAAACAAAAATCCTCACCACTGGACCAATAAACAACATTCTTATCAATGGAGAAAAGATTGAAGTTGTCAAGGACTTCTTTCTTCTTGGATCAACTATCAACATTCGTGGAAGCAGCAGTCAAGAAATCAGATGACATATTGCATTGGGCAAATCTTCTGCACAGGAACTTTTTAAAGTATTGAAGAGCAGAGATGTCAGCTTGAGGACTAAGGTACGCCTGACCCAAGCCATAGTATTTTCAATAACCTCATATGGATGCAAAAGCTGGACAGTGAATAAGGAAGATTGTAGAAGAATTGATGCCTTTGAGTTGTGGTGTTGGAGAAGAATACTAAAAGTGCCATGGACTGCCAAAAGAACCAATAGATCTATTCTGGAAGAAGTGCAGCCAGAGTGCTCCTTGGAGGCCAAGATGGCTAAGCTTTGTCTCTCATACTTTGGACATATTGTATGGAGGGAACAGTCGCTGGAGAAGGATGTCATGCTGGGTAAGGTGGAGGGTCAGAGAAAAAGAGGAAGACCCCAACGAGATGGATGGGCCAGGTGGCATCATTGATGGACTCAAGTGTGGCAGCAGTAGTGAGGTTGGCCCAGGATCGGACATTGTTTCATTCTGCTGTGCATGGGGTCACTATGAGTTAGTTCTGACTCGATGGCACCTGACAACAAAAGTAGATTTGAAGAAAGAGATGAATCTACATAACTGTGGGTGATTTTCATACACCGCTTTCAAAAATGGATAGAAAAGACAGAAAAAAAAAAAAAAAAAAACTTGGCAAAGACTCAGAAGAACTAAACAACAGAATCAGCCAACTGGACCTCATAGATGTGTACAGAGCATTCAACCCAACAACTGCAGAATGCACATTCTTTTCTAGTGCACATGGAACATTCTCCAGAGTAGACTATGTGTAAGGCCACAAAACAAACCTCTATAAATTTAAAATATCAAAATACTACAAAGCATCTTCTCAGACCATAATGCTATCAAATTAGAAATAAACAGTAGGAAGACCAAGAAAATAATGTCAAATACATGGAAATATTCAAAAGATTGAAACAAGACCTTTATCTCACGCCTTATACAACAACCAACTCAGCATGGATTAAAGACCTAAATGTGAATTCCAAAATTATAAAGGCCATCAATGAAAAAATAGGGACAAATGTGAGGGCTCAAATTCAGTGCATACACAGACTTCCAAACATTTTGAAAACTACACAAACAAAAGTAGACAAAATCGATGATTGAGACATTCTATAAATTAAAAACTTACGTGCAAGAAAATACTTCAACAAAAGAGTAAAATGGGAAGCCATGGAATGGGAAAAATATTTTACAATGGCACATCAAACAAGGAACTTATTGCTAAAATATACAGGAAACTACAACACCTCTACTAGAAAAAGAGAAATAACCCAATTGAATAATGGGCACAGGACATGAACAGACACTTCACCAAGGAGAAGATCCAGGCAGCCAACAAACATGAAGAAATGTTCATGATCACTAGCCATTAAAGAGATGCAAATAAAAACAACAATGAGATATCATCTCACACCAGCAATAACAGCAAAGATAAAAAAATAGAGGACAATAAATGCTGGTGAGGATGTGGACAGACTAGGACATACTTGGTATTTACCCACAAGAAATACGAGCCATAACGGGAGTAGATATATACACACCAATGTTCATAGCAGCACTATTTACAACAGCAAAAAGATGGACACAGCCTAAGTGCTCATCAAAGGAAGTATAGACAAACAAACTGGTACATACACACAATGGAATATTATGCTACCTTGAAGAACAACAAGAAAGCTGTAAGCTATCAAATAACATGGATGAACCTTGAGGACATTATGTTGAGTGAAATTGTTGTTGTTGTTAAGTACCATGGAGTCGATTCTGACTCATAGTGACCCTACACAGGGTTTCCGAGGCTGCAAATCTCTAAGGGAGCAGAACGCCTCATCTTTCTCCCATGAAACAGCTGGTAGTTTCAAACTGCGGACCTTGAGGTTAGCAGCCCGATTTGTAACCACTACACTACTTAGTCAGTCACGAAAGGAGAAATACTGCATTGGACCACTATTGTAAAAGACTAAGAAAAAGAACCTAAAGGCGGAGCGGGGAGGATTCTTTGCTTTTTTTCAGAATGTGGAGTGGGGTGAGGGGAGGTAGGGGAGGGTGAAGCAAAGGTTAGTTAGGGTGCTGGGGAGTGGGGCAATACACAAGAAGGAGGAGGGAAATGGAAGAACAAGGCAGATGGGAAAACAATTAGGCAAGTTTGCATGGGCTAAGTGGGACAGAGGTAAGTAATGCCATATGCACCAACTTGGAACAACAGGGCTCTGGGATACAGGGATTGAGACATGGTTGGAATGTCATGGTTGTCATTTCATATCTTGACATTTCACTCAGCATAAAGATTTCAAGTTTCATCCATGTAGAAGTATGTACTGCTTTTCTCTTTATGACTGAATATTATTCCATTGTACGTGTATGCCATATTTTGTTTAGGCATTCATCTTTAGATGGGCACTTGAGTTGTTGTTTATATTTTAAGAAAAGATTTTCTGATTCAGCTGAAGAAATGTCAGCACATTGAAACGCCTATATTTTGCCCACAACACTTTGTAAAAAACAAAAACCAAACCCACTGCTATTGTGCTGATGCTGACTCCTAGCGACCCTGTAGGACAGATTAGAACTGCTCCTTAGGGTTTCTGAGACTGCAAATCTTCATGGGAGCAGACAGCTTCATCTTTTCCCCATGGAGCAGCTGGTGAGTTTGAACTGCTGACCTTTCAGATTAGCAGTCTAATGCTCATCTCATAGTGCCATCAGTTACAATGCCCTATCACCCCACTCCCCACAATGAAATAATTTAGTTTTCTTTAAATAGCTTCTATTTTCTAGTCTTCTTGTATTTGAAGGGTTGAATTAAACATCTAGGGACAATGTTTGCATGGGCATAATCTAGTCTTTATTTGAGCTAATACAGAACCAAATGATACTTTTTACCAAAAAGAGAAAAATAAAGTGAGACACGAAACTAGGAACAATATTTAGTTTTGCTCACTAATACATCTACTGAAGTCTTCATGATTGAGTTATAAATATACTTGACATAATCAGTCATCAAGATTTTTTATTCTATAATCTTCTCATTTATACCAGCTAACCAGTTATGGTAATGATAATTAACATGTTGAAAGTTCATTTTAAAGGACATTATAGTAGTAACACATCAGTGAAAGCAAAGAAATTAAAAAATGGAGTGAATATTTCATTCTTTAACTATTGTAGCTGAAGCTTAACTCATGGAGGCATTAGAACTGGAAAACTCCAATTAGGTCAGAAAGTCTTTCTCCCTAAAGAGAAAGAAGTAAATAGTGGAATGGCATCTGCTATCTTCAGATCTAAAAGAAAACCCTTTAACTTTTCAAGGTTAATTTTAAGTGTGGTATTCCAGTGCATATTCTGGGCTTTGATTTTGAATGTGTAAAGAATTTGGTTTCAGACAACAAAAGATCCCATCGAATGAAGTTTTTATATGAGATAATTTTTTTCAGCTGTAATATGATACAATCTGTGTAATGTCAGGCCATTGTATTAGTTATTATTAAATTTTGAATGTGTTATTTTTTTAATAGAGCTAAAATCCAATGCCATTATAAATAGACAATAACTGAAAAATGGCAAGAGAATGAGTTACTGAATAATGCACCAGTTACAGAGTTCTTCAATGGACTGTTCACTGCCCATGAAGAGTGCAGAACTGATTATAAGTAAATAAATTCCTTGGTGCAAATGCTCCCTTTACTTAGTTGCATGAACAGCAAACGCTCTCTGACTTACCTCAGGGATGGTGACTGAAAGAAGTGATGCATTCCTTATATTATCAGGAAAAATTTCATATGGTAAATGCACAAAATTCAGATGAGAAAGAACACTTTTTATTGGTTTTAGCATGCTTGGCAAATGGACATTCTTAGATGAATGGTACTTGGTAACATGAAAGTAACCAGACATCTAGGTATGAAATAACAAAAACAAGTATCATCTACTTCCTTTTTTGTTTGTTTATTTGTTTGTTTTGAGCAATTTGAAATACCCAACTTCTATCACTTAGGTAAGAATCCCCATCTCATATATTCATTATTCTTATTGTTAGCTGCCATCCAGTTGGCTCCAACTCATTGCCATCCGGTATACAACAAAATGAAATACTGCCCAGTCCTGCTCTCTCTTCACAATCATTATTATTCTCGTGTCCATTGTGCCTTCTAACCTATATCTTACAGCAATATATTGGACAATAGCCTATTGTGATCCATAGGTTTTTTACAGTGATTACTTTTCTGAAGTAGGTCATCAGGCCTCTCTTCCTAGTCTGTTTTAATCTGGAAGTTCCGATAAAACCTGCCACTACTATTACAATGGTTGTTGTTGTTGTTGTTAAGTGCCATCGAGTCGGTTCTGACCCATAGCGACCCTGTACAGGGTTTCCGAGGGTGTAAATCTTTACGGGAGTAGAAAGCCTCATCTTTCTCCCGCGGAGCGGCTGGTAATTTCGAACCGCCGACCTTAAAGTTCTCAGCCCAATTCGTAACCACTACGCTTATTAACTGAGTATATTTATAGTTTCATTTTCTCTGGAGTTTGATTGGCTGTCAGTTCTCTGAAGGTCAAATGAGTGAATTGCCTTTAAATTCCCCAATGATTAAAACCAACATGATAATTGTTGTTGCTGTTAAGTACCATGGAGTTGATTCCGACTCATAGTGACCCTGCACAGGGTTTCCGAGGCTGTAAATCTTTACAGGAGAAGAACATCTCATCTTTCTCCTGCAGAACTGCTGGTAGTTTCGAACTGCCAACCTTCAGGTTAGCAGCCCGATTTGATAGTCAAGGATAATGTCTAAATTTATTTAGGCAGTTTTACTGGTAGTGTTCTTTCTTTGTTATTCATATACCTATACTGAGTTCCCAGAAAGCAAGAATAAATTAGGTCATTTAGGAGTAGGGGTATTTCTTCTTCTTTTTTAATGTGTCACATTGTGAAGTGGGAAATATTTACAGAAAAAAAATACTTGACTGAAAATCTCCAATTTGAAACCTTTATCTGGTCCTGGAGTTTTGGTGAAGGGATTTTAAAAATAAGTTGGGCCCTGTTATACTGGTTTGGTAAGCCTTCAAACAAGCTATTCATTTAGTGATATTGGGCACAGATCTAACACTTTTACTAAGAACCAGCAGAAGGTCTGTTTTCTAAATATCCTTAGTCAGCAAAATAAATTTTAAGTGCCCTACAGATATCCAAAATTGCAATCTGTGTTCAGAGGAATACCAAGGCATAGGATATAACAAAGGTAAAGATTTATATGAACGTTGGAAGCAATGTCTGGCAAAAATCCCAGAACTGTTCTTATTATTGCTTTGTTCAGGAAAAGAAAAAAATCTGTAAAAGGATATGAGTAAGAGAGCATGAAACCCATAGAGCCAAAGGTATAAAAGCTAGAAGACAGGATTAAGGTCAAAAGACAAAGAGGCATGGAAACCGGTAGCTGAAATGAAGAGCCCATCATCATGTTCCAAACCGTATTTAGGTCTTCTGATGGAAGAAGAGTTCTGATATGGGGGTCAAATGAGGGACACTTCTTGAAAAGATGACATTAAACTGAGATGAGGAACAAATTTTCCTTTAATGCATCACCTAACCACTGACATAGGAACAGATTCTGCTTTTAAAAGTCTTGTAGTCACTTACAGGTCAACTATACAAAGTAAATATAATGAAATCTCTAGCTTGCCTTATAGTAACCTTCTTTGTCATACCTCAGTGAATACCCAACCTCATACACCCTATGTAGCTGTTATTGAACTTCCTATATATCTATCTTGAACTCCTGGTGTGGTGCTGTAGGATCAGCAGTGGACCACAAAGTCGGAAGTTCAAACCCACCAACCTCTCCTTGGAAACCCTATACAGGGTAGCTAAGAGATGGAATCGACTCGACGGCACTTAACAACAAAAAATATCTATTTTTTAAAAAATTGTCTGTATATCTAAAGATTGCCTCAAAGAGAACAAATGTTTATATGTAAACAATAAACTACTTTACTTTATTAAAATGGATCCATTAATACAAAAAATTACAACATGATGTTGTAATAAAATGCAAACTGGTTTAGAAAATACAATAAGCATTGAGTCACTCACAGTCTTACACCTTCTTACAAGCCCATAAAGCACAAGACATTAATTTTGATTAAATTATATATGAAATTGATTTAACATGAAAAAAACCTGTCCTTGAGTTTATTTTCTAAGAGAAATTGTATGGCTAGGAACATGTATAATTTAATTTTTACTTTAAAAAAGTATCACATTTCAGGTAAAATTTGTACAGACAGGGTATGAGTACAGCTGTTTTTTATTTTAACACCATGATAAAATATGGGAAAAAATAATCCAAGCTATTGCCAGTAGGCAAATTACCAGTTATGTTTATATTTTTGTGCTTTCCAATATTATTTATAGTAAAACCTGCAAAAGCTGGAACCTGTGTAAGGCAAAAACCTGTCAGGGAAGAAAAACAAAAATATTTTCCACTAATCGAAAGCAATAGAAAAATGATAGGACCGCACCCTGTCCACAGTGGAACACTTCCAATGCCCAGAAAAACAAGGCAATCCCACAGAGTTCTGGCTCCTGAAGGTTTTACTCTATAATAAACATTTCTTACTTTTTTAATGCAAAAACACCTTGAAGACATTTCTTAATTTTCCTTCATGTCCTCTTTTACTTAAAAAATGCCTTGTTTTGAGTGGGGAGAGTGAAAATTGAGTAGAGGCAAAGGAAGCAGGAAATTAGAAAGAAGAAACCAAAACTGAGAACAGTGGAAGAAGTGGAGCCTAGGGAAAAGAAAGGAGCCATGGTGCTCAATAGTTAAGTGCCTGTTGCTAACTGCAAGGTTGGCAGTTCGAATTCACCCATAGGAGAAAAGACCAGGTGATCTGCTTATATAAATATTATAGGCAAGAAAACTGAACTTCCTCACATGATTCCCTAAGAATTGAAATCAACTCCAAGACATCTAACAAAAATAAAATCAACAACAGGGCAGAAGAGGAAAGGAAAACTCATAATGCAAAAGGGTGGAAATTCAGGGAGGTAGATGCTACCAGGTGCCAAATGCTCTGTTAATTTGTCCAGAAAGAAGAAAAATCAGGGTCGTTAAAGAAACTAGGATGGCGTTTGAGGAAGTTAAGATTTTTTTTCCCTCCTAAGGGGCTTCCTAATTAGTTGATAATATGAAGTTTAGGTAAAGGATTACAACTAGACATTTGCCAGACAACCTGCTATTTTTAACACAAAAGAATACAGCACAGAATGCACAGCTATCAAGAGAATATAAGAGAGGTCTTCAAAAAGGTCCTGGAAAAATGAAAGTCTTTGATCTTCATCAGTAAGTGCAGAAAATGAAATCCCTGCCCTAGGGGGCTTATATTCTGAAGAGGTAAGACAAAAACATAAGCAAAGTATATAATAGGCACATAATCTTCCTATGGGGTCACATGCAAAACAATAGACATTGGTCTTTGCTGGTGTGGCACTGTGGGTTAATGCACCAGACTGCAAAGCCATTTGAACTGCAAGGTTGGTAGTTTAAGTTCACCAGCTACTCTTTGGAAACCCTATAAGGGATGGCTGTGGGTCTGAACCGACTCGATGGCACCTAACAACAACATAGTAATATTAATCAAAATGAGATTTTAATAAGATACAACATATGGACATTGCCTTAGAATTTTGAGTCTTAATGTCTTGTATTATGTGTAAAACAAGAAAAACTGCTGCCAAGATGAACTGCTGCTAATTGGTATAATGAACACTACAAATATGGTATACTTTTTCTTGTCAAAACAAAGAGAACAATGTGATGTCAGAGATGTCAAAACAGTCAAACATTATTCTTATTCTCTTTATGTCTTTGGCTTTTGGAAATTGAGTTTCTTGAAATAAGGGAACTGAATACAATTAATCTCTAGACCCCCATCCCCAAGAGAATAGTTAAGATGTGTGTTTTGGAGGAGGGGTAGGCATGAATACAATGAGGTGTTAGTGAATCACATTCAGGTTTAATGAAGTTTACATACTAGCATTTCCATGTAATTCTATGCATACATACAAATATGAATCCCCCTTTTAGGCTATATTCAGAAATGACTTACTATATGCCCAGAAGTACATGACTCTGCTATGCAACACACACAAAAAATCAATTTTCACTAACAAGAGCCTTGGTGTACAATAGTGTGAGGCTGCTTTATGGAAATACTTTTCATTTATTTTTAAGATAGAACCTGAAGAAAGAAACATCACTACCATGAGTGAAAGGAGACACCCTCAGACAAAAATGTCATCCTATTTTTTTCAGAAACCATGGATGAAAACCCTGCAGCAGCCCTTAGGCAGATTATTCAAGTGAATCCTGACAGTCGCAGCACTTGGAGGTTAATCTCTGCAAAGAAGAAATTTGTTTTGAACAATTTCTTCTACATTGTGGATTAGGATCAAGCATCCTTTTTTTGAACATCAACCATTCATGTCATCTTTTCACCCTCTCTTTCATTGCTTTTGGAAAGAGATTTCTATTGGTCCAACAGCAGAGGACATTTCTGTGTTTTGGAGTCACTTTGGACAGTTAGGAGACTGCTGACCAGTAACAATTCATTAACATGTTTTTGTCTACTTCATCAACTCATCAAACAATTTCTTTTCATTTAGAAATCTCTCACATTTTAACACTCTCTCAAGAAATCTGAAAAAGACCTTTTTATAGACCCTTCCTTATGTTGCTGTTAAGTACCATCGGGATCAATCCAACTCATAGTGACCTGGTATAGGGTTTCGGAGGAGCAGCTGGTAGGTTTGAACTGCTGACCCTGAGGCTCAAACTGACTTTGTGGTCCAGTGCATTATCCTGCAGGCCACACCAGGACTCCCCTATCATTATTTTTTTTAATTAAAATTATATTTTTGAATCTATTTTAGTGTTCCAGTTCAGTGTACATTCTGTATGTCTTCAGTGTACAGGTCATGATCTAATTCCAAATTAAACCTACTGGGGAAATTATCAAATTTATTTCAGGACATGGTATGCATGTAAGTAACACCCAATTGGAAGAAAGCTGCATTTACTAAAAATAAGCTCATAAAATTAATAAACATGAAGTATTAAAGTTTGACAACTATTAACATATCACAGATTTCTGAGCACAGTTACCAAGAAAATGTTTGTTATACTCTATGCTACACTAAAAGGAGTCAGGCTGCTAACCTCAAGGTCAGCAGTTCAAAACTACCAGGTGTTCCTAGGGAGAAAGATGCGGTGTTCTGCCCCCATAAAGGTTTACAGCCTTGGAAATCCTATACAGGGTCACTATGAGTCAGAACCGACTCCATGGCACATATCCACTACCCCCACCACCACCACATTAAAGGAGTCCTAATAGTGTAGTGGTTATGAATCGGGTTGCAAACCTTAAGGCCAGCAGTTCGAAACTACCAGCCACTCCATGGGAGAAAGATGAGGCGTTCTGCTCCCGTAAAGATTTACAGCCTCAGAAACCCTGTACAGGATCGCTATGGGTCAGAACCGACTCGACAGCACTTAACAACAACAACAAGTTATGCATTGATCTGCTAACGGAAAGGTCAGCAGTTTGAATCCACCAGCTTCTCTGTGGGAGAAAGATGAGGTTTTCTGCTCCCTTAAAGATTTATACTCTCAGAAATCATATACAGGGTCGCTATGAGTCGAAACTGACTTGATGACACACATTCACCATGCTACAATAACACTTACAAGGTGACAACATTAAAAGAGAAGAAATGCCTAAGTTACTTATATGTGCCTTTGAAATAAATGTAGCTTCTTTTTTCTTTAATAGCTTTTCCCTTGTAAACTATGACTTGCTTAAAAGACTATTAATTTTACTCACAGGAGCAAAGTAGCATTTGAATTCCCATTCATTACCATTTTATTAAGCACCTCCTTTGTGCCAGGCACTGAAATAAGCACTGACTATATAATATGGATAAAAGTCTATTCTTGTCTGGGGAATACAGTGGCTCCATAGGATAAGCACTGGACTGGGAACCACAAGGTCAGAAGTTCAAGTCTACCAGTCACTCCATGGGAGAAAGATGAGGCTTTCTGTTCCCGAAAAGATGTACAGCCTTGGAAAACCAATACAGGGTCATTATGAGTCGAAACCAATTCAACACCACTTAACAACACCAACTTTCTTGCCATCCTCACTATCTAGGTGAGGCCACATATAGAAGAATAAATAATCACAAAACAATCTGATAATGATTATAATAATGATATGCACCACTCTTCTCCCTCTTCCCAATAAAACAGGTGTTGTTGGTGCTGATGGTTGTATGCCGTCTAGTGGGTTCTGACTCTTAACATTTCAGAGGTTTTAAATCTTTACTGGGACAGAAAGACTCATCTTTCTCCCATGGAATGGCTGGTGGAGTCAAACTGATGACCTTGAAGTATAGCAGTTCAATGTATAACCTTTACGCTACAAGAGCTACTTGGGTCATGGTGTATTAATGGTATTAATGTTGTTAAGGTGGTGAAAAGGATTGTTTGAGAAGAGTCCTCAGAGTACAAACTTTGCAAACTATACATTAAAGAATACATACACTTGCCGGTAAGGAACTCTGGTAGTGTAGTGGTTATGAATCGGGCTGCTAACCCCAAGGTCAGCAGTTCAAAACTACCAGTTGTTCCACTGGAGAAAGATGAGGCTTTCTGCTCCTGTAAAGATTTACAGCCTTGGAAACCCTATGCAGGGTCACTATGAGTTGGAACCGACTCCATGCTACTTAACAACAACAACAACATTTGCCGGTTGGAAAAGGGTTTTTAAGTGATGTGGGAGATATTTTAAGGAGAGGAAAATATGTATGTTGTTGTTAGGTGCCATCGAGTCAGTACTGACTCATAGCGGCCCTTTGAACAACAGAACGAAACACTACCTAGTCCTGGCCCAACCTCGCAATTGTTGTCACGCTTGAGTCCGTTGATGCTGCCACTTTGCCAATCCATCTCGCTGGGGTCTTCCTCTTTTTCTCTCACTCTCCACCTTACCAAACATGATATTATTCTCCAGTGACTGATCCCTCCTGACAATATGTCCAAAGTATGAGAGATGAGGTTTGGCCATCCTGGCCTCCAAGGAGCACTCACTCTAGCTGTACTTCTTCCAACACAGATCTGTTGGTTCTTTTGGCAGCCCATGGTACTTTCAATATTTTCCTCTAACACCATAACTCAAATGCATCAATTCTTCTAGAGTCTTCCTTATTCACTGTCCAGCTTTTGCATGCATATCAGTCTACTGAAAATACCATGGCTTAGGTCAGGCACACCTTAGTCCTCAAGCTGTTATCTTTGCTCTTCAACACTTTAAAAAGGTCCTGAGCACCAGATTAGCCTAATGCAATAAATACGTCTTTTGATATCTTGACTGCTGCTTCCATGAGTGTTGATAGTTGATCCAAGAAGAATGACAACTTCTATCTTTTCTCCATTGATAAGAATGTTGTTTATTGGTCCAGTGGTGAAGATTTTTTTTTTTTTTCTTTACATTAAGATGCAATTCATACCAAAGGCTGCTGTGGTCTTTGACCTTCATCAGTAAGTATTTTAGTCCTCTTCACTTTCAGCAAGCATGGTTGTGTCATCTGCATATCACAGTTTGTTAATGAGTTTTCCTCCAATCTTGATGCCACATTTTCTTCATATAACCCGGCTTCTCTGATTATTTGCTAAGCATACAGGTTGAATAAGTATGGTGAAATAATACAACCCTGTCGCACATCTTTCTTAATTTTAAACCATTCAGTGTTCCCATGGTCTGTGTAGAGATTCCACATGAGCACAATTAAGTGTTCTGGAATATTCATACTTCACAATTTTGTCCATAGCTTGTCATGATCCACACAATCAAAAGATTTGCATAGTCGATAAAGTACAGGTAAACATCATTCTGGTACTCTCTGCTTTTAGCCAAGATTCATTGGACATCAGCAATAATATCCCTCGTTTCACGTCCTCTTCTGAATCCAGCTTGAACCTCTGGAGGTTCTCTGTGAATGTATGCTTGCAGTCGTTTCTGTATTTAGTAAAACTTTACTTGCATGGGATATCAATGATATTGTCCGATGATTTCCGCATTCTATTGGTTCACTTCTCTTTGGAATGGGCACAAATAATGGATCTCTTCCAATCAGTTGGCCAGATAGTTGTCTTTCAAATTTCTTGGCATAGATGAATGAGTGTCTCCAGTGCTGCCTTGCTTTCTTGAAAGATTTCACTTTTTATTTCATCAATTCCTGGTGCCTTGTTCTTTACCAAATCCTTCAATGCACCTTGGACTTCTTCTTTCAGTATCATTGGCTCCTGATCATATGCTACCTCTTGAAATGGTTGAATAGTAACCATTTCCTTTTGGTACAGTGACTGTGTATTCCTTCCATCTTCTTTTGATGACTTCTGCATCATTAAATAATTTGCCCAGAGAATCCTTCAGTAATTAAAGTTGAGGCTTGAATTTTTTTCTTCAGTTCCCCCAGCTTGAGAAATACTGAGCGTGTTCTTCCTTTTTAGTTTTCTGACTCCAGATCTTTACAGATTTCATTGTAATATCTGACTTTGTCTTCTCAAGCTGACCTTTGAAAATTTCTGTTCAGCTGTTGTACCTCCTCATTTATTTCATTTGTTTTAGCGTCTCTACGCTGGAAAGTCAGTATCTTTCTTCCTGTATGGTGTTCTTGATGTCATTCCACAACTCTTCTGATCTTTGGTAGTGTTTAATGTATCAAATCTGCTCTTCAGATGATCTGTAATTTCATGTGGGATATATTCAAGGTCGTATTTTGTCTCTCGTGGACTTGTTTGCATTTTCTTCAGCTTCAATCTGAATTTGCATATGAGCAATTGATGGTCTGTTCCACAATCTGCCCCCAGCCTTGTTTTGACTGATGATATGGAGCTTTTCCACCATCTCTTTCCACAGATGTATTCAATTTGATTTCTGTGCATTCCATTAGGTGAGGTCCATGTATATAATCATTTCTTATGCTGTCGAAAGAAGGTATTTGAAATCATTGGTTTTGCAGAATTCTATCATGCGTTCTCCAGCATCATTTCTGTCACTAAGGCCATATTTTCCAAATACTCATCCTTCCTCTTTGCTCCCAACCTTTGCATTCCAATCACCAGTAATGATCAATACATCTTGATTGCATGTTTGATCAATTTCAGATTGAAGAAATTGGTAGAATTCTTCTATTTCATCCTCACTGGCTTTAGGGGTTGGTGCACAAATTTGAATAATAGTGGTATTAACTGGGCTTCCCAGTAGGTACATGGATATTATTCTATCACAGATAGTGCTGTACCTCATGACTGATCTAGATATGTTCTTTTTGAAGATGAAAGCAATACTATTCTTCTTCAATTTGTCATTTCTGGAATTGTAAATCATGTGGTTGTTAGATTCAAAATGGCTAATACCAGTCCATTTCAGCTCATTAAAGCCTAAGATATTGATGTTTATACAGTCCATTTCATTTTTGTCAATTTCTAATTTTCCTAGATTCATACTTCTTACATTCCATGTTCTGATTAGTCATGGATGTTTACAGATTTTTCTCTTGAGTTTGAGTTGTGCCCCATCAGAAAATGAAGGTCCCGAGGGCTTTACTCCATTCATGTCATCCTGGTCAACTCTACTTTGAGGAGGCAGCTCTTCCCCAGTCACATTTTGAATTCATTCCAACCTGAGGGGCTCATTTTCCAGCACTATATCTGATAGTGTTTCTGAGCTATTGTTAAGGTTTTCAGTGACTAAATAGTTGGAAGTAGTTCTCTCCTTCTTCCTAGTCTGTCTTCATCTGGATGCTCATCTGAAACCTGTCCACCATGGGTGACCCTGCTGATATTTATGGCTTAGCTTCCAGAATCACAACAACTCACAATCCACCATAGTATGAGAAACTGATAGACAAGTGGTGGGAAATATGTATAGAGGTGTGATAATGAATGATGTTAAGTGCCGTCAAGTCAGTTCTGACTCATAGCCACCCCATATAGGGTGATGGGTTTGAACTGCTGACCTTTCTATTAGCAGTCCATGCTTATTTTAAAGGACTCCTGATAAAAGATACAGCATTCAAACAATAGAAAGAAATGTCAGAAGCAATGTGATAACAAAAATCTGCTAACTGCAGATACAAGTTGGCAAATACACAAACAAATATTTGATTCTTGATTCTTTGTATGTGTGTTTGTGCATGCCCACATGCATCTAGCATTTTTGGTTTTACATAGATAAGGATTTTACATACATACATCCACATAAATAGTTGTACTTCCTCTGCCCTCTGTCATAGAAGGTCCAACATTTCTATTTTATATTGAATTCACACTCAGTAATTACAAAAAAATGCTATCAGATGTAATTTTCTTTTTAAAGTAGAAAGCAGTTGACCTAGGATACTCTTCAATATTGTAGGGATAGAGCCTTGATGGTAATTCTAAATCCGGATTTAACAGAATCCTGTCCGTGCTAGCTGTTTTCACTTTTCAAAGGAAACTGACAATCTCAACATTCACCTACGTGTTTTCCAAAGTAATTCCTACAAAACTTTGAGATTTGGGTCAAGTATTTAAATTTTAAATATATGTTCTGATACAGCTAATGAGAGTGATTAATCTCCACCCCCCAGGATCTCTGTGTCTCTCTTAAAATACCTTTGGCCCTGTGGTGAACGGCATTTTCTATTCCATAAGCTGCATCTTGGAAATTCAGGCTATGACACTTGTTTATGATGTCACTAATGTGCCAGATTGATATTCTGGATTCTTTTCACCCACGAATTCAAGTGCTTGCAAGAGATGGGCTAAATAATGCTTGCTCCTAAGTCAATTATTTGAAAATAGAACCCATAATGTGAGATTTACTATGATACTCTTAACTTTGTAGTGAATTGAAGTGTTTGTAGCATCTGTAAAATTGACTGATAGTTTCTCATACTGCCAGCAGTTCTACAGAGAATAAGACTTTTATGTTCAGAAAAGCAGCAAGGTCAAACAACTACAAAAGGTGGACTGGAAATGCTACTTCTGATTTTGTAGAAATACCAAAAGCAGCTTACACAAATGCTTTGCTTCAAGGAAGAGAATCTATGGGAAGTAAGGAAGTACTGAAAGAAAGGGTGGGAGATAAGGAAAAACAGATTCATGGGGCACTGTTTTGCAAAATAAACACATGGCAATTGGTTGAGATAGTCTAGCTAACATATTTTTATATTTTATTTGGTGAGTGAATACATTGTTTTATGTGCTCCATTTTGTTAGGTGCAAAAATATACTACTATGCATTAGGATGTGATCACCCAAGCCCACACTAGTCAGATGGGGAGAAAATAATTTAATTTTCTGTATATCTAGTCAGTCTGTTCCTTCATTATGCAGAACTGAGACTAAATCATTAAATTTATATAAGGATGTATTTCATATGTAAGGAGCTTGGAAAGTAGATTCTTCCTCTTCCCAACTAACCAGAATAGAGTTTTCTTCTGTGCATGAATCTGGTCGATTGTATTTTTCCTTCCTTTGGGAATCAAACAGCAAAACCTTGCTATGGGTTTATGTCCCCTCAACTTAAATATGGTGGGGTCTTCAAAAAGTTACCATAAAATTCCATTATCTGTTTTTCCATGAATGTTTTGAAACCTTCCCCCTTGTACATTTCCCTTTGATTCTGTACATATGTATTGTAACAAGACCTGGTATTAACATATGGTGATAGCTTTGTGCCATGGAGTCAGTTCTGATTCATAGTATAAGGTTTCTGATGCTGGAAGTCGTTACAGGAGCAGAAAGTGTCACCTTTCTCTCATGGGACAGTTGGTAGTTTCGAACTGCAGACTTTGAGGTTAGTAGCCCAACTCATAATCACTGCGCTACCATAGCACACTTATTTAATATTTTTCTAACTTTTCTACAGAAATAAGTTGGAATTGGTTCTCTTAAACATGCCCTTTTCTAAATTATTCCCCACTTCCTTCCTCTAGTTTTCAAGAGTCCTTAGGTTAAGCAGTAACTCCTCCTTTGCTAATATTCTCACTCAGTCAACTCAGTAGTCACTAGTTATATGGTATGTTATAATTCCTGACAGACAATTTGTCCACTTGCTTGGTTCTGATTCCCATGATATCTCAATAATTGCATTGCACATTAGTAAGATTCTAGGAAGGCCTGTGGGGCATCTCTACTGAGAGTCTTAATTAAACTTGTTCTAAATTAAAACAACCTTTGCCGAGACACTTGTCAGACCAGCTTTACAGGCTTGCCTGAGACACAGAGGCAATGCCATGATCATTGGAAGCAAGATAGGGATCAGGACCTAAGTAGTAAACTTGATGATTCACAGGGAGGTAATTTATTACACCCACTAGACCACTAATATGATGGAGGAGAAATGGTGTACGGATTAGAAAAGAATGTGTAATATTGGAACAATGAATAAAAGCAATGTAATTTCATAGTGCTACTGTTGTTGTTGTTGCTATTGTTATGTGCCATTGAGTTGTTTCTGACCCATAGCAACCCTGTATAGGGTTTCCGAGGAGCAGCTGGTGAGCTTGAACTGCTGACCTTGTGGTTCAAACCAACTTTGCAGTCCAGCACATTAACCCACAGTGCCACACTGTGCTACTGTAACCCACAGTGCCACACTGTGCTACTGTAACCCACAGTGCCACACTGTGCTACTGTAACCCACAGTGCCACACTGTGCTACTGTAAGCCACCCTAAAATTAAACCCAAAAGCAAAATGGACACCAAGGTTTTATTCTTAGCACTGGCTAAGAAGTTGGAAAAGCATCCTGGTGGCACAGTGGTTATGCACTTGGCTGCTAACTGAAAGACTGATGGTCCTCAGGAGAAAAATATGGCAGACTGCTTCTGTAAAGATTACAGTCTTGGGTACTCTATGGGACAGTTTTATTTTGTTCTACAGGGCTACAATGATTCAGAATTAACTTGAGGACAACATGTTTAAGAAGCTGGAAGAACAGTTAAATGTCCAGTGAGACCTCCAGACTCTGTCTTATTGGAGTTAGTTAGGGTCCTTGTCTTCAAAACCACATTCACATTAAAAAAAAAAACAAAAACAAAAACAAAACTGTGAACTTCTAATAGTTGATGATACCATCTCATAACCAAATTCCTCCTGTAATTCAATGACCTCATGCTCTTTTCAGCTTACACTTGGCCCAGGATAACTGTTGTCAAGAAATATTCTAATTAATCCAACTATGCTGAAGTAAAAATACATTATGGTGGTTTTTTTTTTTTATTGTGAATAAAGCTTTATTGTGAGTGAAGGTTTGGACAAGATCATCAGTTTTACATTCAACAAATTATATGCTTTGTTTCATCTCAATGATTGCAATTCCTTTCATGCAATAACAGTTGTCCCACTTCCTCCCTGTGGTGACCCATGTACAAGGCTTCTGCTTCTAGATATGATTAGCACCTGTCTGTCTCCCAGCCCCCAGCCCCTTCATATAGAATCAAAGCTTCTTTTCCAATTTATAAACCTGCCAGTGACAGAGCACCCAGTAAGCAAGGTAAGCATAGACTTACTGGTGTTTACTTACTAATATGTAGTGAGCAGTTTCACATATTTTTCAGCACATCTTTGTCCATGTGAAATTGTTCAATACATATTAGTATATAAGCACAAGTAAGCTGGTATTTACCTTGCTTATTCGGTAATCAGCCCCTTATGGAGAATGTCAGATGTCAGGAGTCTTGTCTTCATTCCTAACTCCCAACTCCACTTTGATTTTGAACTTCAAGTTGTGTATGAAGGAGAGAGGTTATCTTCAGAGTGTGTGGGGGAAGGAAGAATCCCCACTGAATAGTTTTCATCTTGTCTGGGTGGGTCTGGTGAAATGAGATGGGGGTAAGATTCTTATGATTCAACAGTGACTCACTGTTATCATGACTACTTGCAACTGTCACAACTGTAAAGGTAGAAGTTTTGTAACACAAAGGGGGGAGTAGTTAATCTTACATTTCAGGAACAGAGGACCCTAGGACCATCAAGGGAGAAGAGCAAGAGCAGAATGTGAGACCCTATCCGGAGAAGCAGTGACACCAGAGATAGAAGCAGAGATGAGGACATGGAGAGACAGAGCAGCTGAGGACTCTAGACTGACGGAAAGAGAAAGGCTGTGTTCTGGTGGTCAGGAGGCAGGCTTGCAGAATGTGCCCTTTGGTTGTATAAATGATTATATATTCCTGAATGTTTTTGTGTACATAAAAAACAAAACAAAACAAATACCACACACACACACACAAAGAACAACAGCAAAAAAAAAAACAAAAAACAGAGGGAATAGAAGCAAATACTGTTGAAATAATGATGCATGGAGTGGATTGTAATCATTGCAATGAAACGAAATACGGTAGGATGAGTGTAAGCTATCACTCAATTCAAAATTAAAGCTTTAA
This sequence comes from Chrysochloris asiatica, assembly GCF_000296735.1. Classification (NCBI taxonomy): domain Eukaryota; kingdom Metazoa; phylum Chordata; class Mammalia; order Afrosoricida; family Chrysochloridae; genus Chrysochloris; species Chrysochloris asiatica. The sequence continues at coordinate 12,479,668 of NW_006408569.1, read as the reverse complement.
TAATATATATTTTTTTAAATACCAGGCCTGGTGATCCAGAAAAAAAAATTTTTTTTCAGCCTCGGAAACCCTATACAGAGTCACTATGAATGGGAACCAACTCGGTGTCACACAACCACCACAATTTATTCCATACCTTATTGGAAACTGTAGTATGCATGACTTTTAGAGACTGGCAGCTTATAACACTATACTTAAAAAGCAAAAACAAAAACGTGTTACTCAGCCTGATACCTTCAACCTCCTGTTGTTAATTTGCCCTTGAGTTAGTTCCAGTGAATAATGACTTGTATAGGGTTTCCAAGGCTTTAAATCTTTACAGGAGTAGAAAACCTCATCTTTCTGTCATGGAGGAGTGGATGGACTCAAACTGCCAACCTTGTGATTGTGTGTCTAGTGTTTTTCCTGCAGAGCCAGTATATTCCCTATGTATAACTCCTGTGTAGCCAATGTCTAAGTTGCCCACCCTTATCAAACCTGTGTCTAGAGGAGATAGGTTAGATCCTTGATGTGAAGACTCCTTCCCTCTTAGTTGGTATTTTACTTTGAGCTACTACATCCATAAGTATAAGTCAAATTCATCAGATTGTTGCAATTTACACTTATTTCCTTTATCAAATTTCTTTATCTTCCTCTAGTCAAGTTCTGATCATCAAGCCATCGAAGCTAGGTCAAATGGTCACTGTCTGCTGGTTTGGGCATTCTTTTTGTCTCCCCTCACTTCATATCAGCTGGATGCTTTACACTCAGCTCTAGTCCTCCGTGGCTAGGTCCTTGTCCATGGGCTCAGGAGTCCCCAGGTCTCACCACACTTCATACCAACCAGCCCTTCTTCTTTTCTCTCTCATCTTCAGGTTGATGGGAATCTATGGAACGTGGTCAAACTCAAAGGCTGTAAAATTTTATGGGAGCAAAAATCTTCATCTTTCTCCCACAGAGCAACTCGTAGATTCGAACTGCTGGCTTTGTGGTTAGCAGTGCAGTTCATAATCCATTACAGTGCTAATTGTTTGTGCTAGATATATAGGTCAACCTGAAGTAATGTTCTTGGTTCCCCAAATATATACAGGTCCCAGAAGACCCACTGTATCTATGTAAGGTGACTTGGGGGTAATTAAAGTACAGGTGGCAAAGACATGGTTTTCAGACAAAAAATGAAGCTATTTGGAATGAGAACATTGAGTCTTTGGGTACATGGCTCTAGAGGTAGGTTTCAGCACACCACACTAAAAGACCAAATGAGATTACTCTTAACGGTTATTGTCCGGAAAACTGATCAGTTCAGCCACTCTTCAGCCATACCTCCAAGGATTCAAACATCAGTGTCCACAATGAAATTGCATGAATCGTATCCCTCCTCACAATATTCAGATTACGTCTTTTAGAAGGAGGGTAGTGAAACTACGAAAGAATAAGAATTTATCTGAGTTTACAAGCACACAGTAAGTCATATAATAATGCTTTAATTATTGATTCAACCTCAAACTTTATCAGACTGGAAAAAGATTTAGTTGTTTTCTTCTCTCCATCTAGCTCTGACCAGGACATCTAATGGACTGGAGACATTGAGGAAATGCACTCTTAGCCAACAGTATTTACCTCTATTACCATTTTTTTTCTTTTTTACTGTACACACTTGTTGTTGTTGTTAAGTGCTGTCAAGTCAGTTCAGACCCATAGCTACCCTATAGAGGGTTTTCAATGAGTGGCTGGTGAACTTGAACCACTGACCTTGCAGTTCAAACCAGCTTTGTAGTTCAGCACATTTACCCACAGTGCCACACAGGGACTCATACCACATTGTAAATATATATTCATGTAAATGTCCAAAGGATACATTTTGCAAGCCAGTCTCCTGCCCACAGGCATGCTGCTTTTCTCAGTCCATGGGCCTAAAGTCCGCTGTTGGTAACTAAGGGTTTTTGCAAATGAGATATGGATTTTTCTTCTTAAAGCCCACAAAACAGCTTATTTTGTATATTTTTACTACTGCCTTATTCCTTCTTTCTTTGAAATTTGCACACTTAAGAAATCAGCTAGCTAATCTGACAAAAAAAATAATACATGCCAAGCTCTTTAAAGCATCCTCACAAGTAGCAGTTTCCTCATCTGGAACCTTCTTATGTTGTTTAATTGATTAATGACTCATGGTGGGTATTTCACTCAGTGGAGCATAGAGGCTAAAAAGATAGAATTTAGGGCAAACAAGTCATAGTCAATGTACTTGCAAGGACAGCCCAATCTACTTTACCAATTTCTAAAATAATCCTGAGGAACTAGCTCTATATTTATCTTCTTAATGTCATAACCAGTTGCCACAGGAGGTGACTTGTAGAGAAATTGCTTAAAAGATGTCTTCGTAAGTAGTGCCCTTTTCTCTGTGATTATTAGTTATAAATAAGACTTAACCACAGTTACATGAGCCCTGGTGGAATAGTGGTTAAGCACTTGGCTACTGAATGAAAGGTTGGTGGTTCCAATCCAGCAGTTGTTCCATGGGAGAAAGATGGGAAAAAGTCTATTTCTGTAAAGACTAAAGTCTTGGAAACCCTGTGGGGGCAGTTTTACTCACCTTACAGGGTTGCTCTGAGTGAGAATCGACTCAATGGCATTGGATTTTTAAGCAATTTGGAAGTTCAAACCCACCAGTTGCTCCTCCAAAACCCTATGAGTCCAAATTGACTTGATGGCACTTAACAACAACAATAATGAAGTAGCTTAAATCAAAAGAGTTATAAAAATCTTCTCATTAGAAGGAAAAGTGTAGAAATTAGTGAATGAGGAGTAAGGAAACAAAACACAGATTTCATCAGTGCTAAAGGATGAAAACATGGAGAAAATTCTGAAAAGTGTAATTGTTTCACCTTTTTCTTTGTTGTCTCTCAAGCAAGGTCATGTTTTTTAGGATAAAAGAAAATAAACTGCTTAATTTCTTTGCACGTGGTGGTGTGCTATAGAGTTGGTTTTAACTCACAGTATAGGGTTTCTGAGGCTTTAAATAGTAATGGGAGTAGAAAGCCACATCTTTCACCTGCACAGTAGCTGGTGGGCTCGACCTACTGACTTTATGGTTAGCAGCCCAACACATAACCTACTACACTGCCAGGGCTCCTTGCACATAGTGGGCACTAACTTCATTTAAAACTTTTGCTGAAGGATGTGATGTGAATAAAATTGTCTTATTCTATTTGATATTTGATACTTTGATAATGAGTTTCATCATTCATATTTATAAATCAAAACAGCATTGGCAAGCCTTTATACATTCTCTACAAGGATAATTTATAAACTATGCAGTAAAATCACAGAAACTGTTGTTAAACAAAAAAATAAAAATAAAAATGTGAAGCTACCATTTCTCAACATATCCTCCATCTGGGTCTATACACTTCTAAAGGTAGAGTTTCCATCTCGCTAACGCTTTCCGGAAGAGTTTTGCACTCTTTGATTTCCACAGAGTCAAAGCAGCAGTTTGGGCATACTCAAAGGACTCAAAATGTGTTCCTTTGAAATTTTCTTTGGGGGAAGAAAAACACACCAAAAACAAAAAATGTTTCTTAACTTTTAGGAACAAAAAGAACTCTGAAGGGACAAGGGTGGATCGGGTAAGGCATCCCAATGAAATTCTCATAGGACCATCCTTGCTACCTACCCTTAAAGAATGAACATGTACATAGTTGTGATGGAAAAAAATATCTTGGTGCAACGTTCCTGACATTTTTCTCAACAATGCACTTTTCAATTTTCTGAAACTTCTTCATAATAAAGCCCCTGTGACTATCCTGTATCCTTGGAGAAAATCTTTCAACATTACCATTTTGGGATTAAAAAACCAGCCACCATAACCTTCTGAGTTGGCCTCTCTTCCTTGAATTGAATTGGCCCAGGAGATCCCCTTGAAATTCACTGTTTTGTTTGGAATTTATTTTTCATGTAACCCTAACAAACCCAAGGCAAATGTACTATTGAGAGAACTTATCGATAGCCATTCACTAATCACAGAGACATGTCTCAATATGTTTTTTATAAAGTAAATTTGTATATGTATGAACTAGAACTCTAGTAGTAATAATTTTGCTTACCCTCATTTTATTATCCCCTCATTTTATTAAGGGCTGCGAACCTTAAGGTCAGCGGTTCGAAACTACCAGCAGCTCCGCGGGGGAAAGATGAGGCTTTCTACTCCCGTAAGGATTTACACCCTCGGAAGCCCTGTACAGGGTCGCTATGGGTCGGAACCGACTCGACGGCACTTAACAACAACAACAACAATCACAGTACAGTGCAACTATTAGTGACTATGGAGTCCTGGTGTGGCACTGCACAGTTTTAACCTCAAGGTCAGAAGTTCAAAACTACCAGTTGCTCCTTGAAAACCCTATATGGTGTTGCTATGGTCAGAACCAACTCAATAGTACTTAGCAACAACATTAATGATCTTATTAGATCATGATGTCTTTGTGGGTAAGATTCATGTTTTCATCATACCTATATCATATCATGATCATTGTTGTTGTTGTTGTTTAGTGCTGTATATTAAGTTTCAACTCACAGTGGTCCTATGTACAACAAAGCGAAATATTGTCCGGTCCTGCACCAACCTCACAATTACTGCTACACGTGAGCCCACTGTTGTTGCCAGTATGCCAATCCATCTCTTTAGGGGTCTCCCTCTTTTATGCTGTCCCTCCATATTGCCAAGCATAATGTCCTTCTCCAGGGTTAGAAGTATGAGAGACAATGTCTGGTCATCTTGGCTTCTAAGAAGCATTCTGGCTGTACTTCTTCCAACACAGATTTGTTTGTTCTTCTGGCAGTCCAAGGTAGTTTTAATATTCTTCTCTAACACCATAACTTCAATGTATATATTCTTCTGTGGTCTTCCTTATACACATGTATATGTTGTTGTTGTTGTTGAGTCATTGAGTCAATACTAACTCGTAGTGCTCCTATGCACAATGGAACAAAACACTGCCCGGTCTTGAGCTTACCTCAAAATCATTGCTACGCCTGAGCTTATCACTGCCACCACTGTACCAATCCATTTCATTGAGGTCTTCCTCATTTTCTCCAACACTCCAATTTACCGAACAAGATATCTTTCTCCAGTGACTGGTCCCTCCTGATAATATGTCCAAAGTATGAGAAATGAAGTCTGGTCATCCTGGCTTCCAAGGAGCACTTTAGCTGTACTTCTTCCAACTCGGATCTGTTTGTTCTTTTGGAAGTCCATGATACTTTCAATATTCTCCTCCAACACTATGACTCAAGGCATCAATTCTTCTACGGTCTTCCTTATTCACTGTCCAGCTTTCACATGCATATGAAGTTATTGAAAATACCATGGATTGGATTAGGTGTACCTTTAGTCTCAAACTGACATCTTTGCTCTTCAGCACTTTAAAGAGGTCTAGTGTAGCAGATTTACCTAATGCAACACGTTGTTTGACTTCTTGACTGCTGCTTCCATGAATGTTGATGGTTGATTTGAGCAAAATGTAGTTTTGACAACTTCAATCTTTCTCCATTTATATGGATATTGTTTACTGATCCAGTGGTGTAGATTTTTGTTCTTTTTAATTTGAGATGCAACCCATATCAAAGGCAGTGGTATTTAATCTTCATCAGTAAGTATTTTAAATCCTCTTCACTTTCAACAAGTTAGGTTATATCATTTGCATATTGCAGGTTATTAATGAGTCTTCCTCCAATCCTGATGACATGTTTTTCTTCATCTAATCCAGTTTGTCAGATTATTTGCTCAGCATACAAGTTTCATGAGTATGGTGAAAGAATACAACCCTAGCACAAACCTGTCCTAATTTTAAACCATTTGGTGTTCTGTTTTGTTTGAACAATTGCCTCTTGTTCTGTGTACAGCTTCTTCATGAGCACAATTAAGTGTTCCAGAATACTCAGTCTTCACAATGTTGTCCACAGCTTTTTATGATCCACACAATCGAAAGCCTTTGTGTAATCAATAAAGGACAGGTAAACATCTTTCTGGTATTCTTTGCTTTCAGCCAAGATCTACCTGACATCAGCAATGATATCTCTCATACTGAGTCCTCTTCGGAATCCAGTATGAACCTTTGGGAGTTCCCTGTCAATGTATGGTTGCAGCTGTTTTTGTATTACCTTTAGCACAATTTTATTTGCATGGGATATTTTAAATCTTTCAACAAACTAATGAAGCACTGGAGGCACTCACTAATTTGGCCAAGAAATGTGGAAGACAACTACCTGGCCGATTGACTGAAAGAGTTCCGTATTTGTGCCCATCTTAAAGAGAGGTGGCCCAACGTAATGAGGAAATCATTGGACAATATCACATGTATTTAAGGGTACTGAAAATACAATGGCTTTGGTCAGGCACACTTTAGTCCTCACACTGATATCTTTGCTCTTGAACACTTTAAAGAGGTCTTACACAGCACATTTGCCTAATGCAATGCATAGTTTGATTTCTTGACTCCTGCTTCCATGAGTGATGATGACATATATATATGTGATGATAACATATATATGTGATGATGATGATGATATATATATATATATATATATATATATATATAGAGAGAGAGAGAGAGAGAGAGAGAGAGAGAGAGAGAATGAGAGAATGTACTCAGCAAATATGTGCTGAATAAATAATTAGTAATGACAGTTATTTATTTTCCATTATCATGAAGGAAATAGTGGAAGTTCCCACATTCATACATGCTTTGCAATCATAAAAGACAAAAGTAGAGCAGTCATCAATTGAAAATTTGATAGGTCAAGCAGAAACATACTAATAATACTTTTATCTCCATCATTAAAAATATATATGACTAACATTCAGATTATACATGCCTAATAGGACTCCTCATGTGGCACTTTAGGATAAACACTGGACTACTAACCTGATCAGCAGTCCAAACCCACCAGCTACTTCTAGGAAAACCTATCAGGTTTGCTATGAGTCAGAATCAACTCAATGGCAATTAACAACAACAACAACAACATTTTAATAAAATGTTCCCACTATTTTGGAGTATCTTTAACTCTGCCAGTATGTCATGAAAAGAAATGCATACATGCTCTTTCCAACTAATTTCAACAAGTGCTTCCATTGTAATTGGAAAAAAAAAATCTAAGTACAGTCCCTAGTCAACATTACAAATGTTTCATTTTTTATAATAAATTAAACTTGCAAGATTATATCAAACAAAAGTACACAAGGAGAATGTTCAACTTGTCACAGGATGTTGTTGTCATTGTTAGATGCCCTTGAGCTAGCTCCAACACATAGGGGCTGTATGTACAACAGAATAAAACACTGCTTGGTCCTGCACTATATTATATGAGGATGCTCACAATTGTTGCTATATTTGTGCCTATTATTGCAGTCACTATATCATTTCATCTTGTGGAGGGTCTTCCTATTTTGTGCTGACCTTCCACTTTGCCAAGCATGATGTCTTTCTCCAGGGATTGGTCCTTCCTGATGACATGTCCAAAGTATCTAAGATGAAGTCTGGCCATCCTTGTTTCTAAGGAGCATTCTGGCTGTTAGAGGATACATGTTGTTATTGTTAGGTGCCATCAAGTCGGTACCGACCCACAGTGACTTTATGCACAACAGAATGAAACACTGCCCAATTCTGGGCCAACCTCACTACTGTTGCCACGCTTAAGTCCATCGATGCTGCTCCTTGGTCAATCCATCTCGTTGGGGGACTTCCTCTTTTTCTCTGACCCTCCACCTTACCAAACATGATATCCTTCTCCAGTGACTGGTCCCTCCTGACAATATATCTGAAGTATGAGAGACAAAGTTTGGCCATCTTGGCCTTTAAGGAGCACTCCGGCTGCACTTCTTCCAAAATGGATCTATTGGTTCTTTTGTCAGCCCATGGCACTTTCAATATTCTCCGTCAACACCACAACTCAAAGGCATCAATTCTTCTATGGTCTTCCTTATTCACTGTCCAGCTTTCACATGCATATGAGATTATTGAAAATACCATGGTTTGGGTCAGGTGCACTTTAGAGGATACATACATGTAGTTAAATCAAACTGATATTTCATTTCCCTTAATATGATCATTCATTATTAAGCATGTCTAAATTACTTCATTTTCATGCTAATTTATTTTATTTATTTTCTAACATTTCTGGTTTCAAATAACCATTTGTGCTTTTTTAACACTACAGTAAACAATTTCAGTGCTTCAGTTAGGTTGAAAAAACAAATGACTATATTTATTTTTCCTGATATGAATAATTATAGTCACAATAATTGTATAACTGTGCACCAGTAGAACTAATAAAGATAAATTAGAGCCATTTTAGAGGTGTCCTCTGGCATGGCCGTAGCAGAAAAGGAGGGAGAGTATTCTATGACAGGGCTCCAATATAATTTATGTGAACAAATGCTACATATAAAAGTGGTAATATCTTTAAGCCTATTTTCAATTATCACATTACTTTCAATGAAACTCTTGTATAACTGCATACATTATTTCTTAGAAGTCAATGGGCAATACTGAAGACACTCAATAGTGTCAGCAAATATATAGTTTTGACTGAAAAATCAAACTCTACCATGTGAAAAAGCCATTATTTTAATACATGGAAATAAATTTCACACTCAAGTTGTTACAATAAAAGCTGGCCACATTGCTCATTTCTTCTTAGAATTGAGAGAAACTGATGCAATTGTAATCATGATCATTTTTTAAAAAATATAATGCTGGGGAGTAATAAAATAATTTTTAGACAGAAGGTTATTTTCTTGACTTCAGATTGAAATAAAATATGTAAGGTGGAGAGTTAGGTAGATATATTAACCTATTTCTCTCTCTCTCTCTCTCTCTCTCTCTCTCTCTCTCTCTCT
>NW_006408569.1:12396610-12470690 GCF_000296735.1 Chrysochloris asiatica | reverse complement strand
TATATACATACATACATCTCCTAATATGTATACTTAACCTAGAAATCATGTTATACATACAGAGAAAATAAAATGTCAAAATTAAAATAAAATAAAAATCCATATGATGAGCATGTTATGTACCATAGAATCAGTTCCAACTCTTAGGGATGCTATGCATAATAGAACAAAACACTGCCTGTTCCTGTGCCCATCTCACAATTGTTATGTTTAAGCTCATTATTTCAACCACTGTGTCAATCCATTCCAATGAGGGATCTTCCTCTTTTCTGTTGATCCTCCACTTTACCAAACATGATGTCCTTTTCCAGGGATTGATCTCTCTTAACAATATGTCCGAAAATAAAGAGATAAAGTCTCACCATCCTTGCTTGCAAGGAGCATCTGACTGTACTTCTTCCAAGACAGATTTGTTTGTCCCTCTGGCAGTCCATTGTACTTCCAATGTTCTTTGCCAACACCATAATTTAAATGCATTGGTTCTTCTTTGGTCTTCCTTATTCATTGTCCAGTTTTCACATGAATATTAGGTGATTGAAAATACCTTAGGCTGGGTCACATGAATCTTAGTCCTCAAACTGGCAGCTTTTTTCATTAACACTTTAAAGAAGTATTTTGTAGAAAAGTTGCTTAAAACAGTAAGTCTTTTGATTTCTTGACTGCTACTTCCATGAATATTGTTTGTAGATCCAAAACAAAATGAAGTCTTTGACAACTTTAACCTTTTCTCCACTTATGATATTTTTTTATTGGTTAAATTGTGAGGATTTTCATTTAGTTTGCATTGAAGTACAATCCATACTGAATGATATAGTCTTTGATCTTCATCAGTATTTTAAGTCCTCTTCACTTCCAGTAAGCAAGATTGTGTCATCTGCATATCACAGGTTGTTAATGAGTCTTATTCCAATCCTGATACCATATTCTCCTTTATATAATCCAGCTTCTCAGATTATTTTTCCAGCATACAGATCAAATAAGCATAGGCATATATAACTTCAATTTTAACTTTGAGAAAAAATGATGAGGAAGTCTAATTGCCCAAAGATCTGCAACCTTGGAAACCTTATAGAGAACTTTTAATTTGTCCTACAGAGTTACTATGAGTTGGAATTGACTAGATGGTAGTGAATGAAAGAGTATTCGATTCTTTCAATTTGCCACACACTTATGAAAGTAAGCCGTGGTTTAAAAATACTCCACAAATCTTGAATTTCAATGCAAATGAAATACAAATATACTAGAAATAAAGCAATTGTTTTCATTCACAGAATGATGGTTAAGCCACTGAAAACTGGATTTGTAATTTTATTAAAAATTTTTTTAAGCAAATGCTTAAATTATATTCAAAGACAAATTCAATCATGAAATGCCAATATATGATATTTCCTTGATTTCTAATGTGTTTAAATTAAGAAATATTGTGTGATCAAAAATAACATTTCATAATTATATTTTAATGAAAAATTTCACAAACTATTTTTCCTGTCATCCGCACAGTCTCTAACATACTTTCCATGAATCATACAGAGCTGAAATACAAAACTAAAGAGTTCAAACTGATTGGATGTACAATATAAAAGGAAATATATAAGATATAGTATAGGACACAGGTAGGATTCTGTAAAGAATCTTATATTGGTCATTTTATTAGTGAAATACATCCCTTATGAACGTAGAATTTGTGTGGTCAATGAGTACAACAAGGTGCTAATGAGGGCATGTTTTTTTGAGTCAATACCCAAATAGGACTCCTGATGTGGTGCTGTAGGATCATCCAGTTATTCCTCGGGATCCCTATAAAAGGTCTCTATGCATCAAAATAGACTCAACTGCACTTAACACCACCAGCAGATTAGAACAGTTAAAAATATAAACATATAGTTTGTTTCTTGATCAAATGTTACACATTCACTCCTAGTTTGCTATTTTAAATTAACCATAAAATATACTAAAAAAAGTCCTTTATGGGTAACCCACTGCAGTTCATTGTGAACACTGATTTTGAGTCAGGAGCATAGCAGAAATATATAACACTTGAAGGTGGAAGCACTTCTACAATTGACAAGGGTTTTTTCCTTGAAACAAACAGAACATTTTTCCACTCTTGTAAAACTGATTCAAGTGGCTGCTTTTATTTGTATGAATTTCACTCCAACTCAAAATTCTTTATAGTTAAATTTGACCTTTTTAAAAAAGAATCATACAGCATGAATGGTCCCCATGTTCTCCATAGGTTTTAACTTAACCTTATCAAGGAACTTGAAATAATTTTAAAGTATTGTTCTTCAAAATAATTGATTTTATCAAACAAGTCTTGACTTGCTACTTTCTTGACTCTTCAACTCATCACTATTCAACACACTCTCCATATTGTCAGATGCTATGCCTACAATTAATTGATGAAAAACAATAACAACCATAAAAGTATAAACTGCACAAACTACAATGTCCTTAGTATTTTTTGTAATGCACATTTTATAGGATATGTGAACACATGTGAAATAATAAATATCTAATGAGGTTTTGCTGCAAAAAAATCTAATTATAAGTCACAATTTGTACATATAATAATAAATGCTCACTTAGGTTTTTGTTTGTTTTGTTTTCTTAGTGGTGTGGATCTTTATATGTTTTGTTTCTTTTTTTGCTTTTGTTTTTGACAAAGACAAAAGGTGGTGTTTCTTGGTTGGTTGTTGCTTGTGTGGTATAGAGTCAGTTCTGTATTGTACTTGCATAGGGCTTCCAAGGCTATAAATCTTTACAGGAGCAGAAAGCCTTGTCTTTCTCATGTGAAACAGCTGAAGGGCTCAAACTGCTGACCTTGCAGTTAGCTGCCCAAGGCATAGCTCACTACACTACCAGAGACCTTGTTTCTTGGTTAGAAGCTTGCTTTTGGTGTAGGAAAGTACTTCATTACTACTAGGGCTAGAAGAATTCTCAATAACTGACCATCAAATGAAACGTTTTAGAGAGCTTACAAAATCACTGACATCACCAACAAATATTAGTTTATGGGAAATGTGTTGAGAGGAGTGACTGGATGAATTCTATTTAGTAATGTTCTGTCTAATACAATAATTTCTGGTTACATGTAAATATTGAGCATTTGAAATGTGGCTGGTCCAAAGCGAGATTTGTTGTATGAAACATACACTGGATTAATCAAGAAAAATGCAATGTATTATGTCTAATTTATATTTTGTGTTATTTGCATGTTACAGTGATAATATATTTTATGCATGGGTTAACTATATTGTTGCTGTTGTTAAGTGTCGTTGAGTCAGTTTTGACGCATAGCAATCCTGTATAGTGTTTCCATGGAGCAGCTGGTGGGTTTGAACTGCCTATCTTGTGGTTTGCAGTCCAGTGATCCACATTTCCAAAGTCCAATAATCTATATAAGGGTAAATAAAAAGTATTGTTACTAGGGTTCCAGTTCATACATGCATAGATTCATTCCAAATAAAATATGTTTAAACAGGTCTATGAGATCAGTTGATGATGCAAACAAGTTCTCTCAGGAATACACTTGTCTTAGACAGGTGCAGACTAGTTCGCTCAGTAATACGCTTGTCGTAGTTTCACTGGGATGTCTTAGGAAAAAAAGGTCTAATCAAAACAGTGGCTTTTAAGATGATTTGCTGAGCCAGTTCAATCAAAGTAGAGAGGTCAGTTTAGAAGGTTATGGTGACTTTTTTTTTTTTTTTTGGATTTCAAAGGAGAAATTGAGGTAGATTTTCTGAAAGGACACAAGACAATCATGGGGGCTTTGAAGAAGTTTTCAGAAACGAAAAACTGCATTGGTGAGAAAAAGTCCAGGGCAGGTGTGCCGAGGATTTTCTTCCCCCCATAACAACAAATGTATCTGTTCATTCTTCGAGGGCTGTCCTACAAGAATTTCAATGGAAGCTTTATTTAATCCACCCTATAGAACTGATCTTGTCCATCTCAGATTTTTTTTATGCCTAAACTCAAATAACATTTAAAAGGAATACAATTTTAGTCCTTCACGGATGCCCAAACTGCCATTTTGATGTGGTCTAAATCGAAGACATCAAGCAGACCTCAGAAATATTGCTGGTTTGCTTCCAGACCACAGCAATAAAGCAAGAATCTTTGGTTTCCCAATACATACAAAACTTATGTTTGCACTATGTTGTTGTTGTTGTCAGGTGCCATTGAGTCGGAACCGACTCATAGCGACCCCATGCACAACAGAACAAAACAATGTCCGATCCTGGGCCAACCTCACTACCGCTGCCACACTTGACGCCATCAATGATACCACCTGGCCAATCCATCTTAGGGGTCTTCCTCTTTTTCTCTGACCCTCCACCTTACCCAGCATGACATCCTTCTCCAGCAACTGTTCCCTCCGGACAATATGTCCAAAGTATGAGAGACGAAGCTTAGCCATCTTGGCCTCCAAGGAGCACTCTGGCTGCACTTCTTCCAAATCAGATCTATTGGTTCTTTTGGCAGTCCATGGCACTTTCAGTATTCTCCTCCAACACCACAACTCAAAGGCATCAATTCTTCTATGATCTTCCTTATTCACTGTCCAGATTTCATATCCATATGAGTTTATTGAAAATACCATGGCTTGGGTCAGGCTCACCTTAGTCCTCAAGCTGACATCTCTGCTCTTCAATACTTTAAAAAGTTCCTGTGCAGCAGATTTACCCAATGCAATACATCGTCTGATCTCTTGATTGCTGCTTCCAAAACTGTTGATAGCTGATCCAAGAAGAATGAAGTCCTTGACAACTTCAATCTTTTCTCCATTGATGGCACCTAAAAATAATAACAACATAACACATGCATATATATTTCCCATTTCACTGTGAACATCTAAATGGCAAGGACTATATCTATTCAACTGTTTATTCTTCTTGTACCTATAACACTATACTTCTTTGCTTCTAAGAAAACATTTTGAGTTTTAATTTTTTAACATACGAAGTTAGAATCTGGCACCTGACAACAATAACAACAAATTGAAGAGTGCAGAATTCTTCAGAGAAAGGCTAGAGATGGAAGCACAGCCTTCAAAAGTATATAGATCCAGATGGATGGTATGCTCAGAAAAAATAGCTTCATATTTTGATATATTTTAAAATAAAAGTTTCTATGATTTTGTAGCAACACTTTTGACTTAACCTTTTATCATTAAATTTTATTTTACCTGTTTCCCTTACTTACACTGATGTGGATACTAGATAACTTAAAATTATATACATACGTTGTTGTTGTTGCTAAGTGCAGTGGAGTTGGTTGTGACTCATAGCGACCCTGTAGAGGGGTTCCGAAGCTGCAAACAGAGCTCTCTCTCTCTCTCTCTCTATATATATATATATATATATGTGTGTGTGTGTGTGTGTGTGTGTGCCATCTGTGGCTTGCGTTATGTTAGTAGTGGGCAGTGCTATCTTAGTGCATCAGTGATTGGAAATTTAATGATAAAGTTTAAAATAAAGTGTGTGTTGAAGGAGAGGATGAGACGTTAGAAGTGTCATGAGCTTGAGGGACTAAGCAGGGGCAGATTAACCAACAAATAAGGTACACATGGGCTTACTTGTGCTTCCTGCCAATCTGGCCAATCTGTAGTGAACAATTTCACATTGGTTTCACCCCATAGTTGATTTGTAAGTAAGCACAAGTAACCCTGTGCTTACCTTTCTTACAGGCTGCTCCATCTCTGTCAGAGATCATAATTTATAAAAGAAGATTTGATTCTGTAGGAAGATGCTATGGGTTTGGGAGAAAGGCAGATGTTAGCCATATACAAGAAGCTGAATCTTTGATGTAGTCAAAGAATGTGAAATTGCTCAGTACACATTAGTAAATAAGCACAAGTAATCCCATGCTTACTTTGCTTAGTGTGTAATATGAAACTAGGAATGAGAGAAAGGTAGCTTGATCAGAAGAGATAAGTTGTTGTATACCATCAAGTTGGTTCACAAGTCATACTGACTCATCAGGTTTCCAAAAGTGACTGGAAGGTTTGAACTACCAACCCTGCAGTGACCAGGCCAGTGCTTATCTCAAAGAGATTGTATCTAGTCTAAATGTTAGGATTAGATATGAATTCAAAATTGGAGTAATATATGTTGCTAAGAACAAAACATTTTAAATGAATTTAAACTGAAGCAAATAATAGGTAAACTGACAACCCAATTCAATCCACAATATAAAAACAAAGAAACAAAAAAGAAGGGTCAATAGAATTCACAACTGATCTGAATTTCCATCTAGTGACCACCTAAAGAAACCTGGTGGCACAATGGTTAAGCTCATGGCTGATAATCCAAACACTGACTGTTCTAACCTCGTGGGAGAAAGATGCTCTCGTGTGAGATAGTTGTGGCAGTCTGTTCCTGTAAAGAAAAGAAGCCTTAGAAATCCTATGGGGGCAGTTCTACTCTGTCCTATAGGGTTGTTACTTATCAGTCAGAATATATTCAATGGCAGTGGGTTGTTTTTGTTTTTGTTTCGGTGGGGACTAACGAGATGAATCCTAACGCAAGTGATATCTGCCAGCATTAGTCTTTTGGCACCCACTACTACCTCTTTAAGGAACTCTGGTAGTGTAGTGATTACGAAACGGGCTGCGAACCTCAAGGTCGGCAGTTCGAAACCACCAGCTGTTCTGCAGGAGAAAGATGAGGCTTTCTGCTCCAATAAAGATTCACAGCCTCAGAAACCCTGTACAGGGTCGCTATGAGTTGGAATCGACTCCAAGGCACACAACAACAACAACAACTACCCCTTTGGGTGGTGATGTAGGATCAGCACTGAATTGTGAACCATAAGGTCAGCATTTCAAACCCATCAGCTGCTCCTCAGAAGCCCTATACACAGGGTCACTATGAGTCAGAACTGACTCAGTGATGACACTTGGACAACAACTTAACTACCTCTTTCAAAGTATGTAAGTCCTTATTTCCTTTTTTCTGGGCCATTTCCAAATTCATTTTTTCTAGACTTGACCCTGGTCAATCCACTGCTATCAGAGTATGATTTCTTTCCAACACAAAACTACAGTGCTACTCTTTTGCTTAATACCTTGCAATTGCTCCATAATGTTCCAAAGATAAAGTCTGAATGCATGCCTTTAAGAGGCTCTTGCCTACCTCTCAGGCTATTGTTCTCTGCTAAATCTTTTCTGAATAAATCTCCACTAAAAATCACAAATTCCTCTCCACTTGGTGAATTTGTGCTCACCTTTAAAGACAACATGGAAATATCAACTACATTCTGAAATTTGCCCTAATTCATGCAGGTACAGTTAGTTGCTAATTGCACAACACCTTGCACATACTTACTGTTACAAGTCTTATCATCCTGCTTTGCAACTCTGAGCTCTAGAGTCTATTTAAACTCATAGAATTAAGTGTTACAGAGTAGAATTGTTCTGCAGGGTTTTCTTGGTTGTAATATTTATTCCCAAACATCACTGCATACATTTAAACCATCAACCTTCAGCTTAGTAGTTGAGCGCAGATTGCTTGCTTCACCTACGTATATTTTCACTCTATTATAATGCATGTATTACAGATAAAGGTCAAGGACGAAAGCCTTCAGAATGGATTGCACCTTACAATTGGACCAATAAATTATATGTTAAATAAAAGAAAATATTAATTTCATTTTACTTGCATTCACAATCGTCATTTATGGAAGCAGCAACCAAGAAATCAAGCATTAGGCAAATCTGCTGCACAAGATCTATTTAAACTGTTAAAGAATATAGATGTCAGTTTCAGGAATAAGGTGTTTCTGACCCAAGTTATGGTATTTTCAATTGCCTCCTATGCATGCGAAAGCTGAACAATGAATAAGGTAGAAGAATTGATGCATATAAATTACGGTGTTTGTGAAGAATATTGAAAGTACCATAGACTGCCAAAAGAACAAACAAACCTGTCTTTTTTTTTTTTTTTTTAAGTTTTTGTGTGAATTGAGTGAAAGTTTACAGGGCAGATCATCAGTTTTATATTCAAGAAGTCATATACTTTGTTTCATTACAATGATTATAATTCCCACCATGTACCAGCAGTTAACAGTTTTTCTCGATACTTTTTAGCTCTTTTTTTTTTTTTTTTTTTTTTTTTTGGCCAGTTCATACATATTTTATTCAAATTTATGTACCAATCATTACTACCAAAGATGAGAAAATTGAAGATATTTACCAACTTCTGCAGTCTGAAACGGAGCAAACATGCAATCAAGATGCATTCATAATTATGGACAATTGAAATGCAAAAGTTGGATCAAAGAAGCAGTATCAGCAGTTGGAAATTAAAGCCTTTCTGATAGAAATGCTGCCAGAGATTGCATGATAAAATTTTGTATGGCCGATGACTTGTTCATTGCAAATACATTTTTCAAGTGGCACAAATGGCAACTATGGATGTGGACCTCGAAAAATGAATGCACAGAAATTGCATCTACGTCATCTGTGGTAATAGACTATGGGAAAGCTCACTATCACCAATCATAACACAGTAACAGGACAACTGTAGAACAGACATTTTATTGATCACATGTAAGTTTAAATTGAAGCTGAAGAAAATTAAAACAAATAGTAAAGAGTCCTAGTCAAACAAATCTGTCTTGGAAGAAGAGTAAACAGAATGCTCCTTGGAAGCAAGGATGGTGGACTTCGTCTCACATCTTACATACTTTGGACCTGTTATCAAGGGGGGACCAGTCCCTGAAATGAACAGCATGCTTGGTAAAATAGAAGGTAAGCAAAAAAGAGGAAGGTCCCCCAATGCGATGGATTAACACAGTAACATCAACAACAGGCCCATGCATGACAGCGATTGTAAGTATGGCTCAAGACCGAGTAGTGTTTTATTCTGTTGTGCATAAGGTCACTATGAGTTGGAACTGACTTGGTGGCACCTAACAATAATAACAACATAGCACATGCATATATATTTCCCATTTCACTGTGAACATCTAAATGGCAAGGACTATATCAATTCAACTGTTTATTCTTCTTGTACCTATAACACTATACTTCTTTGCTTCTAAGAAAACATTTTGTGTTTTAATTTTTTAACATACAGAATTAGAATCTTTCTTCCAATTGTTGGCAGCATTTTAAAATAATTTCTTAGTGGTATATAAAATAGAGTAAGTTATAATCAATGAAGTCCTAGATTTGATGAGACAGAAGACTGCACACTGTTAATGTTTGTGGAATTACTGAGGGAAGGAAGCATCTATCTATACAAGCTGACTATCAAAATTGCTAATGTTGTTGTTAAGTACCTTCGAGTCAGTTCTGACCCATAGCAACCCTGTCTAAGGTTTCTGAGGAGCAGCTGGTGGGTTTAAACTGCCGACCTTGCAGTTCAAACCAAGCTTTAGGTCCAGTGCATTATCCTGCAGTATCATACTAGGACTCAAAATAGATCCTTGGTATAGATAGAAAACTGGAGTAGTCATTATACATTCTTTTTCTTTCTTCATAATTTTTCTCATTCCATATATTTTTTAAAATTTCCTTGGACCACACCTTGACCCAGACCTTCATACTGGGCTCTTGATTAATTCATACCAAGGACACAAACACTGCAAAAAAATATATATACATATTTTTTTACTGTTTACTCTGCCTGAAAGGCTCCTCCCATGTTGATCTGCATGGCACACTTTATTAGTTTATTTTGGCCTTTGCTTCCATGTTATCTTATCAGAGAGGTCTTTCTTGACCACATATATAGAATAGAAATGCACTGCCCCATTATCTCTATCCCTTCATTCTGCTCTTTTTGTCTTCATAGCACTTATCCCCAAATCATACCTGTTTAATATTTATCTCACCACAGTTAGTATGTAAGGTTCATGTGAGCAAGAGCTTTATTCTTTCATTCATTAAAATGCCCCCAGTTTTGAGAATAGTGACAGGTACATATAAGGTTATGGCAAAGTACTCATACATGTTTTGTCATTTAACCTCTCTAATTATTTAGGTCAGCAAAGAATAGATTTTGGTCTAAACAGTATTTTTGAGGAAACTGAGACTCAGATACTAATTTGCTTAAGATCACCTGGATAGTGTTGGAAAGAGAATTAAGGTTTTCTGATTTATAATATAGGGCGTTTCTCCTTAATACCAGGTGTCAAAGTGCAGTTATTACATAGCTGAGATCTAGTCTCTAAATATAATTATTAAGTGTTTCTCCTGGATCTTTTTGGATAATTGTGGTTAGTTGTGTTTCTATTATCTGTGTTTATTTGTGTTTCCCTAATTTCCACTTCAGATTAAGTAACTCCTCAAGGACTGGGTTATGACCTCTATTTCCTCTGTAATTTCCATAGCATATAGTGCAATTGGGATGTGTTGCTTGGCCTATATCTATTGTAAAGCAATATCATAAGAAAGGAGAACAAAATAATTTACAATAAAATATGATATAAATTATATTATTCTTAGATTAAATTAAAGATATATATATATATATATACACAGAAATACATGTCCTACATAATTTTACCAGAGGAGATGATTGTCTGCTGCCAGTGCCTACTCAGACTGTTAAAAACAACTATTTTTATAATATCCTTACCACAGACTGAAGGTCAGAGAAACTGTCTAGCATTTCAGTTGCAGGTTTATTTACTTAATTACTTAGCTATTATTTGACATAAAGAGGAAACTATGATAGAAAAGTAGGAATAGAACATTTTGTTTTTATATAAATTTTTACTGTTAAACTAAATAATTTAGTTTTAATTTTTGCACTATATATATGAGAGTAAGTCAGAAAATACCTGCACTCTGGCTGTAGAATTTATTAACAGACTTTTAGAAAAGACAAATACATCATTTTCAGCATATTCTCCTTGTTTTCCAATACATTTTGTCCATCTGTCAACAAGCTTTTGTATTCCCTTATTAAAAAATGTTTTATGCTGAGCTGCCAGCCATGAATGCACTGCTGTCTTCATTTCTTCATCAGAGGTGCATCTTCATCCTTGAAGGGCTACTTTCAGACCAAATGGGTTAAAGTTTGATGGTGCAAGAGCAGGACTATATGGAGGATGCTGTAACACCTAAAAATGAAGGTTTTGCAGAGTGTCAACAATATGGGTAAAGGTGTGAGGGTTTGCATTTTTGTGCAAGATCACAGTATTCTTGTCCTTTGTGTTTGATCTGAAGTTTAGCCTTCAGCTCTTCAGTAAGCATCTCCTTGTAATGAACACTGTTGATAGTTGAATCTTTTTCCTGATAGTATTCCAATACTGGCCTTGAGAATCCCAGAAAACTGTAAGCACCAATGTTCCAACTGATGGTTGACTTTTGAACTTTTTCTTGGTCGGCAATTGAGGATGCTTCCATTCCATGCTCTGCTATTTACTCTCAAGCTTGTAATGATGAATCCCTGTTTCGTCACCAGTAATGATTTTTTTTTTTTTTTAACATTTTACCTTCCTTCAAGTATAAGTCCAAATTGTGTTTGCAGATGTCCAAACACTTCTGTTTATACTCTTCCATGCGTTGTTTTAGTACTCATCTGACACAAACTTTTCAAAACCCAAGTCTGTCATGGATTATTTCATAGGCAGAGCCATGGTTGATTTGTAAATGATTTGCCACATAGTACACTGTCACTCATCTATTGGACAGGATCATTTCATGGGCACACTCAATGTTGTCATCAGTCATAGGTGTGGACAGACATTTTAATATAACTGGAGTGCAGATAATTTTTGACTTAACCTCATATAGTTGTTGGGTGACATAAATACATCATTCTGCAGGTAGATGAGTCATTAAAGTTGAAAATCACTCAAAATATGCCTGGGGAAGACCTGCCTTCGCAAGCTAGAGTTAACATTAATGATTTAGATGGAACAAAGTTTCCTTGACTTGCATTTGCTGATGGGGACATAACTCAAAATGAGAAGAAGCAGCTCAAACACCCATTAATAATCAGAATGTGGAATGTACAAAGTATGAATTGACAAAAAATGGAAGTCATTAAAAATGAAATAGATCACATAAAGATCAATATCCTAAGCATTATTGAGCTGTAGTGGACTTGTATTGGCTATTTTGAATCTGAGAGTCATTTTATTTACTATGTGAAGAATGACAATTTGCAGAGGAATAGCATCATATTAATTATCAAAATGAGCATTTCAAGATCTATCTTGAAGTATAATACTGTATCCATACTCCTATAAGGAAGACCAGTTAGTACCACTACTTTTCAAATTTACGTACCAACCACTAAAGCCAGTGTTCAAGAAGTTGAGAATTCTACCAACTTCTTCAGTCTGAAATTGATCAAACATGTAATAAAGATGGATTGGCAATTAGTGGTGACTTGAATGCAAAGGTTGGAAATGAAAGCTCTGTAGTTGGAAAATACGGCTTTGTTGATAGAAATGAAATTGGAAATATAAAACAATTTTGCAATGCTAATGACATATTGATTGCAAATGACTTTTTTCAGCAACATAAATAGGGACAATACTGTTTGAAATAATCAGATAGGATACTCTAGAATCAAACTGACTACATCTGTGAGAAGAGATGGTGGAGAAGCTCATTATTTTCAGCCACAAGAACAGGGGCAGAATGTGGAGCAGTCCATCAATTGTCCATATGCATAAGCTAATGAGAGCCAAAATGTGACCTTGAATATAACCCACCTGAATCTAGAGACCAACTCAAAAAAAAGAGATTTAATGGATTCAACACTAATGACCAAAGACCAGAGTATGACATCAAGAACATCATACATGAAGAAAATAAAAATACAGGGGGAAAAAACAGATTAAAATGGTTGTCAGAGAAGACTTTGGAACTTGCTCTTGAATATACATAAGCTAAAACACTAGAAGGAAAGAGGAAATAAAAGAACTGGACAAAAAATTTCAAAGGGCAGTTCAAGAAGACAAAGGCAAATATTATAATAAAATGAGCAAAGACCTGAAGTTAGAAAAGAAAAAGGGAAGAACATGCTCAGCATTTCTCAAGCTGAAAGAACATGAAAAAATTCACATCTCAGGTTGCAATACTGATTCTATGAGCAAAATATTGAACGATATAGGAAGCACTAAAAATGATGGAAGGAACATACAGAATCACTGTACTAAAACTAAGTGGTCAATGTTCAAGCATCTAAAAGGTAGCATATGAACAAGAACCCATGCTACTGAAGGAAGCAGTCCAAGTAACACTGAAGGTAGTGGCAAAAATCAAAGCTCCAGGAATTGAGACAATACAAATGGAAATGTTTCGACAAACTAATGCAACACTGGAGGCACTCATTCATCTATGCTAACGAATTTTGAAGATATCCATCTGGTCAACTGATTAGAATGTGCCCATTCTAATCAACAGAATGCAAAAATCATTGAACAATATTATTTACATGTAAGTAAAATTTTGCTGAAGATCATTCAAAAATGGTGGAAGCATTATATAGAGAGCATGTTGTTGTTGTTGTTATGTGCCGTGGAGTCGGTTCCGACTCATAGCAAACCTGTACAGGGTTTCCGAGGCTGTAAATCTTTATGGGAACAGAAAGCCTCATCTTTCTCCTGTGGAACAGCTGGTAGTTTCGAACTGTTGACCTTCTGGTTCACAGCCCGATTCGTAACCACTACGCTACCAAAGATAGCTGCCTGAAATTCAAGCCAGATTCAGAAGACATGGAAGCAGAAATATCATTGTTGATATCTGATAGATCTTGGCTGAAATCAGAGAATACCTGAAAGATATTTACTTATTTTTTATTGACTAAGGAAAGGAACATAACAAATTATACATAACCTTGTGAAGAGTGGGAATTCCTTAGCATTCATTATACTCACTAGTCTCCTGTACATAGACTTAAAGGCAGTCATTAGAACAAGGGAATTTTGAGGGGTTTTAAATCAGGAAAGTTGTGTATCAGAGTTCTATCCTTTCATTATACTTATTCAGTTTGTATGCAAAAAAAAATATCTGATAAACGTGATTATATGAAGAAGAAGAAAGTGCTGTCAAGATTGGAGGTAGACTCTAACAACCTGTGCTATGCAGATGATACAACCTTGCTTGCTGGAACTAAGAGGACTTGAAGTACTTATTGATGAAGTTCAAAGACTACAGCCTTCAGTATGGATTGCATCTCAAAATAAAGAAGATGAAAATCCCCACAACTTGACCAATAAATAACATCATGATAATCAGAGAAACAACCACTTGACTCTCAGTTTCTTGTACTGTGGTGACTTAAATGTTGCTGTGATGCTGGAAGTTATGCCACCAGTATTGTAAATACCAACATGGTCATTCATGGTGGACAGGCTTCAGCTGAGTTTCCAGACGAAGAGAGACTAAGAAGAAGGAGACGTAGACTACTACTAAATCGTTTCCTACTGAAACCCTGTAGAACAGTGTCAGAAGAGAAACAGAACATTGTCTGTCAGAATTTTGCCAGAAGATGAAAACATTATGAATAAAATTGAAAAAAAAAAACAACAAAACACAAAACAACAAGCTAATAACAAATCATCAGATATAGTGTCAGGAGATGAGTCTCTCGGGTTGGAAGGCACTCAAAATATGACTAAGGAAATGCTGCCTCCTGAAAATGGAGTTGTCCATGATGACGTGAATGGGATAAAGCTTTCAAGACCTTTATTTGATGATGGCTCAAAACTCAAAATTAAGAGAAACAGATGCAAACGTTCACTGATAATCTTGACATGGAATGAATGAAGTATGAAGCTAAGAAATTTGAAAGTTGTCAAAAGTGAAGTAGAATGCATACAGATTGATACCTTAGGCATTGTTGTTGTGATTAAGTGCCATTGAGTCAGTTCAACATTGTATAAGGTTTCTAAGGAGCAGCTTGTGGTTTTTAACCACCAACCTTGTGGATCGCAGTCCAGTGTTTATCCTACAGTGTCACAGGAAATGAACTGGTATTGGCCATCTTTAATCAACTATGTGCTCTCTATGCCCAGACTGACAAATTAAAGAGGAATGGCAAAACATTCATCATCAAAAAGAGCATTTTTTTTTATCATCAAAAAGACCTATTCAAAGCATTCATCATCAAAAAGAACCATACAAAGAAACCTACAAAACACTGTTACAAGAAACCAAAAGAGACTTATAAAAATGGAAGAATATACCATGCTCCTGGATAGAAGACTTAACATTGTGAAAATGTCAATACTGCCCAAAGCAATGTACATATATAATACAATCCCAATCCTGATTCCAACGAAATTCTTCAAAGAGATGGAAATAACAATTACAAACTTTATATGGAAAGAAAAGAGACCCAGTATAAGCAAAGCACTGCTTAAGAAGAAGAATAAAGTTGGAAGCCTCTCATTCCCTGATTTCAAAATTTACTATATGGCTACAGTGGTCAAAACAGCTTGATACTGGCACAATGAAAGATACATTGATCAATGGAACAGAATCAAGAATCCAGAATTTAACCTATCCGCATACAGCCAACTGATTTTCAACAAAGTGCCTAAGTATACTGCATGGGGAGGAGATGGTTTCTTCAACAGATGGTGCTGGCAGAACTGGAAAGACATGTGCAAAAATTGAAACAAGACCTGTACCTCATGCCACATACAAAAATCAACTCAGCATGGATTAAAGACCTAAATGTGAATCCCAGAATTATAAAGGCCATAAATGAAAAAAAAAAAAAAAGAGACAAATTTGAGGGCTCTAATACAGGGCACTGGTGTGGCATTGTGGGTTAATGCGCCAGACTGCAAAGCAGCTTGCACTGCAAGGTTGGCAGTTCAAACTCACCAGCTGCTCCTCAAACACCCTAAACAGGGTTGTTATGGGTCGGAATCGACTTGACGGCACCTAACAACAACAATACAGGGCACAGACAGCCTACCAAACACTGTGAAATTTACACAAACAAACATAGACAAAATAGATGATTGGGACATACTAAAAATTTAAAAACTTATGTGCACCAGACGACTTCACCAAAAGAGTAGAAAGGGAGCCCACAGAATGGGAAAAAATCTTTTGCAACAACGCATCAGACAAGGGACTAATTTCTAAAATATATAGGAAACTTACAACCCCTCGACAAGAAAAAGACAAATAACCCAATTAAAAAATGGTCACATGACATGAACAGACACTTCATGAAGGAGGAGATTCAGGCAGCCAACAAACATATGAAGACATGTTCCCGATCACTAGCCATTAGAGAGCTGCAAATCAAAACAACGGCGAGATATCATGTCACACAAGCAATAGCTGAGAATACCACAAGAAATACGAGTCATAACACGAGTAGATCTGTGCACACCGATGTTCACAGCAGCACTATTTACGATAGCAAAAGATGGAGACAGGAGGCAGGGCATGATGGCAGATAGGGTAGAAGTGCAGTGAAGTTTGCCATCAGCAATACCACAGAATACCAGGTGAAGCAGGTTCAGAGCAGAGCTCCAAAACTCTGAACCACATAGGTAGTAATATTTAAAAAATTTGAAGGCTTATAGCTCGTGGAACTTGTAGTGGTAGTAAGAAATCATGTACTTTTGAATCTGCTAGGCTCGGCAGCCCAGAGCCAAGAACTTGCGCAAGACCAAACAGCAAGACCAAGCAGGGGAGCAGACACACCATGGAAAAACACTGTGGGAACCTCAGAGCAAAGGTGGACAACACACTTTGTCGGTTTTGCTTTGTTCTGATTTTCTTTTCTTTCTTTTTTTTTTTTTTTTTTGGTACCTGTTCATTCCCTCCCCCTCCCCACTTTTTGTACACCACCATTCTGGAGATGAGAGGGGGTACCTGAGCAAGTGGACACCCCTCAACCCCACCACTGGTGGGTTCTTCTGCCAAGCATGCACAGAGATACTCTTAGCCCAAGAGCCAGCCCTGAACTGTTTTTTTAATAGAGAAAAGGCCAAAACAAGGGGTGTGGAAAGGGAAAGAGAGTTTAAAAACAAAACAGGCAGAAATTACATTAAATCCTGAGGTACAGCATAACAACCAACAGTGGCATCTTGAAATTTATCAGAAAGCCTTAAAGGCAAGAAGCTGAAACAGGACATTAAAGTCATACTCATAATAGACTACAGAATTTTTTTCTTCTTCTTCTCTGCCTTCTCTCCCTTTTCTGCGATTATAAACTACAGTATCCAATCTAGTTTTTGTTGTTGTTTTGGTGTGTTGTTGGTTTTTTTTCTGTTGCTGATTTGCTGTTTTATGCTCCCCCTTTTACCTTTGGGGAACTCTTTCTCTCCCTATATTACCCAAGAAGAGGCAGCAACTGCTGCCATATAGTCAAGCTACAATCACAATCTATAAAACAGCAAAATCCAGGCAAGAACCAATACCAACTGCCATAAACCAGGGAAGCATACAACACCTGTAAAAGTAACTCTGAGTTAAGCAATAATAAGAGTGAAAAGGGAAGCCCAAATCCTGATCACATCTATCAGGAGGCAATCAGAAAACATAAGAAATACAAAAACACGCACTCAATTAAGTATTAAGGCCACAGATAAACACTAAAAGTGCCAAAGAAGCAAAAGCAGATGACCATATCAGCACATACCCAGAAACAAGATAAAATGTCTGAGACAATGACCTAAAGGTAAACCTGGACAATATTCTAGCAGGAGGGCAAGCCTTGGAAATGTCTGAGAAGGAATTCAGAAAAATGATTATAAAATGTTTCAAAACACTTTACAATGGAGTTGGGAAGTATAAGGAAGAAGTTAGGAAAGCACTACAGGAACAATCAAATAAGATAGATACAGCATTGGAAACAATTCAAAACCTACAGAAAGAGGTCAAAACAATCAATAATAGGATATCAGAAATAGACAATACTCTGAAAGGGCAAAGGAGTAGAATAGAAGAGATGGAAGGCAGCCTAAGTGCCCATCAATAGAAGAATGGATAAACAAACTTTGGTACATACATACAATGGAATATTATGTTACCTTGAAGAATAACAAGGAAGCTGCAGGCCTGCACATAACATGGATGAACCTTGAGGACATTATGCCAAGTGAAATTAGTCAGTCACAAAAGAAGAAATACTGCATAGGACCATTATTGTAAAAGATTAAGAAAAAGGATCAACACTAAAAGGGGGAAAAATTCTTTACTGTTTACCGTGGGGTGTATGGGGTGGGGTGAGTGGAGGGAGGGGAATGTGGAGCACAGGGTAGGGAATAGACACAGGATAGTTTGTGTGCTGGGGGATGGGAATACAAAAGAAAGGAAGGGGGAATAGAAGAACACGGTGGATGGGAGAATAGTTAGGTAGGTTTGCATGGGCTAAGTGGGACAGAGGTAAATAGTGATGTATGCTCAACCTTAGAACAACAGGGCTCTGGGATACAGGTACTGAGGTATGGTTTGAATGGGTAAAAGAGGGGAAATAATGTTAAGATGCTTGACTGTCTTTTGAATCTTGGTTTCCCTTGCTTACTATGGTAAATAGATGCTTGAGGTGAGAGAAAGGAATAGCCAGAAACATCACCATAGAAATCTTGTAAACCTGTCTTCAGCTATAACTGATTGGAATACCTAAATGGGGCTAGAACTTGCCCAATGAAAGAGGTTTCCTTCCTGCAGAGCCTTTACATTGCATAAGACCATACGTGGAACCCTGATCCCCATCCAGAGTCTTCTGGGGTGGGAAATTTCCACTTGAAAAGACAAGCATACCAGCTTGGAGCGGCTAGAAGAACAGAAGACACTTCTTGAAAGAAAGACCAGCAGGAAAAACAACAAAAAACAATAATGGCAGTCTGATTGACTACTACAAGAACAAGCAAGTTGTTTGCTGGGGAGCCATCAAGTCAACCAATCAAGTGCCCTCAGGCAAACCCCTTTCCAAGAGTGAATCTGAAAGGGAATGCACAAACAGGCATGTAATCTTGCTGGTGACCACAATGGTCTATCAATAAGGGGATGTGGGGTGGGGGTGGGGGGAACAGCAATGAAGCTGTGAGCTAAGTCCGACCACATTCAATAGACTCCTGCCAACATGGATTGAGACCTGTATAGTTAGACCTGGGGACATGGACATAACCACAGAGGACTAGAGCGGAGAGTGAAGCGTTCAGCTGATATGAAGTGAGGGGAGATGCGCAAGAACACTTTGCAGATAGTACCCATTTAACCTAGCTTCAGTGGCTGGATGACTAGAACTTGACTAAAGGAAGAAAGAAGAGGAAAAGAAAGTGTAATCCACTACAATTTTATGAACTTGACCTATACTTCTGGATGGTGTAGCTTAAAAGAGGGAACGAATCTTTACAGCAAGTATCATTCCCATCCCTTTGGTACACAGGGTTGACTGGGTTGGGCAACTTAGACATTGGCTACCCAAAATGAGGATGGGGGGGTTGGGGGCGGTTACAAAGGCACAAAGTGACTGGCTTACAAGTTTTTAAGAGGGAGCCTAGTTCAGATGGTGCAGGGGAAGGTAGAATATCTAATGAGTTATTTCTAACCTGTCTGGACGGGGCTGGTGAAAGGAGATAGGGGTAAGACTCTTGTGGTTCAATAGTGAATAATTGCTATAGGGACTGATTGTATTGCAAATGTAACGGTAAACATTTTGTAACAAAAGAAGGTTGATCTTGCAGTCCAGGAGCGGAGGACCCGACCCTATCCAGAGAAGCAGTGATACCAGAGATGGAGGCAGAGATGATGACGTGGAGAGACAGAGTGGCTGGGGACTCTGGACTCAGGGAGGAAGAGGGGCTGTGAGCTGGTGGCCGGGGGCAGGCTTAACCCTTTGGTTGTTTGAATGGTTATATATTCCTGACTGCTTCAGTGTATATCCAACAAAACAAAACAAAACAGAGGGAAAGGAAGCAAATTCTTTTGAAAAATGATGATGATGCATGGAGGGGATTGTAATCATTACAATGAAATGAAATATGATAGGATGAATATAAAGCTGATGTTCTCCCATGTAAACTATCACTCAAGTTACAATAAAAACTTCTTTAAAAAATAACATTTCGAGCCCTATCTTGAAGCAAAATGCTGTCTGTGCTCAGATAATAACCATATGTCTAAAAGGAAGATCAGTTAATACTACTATTATTCAAATTTATGCACCAACCACTAAAGCAAGTGATGGTGTGGTGCTGTAGGAAAGGCACTGTACCACAAAACACTTGAACCACAAAGTCAGAAGTTCAAACTCACCAGTTGCTCCTCAGAAATCCTATACAGGGTCTCTGTGAGTTGGAACTGACTGCACGAACCTTAACAGCAACAACCAACTTTTCAGTCTGAAATTCTCAAACATGCAATCAATGTGTATTGATAATTACTTGTGTTAGGGATTTGAAGTCTAGAAACAAAGAGGAAGGATCTGTATTTGGAAATTATGGCCTTGATGTTTGAAACGATGCTGGGGATCACACGATAGAATTTTGCAAGACCAATGACATATTCAATGCAAATGCTTTTTTAAAACAACATAAAAGGTGACTATATACATGCACCTCAGCAGATGTAATACACAGGAATAAAACACAATTATATTAATACATAATTGATAGGAATGAGGTTCACATGTATAATCCCCATTTATGTTGCTGAAAAATCCACTTACCATGAATAAGTCATTGGTCTTGCACAATTCTGTCATAGGATCTCCAGCTTTGTTTCTATCATCAAAACCATGTTTTCCAACTACTGATTCTTGGTCTTTGTTTCCTACTTTCACATTCCAATCACCAGTAATTATCAGTGTATCTTGTCTGCATCTTTGATTGATTTCAAAATAAAAAGTTGGTAAAATTCTTCAATGTCTTCATCATTAATTTTAGTGTTTTGTGTGTAAATTTAATAGTAGTTATACTAACTGGTCTTCCTTGTAAGTGTATAGATATTATCCTATCACAGACAACATTGTACTTCAAGCTGGTTCTAGAAACAATCTTTTTGATGATGAATGTCATTCTATTCTTCTTCAAATTGTCATTAGGGTATAGTAAACCATATGATTGTCTAACTCAAAACGGTCAATACCAATTTCAGTTCACTAATACCGGAAGGATAAAGCATTAGACTGCAAGGTCAGTTTGAAATGCAAGTTCAAATTCACCAACCGCTCCTCAGAAACACTTTATAAGGTCACTGTGAGTCAGAACCGACTTAACAGCACTTAACAACAACAACAACAATATATATGATTTCAATCATTATGCATTCCATTTTCTTTTTGATGACTTCCAATTTTCTTAAATTCATACTGCATACATCTCATGTTTCATATTATTAATGCATATAATGATTACTGATGCATGTTTGCAGCTTCTTCCTATTTTTAATCATGCTCTATCAGCAAATGAAGGTCTTAAAAGCTTTGTTCCATTTATGTCATTAAGATTGACTATACTTGAGGATACAGCTCTTCCCCAGTTGTATTTTGAGTGCCTTTCTACCTAAGAAGCTCAATCTTCTGGCGCTATATCAGATAATTACCTTCAATTTTACATAAAGTTTTCAGTTCGCTCAAAAGTGGACTGCTTATCTCTTTTACCTAGACTGTTCGTAATCTGGAAGCTGTGCTGAAATATATCCACCAAATGTGACACTGTTGTTATTTGAAATATTAGTAACCTAACTTTCAGAGTCAAAACAACACAAAAGCTACCACAGTATGACCAAGTGAAACAGAATTGGGGGCCTTAAGGCATACATATTCCTAATTTTACTAAATATTGTTCAAGTGTTCTCTAGACTGTCTCGTTTCTCAACAGTACACTAAAAGAACAAATTCTACACACGTTTGCTAATACTAGGTTATATCCAATTGATGAATTTTGCCCATCAGGAAATGGTATCCATTTATAGCTTGAATTTACATTCATCTAATTAAAATATGCATAAGCTTCTCTGTTTATGCCTGTAACCAACCTGGGTTCTCTTTCCATCAATTATCTAAATGTTCTTTGTTCATTTTGCCTGTATTTTTCTTGTTTATTGCCTGAAATTTTTCATATATTCTATATTCTAATCCATCATCCAGTTTATATATTGCAAATATTTTCTTACTATTTGATTTCTGATATTCATTTTTGAACAGAAATTATTAAGCTACTTATAGGCAAAACCACACATTTTTTTTTCTTATAATTTATGGTTTTTGATCTTGCTTAAAAGCAAGGCCACAATGTGTTCTGCTGTATTTTCTTCTTCTCACATCATAATTGTATCAGTTGTTACAATACTTGCATATACATAAAATAATTAAGGAACTTAAAAATCCCTGGATCTTTTCCTCAGCCTAATTAATCAGAATCCCTGCGGGCCAGTATCCTGGAATTTGCACTTTTAAGAGCACCTCTGTTATAGCCAATTCCCTGATATGTTTTAGAACTTCCCAACTGTAGGATTTAAAATTTTATTTCCAAATTTTGAATTCTTAACAAGTTTATCCCAACATTCATCTATCAGTTTGCCTTTCTGTGATAACGTGTATGTTACTATGATGGTGAAACCTATGCCATTGGTATTTTAAATACCAGCAGGGTCACCCATGGTGGACTGGTTTGGGCGGAGCTTTCAAAATAACATAGACAAGAAAGAAAGAATGTTAGATCACTTCTGAATGGTTAGTGACTGAAAAACCTATGAACAGAGTGGAACATTGTGCCAGAAGATGAGCCTCTCAGGTTGGAAGGCACTAAAAATATAACTGGGGTAGTATTTCATCCTCAAAGTAGAGATGACCTTAATGATGTGAATTGAGCAAAGTTTTTGAGACCTTCATTTGCCAATGGAGTACAACTCAAAATGTGAAGAAACAGCTGCAAACATTCATTATTAACTGGATAATAGAATATACAAAGTATGAATCTAGAGAAATTGGAAGTAATTAAAATGAAATGGAATGCATAAAGATCTATATCCTAGGTGTTAGTGAGTTGAAGTGAACTGGTATTGGCCATTTTGAGTCTGGCAATCATGGTTTACCATGCCAAGAATAAGACCAAAAGAACTAGATGATGCCTGGCTACCACTACCAACTGCTCTGAAAGGGATTACATTGTTGTTGTTGTTGTTAGGTGCCATCGAGTCGGTACTGACCCATAGTGACCTTATTCACAGCAGAACTAAACACTGCCCAATTCTGGGCCAACCTCACTACTGTTGTCACGCTTGAGTCAATCGATGCTGCCACTTGGCCAATCCATCTCGTTGGGGGTCCTCCTCTTTTTTTCTGACCCTCCACCTTACCAAACATGATATCCTTCTCCAGCAACTGGTCCCTCCTGACAATATGTACAAAGTATTTGAGACAAAGTTTGGCCATCTTGGCCTCCAAGAAGCACTCTGGCTACACTTCTTCCAAAACGCATCTATTGGTTCTTTTGGCAGCCCATGGCACTTTCAATATTCTCCTCCAACACCATATCTCAAAAGTATCAATTCTTCTTTGGTCTTCCTTAGTGGGTCTTTAATAGAGTGGAGAAAAATGTGGAGCAAAACTCAAAATTATTATTATTTTTTTAAAAGAAGACTGGTTTACTGGTCAGAAAGAGACCTGAGGAACCTGAGACTAAGGCCCTTGACCAGCGTTCAGTTCTGGAAAGGAAGTCACCCTAGTAGCCCAATTTTCAGCCAAGCACTAGATAGGTTTGTAGGTGGGTACAGTGGCACTGTGGGTTAATGAGCTAGACTGCAAAGGTTGGTTTGAACTGCAAAGTTGGTGGTTCAAGTTCACCAGTCACTCCTTGGAAACAATATACAAGGTTGCTATGAGTCGGAACTGACTCAATGGCACTTAACAACATTAACAACACTAGCAAGCTATGTTCACCATGGAATGGCCCATCATTCTAAGTCATGTTCATTGCATCATTATTCACAATTGCAAAAAGATGTAAACAACAGAAGTGATTATCAGAGGACAACTGGATAAACAAACTATGGTATGTACACAAAATGGAATATTATGAAATATTAGAGAATAATGATGAATCTATGAAACCGCTTATAATATAGACAAACTTGAAAGACATTATGCTAAGTAAAATTAGTCTATCACAAAATGACAAATATTGTATGAGGCCACTACTATGAAAAGCTAAGAAAAGTTTTACACAGAGAAAGAACCATTCTTGAAAGTTATCAGGGGTAAATCACTAACTAGGTAGTTGACCCCTTATGATAATTTTGTGTCAACTTGACTGGGCCAGAATTCTCATTGTTTTTCTAGTAGTGATCACCTGATGAGATCTGCTATGAGTCAAGTGAAACTGTGGGCTAATCCGTCAGACTGCAAAGCCGTTTGAACTGCAAGGTCGGTGGTTCAAGCTCACCAGCTTCTCCTTGGAAACCCTATACAGGGTCACTATGGGACGGAATCAACTTGACGGCACTTAACAACAACAACAACCCTTGGACAAAGCTTGCTTTTTTCCTGCTTGGTCTGGATCTGGCATCTAACTCATCACCCAACCTCCAGTCAGTTGCCTACTCTATTGCCTGCTGATCCTGAGAGTATTCAGTAACCTCCACCTTTCCTGCCCCATAAGCATGCCTGCTGTCTGACCTGCCGATCTTGGTTCATCAGCCCTGCAGCTATGAGGTTCAGAAGCCTCCAGCCTGACATCTAACCCATGGATTTGGTACTTGCTGACCTCTACAGCTCTGTGCCATTTCCTTGATATAAACCTATCTTTCCATATACATATACAACTTCACTGATTTTAAGGATGGGTTTTCTAAATTGGTTCTCAAGTCTGACTGGTTTTAAATAACTATGCTTCCATTAGTAAAGAGGACACAGCTAATCCATGGCATGAGTTGGCAAGGTGAATACCTAAAATAACACTAACCATAAATTGCGTATTGTTGATAAGTGAGACTCTGGGTGATCATGTATTTGATCCTCTTCATCAATTTTGTCAGGCTGAGAAGTATAGGGAACTTGGTTGGTTGGTCCTATGTATCATAGATGAGGTGGTAATGAAAAGATAACAACTCAGCTTCAGAGTTATAGCTCAAGCACCACATACAAGACCCCAAGGTTTCCACTTGTTCCCTGAAAGAAAGACGTTTTTCTTGTAGCAACGGAAGTAATACTTCAAAAAAATCAAACCCAGAGTCTTATAATAAGAGTGACTGAATTACAAAGACAACTAATTTCCAAACCTCAAATGGTGTCTGAAGTTAAAGTGAGTGCTTTGATTGGGAAATAGTTTCAGGATTGGGATCCTGAAACTTGGAATGGGGAAATATGGGCAGGTAATTAGGAATCTGGGCCATTGGACCCCTAAATTCTGTTGAATCACTCTTACTAGCAACACCACTTCTCCCATCTGAAGTGTCAATCTTTGCTGATCCAACATCAATGAAACCATTACCCCTGCTGACCACACTTGAGGATATTAACCCAACTGTTCCTGCTGAGATGGTGCCTGGGACATTGTTTGGAACACCCCCCCCCTGAGACAGATGTCTTGCAAGACATTGCTGAATGTTCCCAGGAAACAAATTACTGCTTTTATATCTATAAATAATTTTAAGTTCCAGCTAGCCCCAAAAGGTGAAGCACAAATTGTGACTCAGGAAGAAGCATGCTACACTCCAAAAGAACTGCTTGATTTTTCTAATATGTACAAACAGAAACCTGGAGAACATGTGTAGGAATGGAGCCATTAAGGGTGTGGGATAATGGTGCAAGGAACATAAGTTAGGATCCATCTGAATTTATTAATATGGGCCCACTAAGCACAGATTTTTCATTCAGAGTTTCAGTTTGAGAGCTTAGAAGAGGATCTAACAGTTTATTTGGTTGGTTCACTGAAGCATGGTGGCCTACAATAAATCAAGTTGAAGTGACAGACTTGCTTTGATATACTGTAGAGGAAGGTATCCAAAGGCTTCAGGAAACTGGCATATAAGAGTGGATTTATCAAGATAGACCCATAGACCTACACATGGAGTGCTTAGGGGGACACAGCTTTTACTACAACAGTGAGAAAAAAAATTGTGAATGGAGCCCCAGTGTCCTTGAAGACAGCTGTGATTGCTATTTTATGTAAGTTAGATCTGACAGTGGGAACTGCCCTAATTGAATTAAGACACTTAACTACAATTGGGATGATTGGACCCCATGGTAATAGGGACCAAGTGACAGTACTTAATTAACAAACACAAAGTAGGTGTGGTTACAGTAATGGATAGCAGAATCAAAGTAATCATCAGAGTAGTTTGGCTCTTGTGGACTTTATGGCATTGGCTACTTAGGCATGGTGTCCCTAGAAGTAAAATAGATGGGAAACCTATGAACAATTTACTTGGTCTATAGCGTAGTGGTTACGAATCGGGCTGTGAACCTTAAGGTCAGAGGTTCGAAACTACCAGCCGCTCTGCGGGAGAAAGATGAGGCTTTCTACTCCCGTAAAGATTTACACCCTCGGAAACCCTGTACAGGGTCGCTATGGGTCGGAACCTACTCGATGGCACTTAACAACAACAACAACAATACAATCAGAAAGATTCTAGGTCAAGTGAAACGCAGTCTGACTTGAATCATCAGAACAGAGTCATGGTTTCTCAATCAATTCCCAGACTTGAATCAGTTTACAAACCCACAACCTCTTGAATGAAGGGGTCACCAGGTCCACTTGAGGAAGGGACCCCAATACACCGCCAAAAATGTATACTGTTATTCTTTCTCCTAGCATTCCCCCAAAAGGATCTATGGCCTTTTGCAAGAATGACTCTTCACTGGGGAGAAAAATATTAGATTAACCACAAGTTGTTACACTGGTCCATTACATTCATGACATTATGTTGATTGGACCTCTTGATGTTGTTGTTGCTAAGTGCATGGTTAAATTAAAAAAATAATTTACACACAGTGTTCATTTATCTCACTGAGTTTAACTTGAAGACGTTCTACTGTCTTAGAAAGTTCAGTTCATCAATACAACTAAAACAGTATAACCTTCAAGTGCCACTGGGACACTTTTGATTTAAGGTTTATAATTTATAGGCTTTGGAGAAGAGCACTGTAGCAACCAAGTTGGCCTGCTGCTAATAGCATGTGGGCAATTTATGGCAAAGAAATGAAAATCAATGTTAAGTTCAAATCACAACCATTAGCTATTAACATTTCCATTGTAGATGAATATCACTGGGCTTAGCATGGCTCATTTATTTCCAGTACTCCCTGTTCTCTTGTCATGGGGTCTTTTTTGTATTGTTCTGTTTTCTTAATCCTCAAGTACAGAACTGTTCTGAAGTAAGGATTATGGCATATTAATGCATTGTTAAAATTATTCAGTTTGTAAAGCAATTCAAAAGCAGATCTAGAGTATAATAGATATTTTATGTTGAAGAGTTTACTTAAGTTTTATTTTTAAAGCATTGCATTATACCATGGATTCAGGTACACTACAGGTCAGAGTATTGCTTGAGTGCATACTGGTATGTGAGAACGTATTTCTTTATTATGAAGAAAAATGATAATAATCTCAGGGATGTCCCCAACACTAGAAATTATAATGTAATTTACTGTGTGCAAATTGACTGACCTATGTGATAAAGAAACAGAGTATATGAAATATACAAAGTATATTAAGGAAGGGTTAAACAATTATTTTAACTCTTGTTGAAAGACAGTTTAAATATTAGTTTAATTATCTACTTTGTGAAGTCCAATAGCCAAAATAGAATTGCTGATTTGGAAACGAACAAGGACTTAGAGGTCACTCTATTTTTTAAACAATTATAATCACTATACAAGACAGTGGAGTTAAACATATAGAAGTAGAAGATATTGGATAATTTGTTTATGAATACATTTGTATACACAGCTTCTAGGATATCTCTGTAAGCAAAGATGCACCACACAGAGAGACTTAAATGGCTCTTATTTTGAAAAAGTATAAAATAATTAAGTGTAAGACTCAATACAAAGGGCATATATATATGCATGTATAACTCATGTGCATTTCTTTGGCTTGAAGAAAAGTTCCTTTGAACAAACAAACAAAAAACCAACTTTAAATATTGTATCTAACTGAGACTTTCAGACTATCATTTTCATTCCAATAACCATAAAATATGAAAACTGAAAGTCAGCATAGTGCATGTTCTAACTTCTTTAGTTATATACAAAATGAAATTTTGTAGAAAAATACAGGAGTACTTTGACAAATTAATGGCCCAAAAGTGAACACTCAGAGTCCAATTCACAGCAATGGCACTCCCTACAAAATAAACCATTAAAAAAATACACACACAAAAAAAAAACAGTCTTTTTTTGTGTTAAGTCAAGAAGAGAGCATGTAATATAATATGTTGTTGTTGTTAAGTGTCGTAGCGTCGGTTCCAACCCATAGCGAGCGGGTATACGGTTTTTGAGGAGCAGCTCGTGAGCTTGAACCACCGGCCTTACAGTTCAAATGGCTTTGCAGTCTGGTGCATTAACCCACAGCGCCACACCTGAAAAATAGTATGATGTTGTTGTTAAATACTGAAGAGTTGGTGCTAACTCTTAACTACGCTTCCGCGGGAGAAAGATGAGGCTTTCTGCTTCTGTAAAGATTTACAGCCTCGGAAACCCTATACAGGGTCGCTATGAGTCGGATCCGACTCCATGGCACATAACAACAACAACAGGGTTTCCAATGCTGTAAATCTTCACAGGAATAGAAAGCCTCATCTTTCTCTCACAGAACGGTTGGTAGTTTTCAACGGCTGACGTTGAGACTAGCAGCCTGATTTGAAACCACTATACTATCAGAGGTCAAAGTAGAGTCGACCTTAATAGCATGGCTGGAGCAAAGCTTTTGGAACCTTCATTTGCTGATGTGGCAAAATTCAAAATGAAAAGAAACGGCTGTACACATCCATTAATAACAGGAACACAGAATGTATGAAGTTTGAATCTATAAAAATTAGAAGTTGAAAAAAGGAAATGGAACACACAAATATCAATATCCTAGGCATTAGTGAGTAAGATAAAATGGACTGGTATTGGCCTATTTGAATTGGGCCATCATTTGGTCTACTATACTGGGAATGACAACTTGAAGAAAAATGGCATCACATTTATCATCAAAAAGAACTTTTCAAGATCTATCCTGAGGAAGAGCACTATCAGTGACAGGGAAGTAATGTTCAGTCAGAAAAGCAAAAATTTAGGAAAGAATATTGTATAACCACAGTATGAGTAAAAGAATGTATGACCACATAAGAAACCAGTGGAGTAGTCAAAGAGAGAGATAAAAACCTAGCTATTGCTGTTGTTGGAGTCCCGGTGTGGCGCTGTGGATTAATGCGACAGACTGCAAAGCCGTTTGAACTGCAAGGTTGGCGGTTCAAGCTCACTAGCTGCTCCTCAGAAACCCTACACAGGGTCACTATGGGTCGAGATTGACTCGACGGCACTTAACAACAACAACATTGCTGTTGCTGATGATGCTAAGTGCCACTGTGTCAGTTCTGACTCATAGCGACCCCTTATTATTATTGGGAAGCCCAACAGTTTTTTATGACTGATTGAAGGTGAGGGTTAAGGAAGATGAACAACTTTCTACATCCATAATAACTCTCAAGTCTCTAACTTCAGCAACCATGGAGCATATGCATCTTATTATGATGACTCTCTGCTATATGGAAAATAAAGAGTCTAGTAATGGAAATTATTCATTCATTTATGGATATATTGAAGCATATGGAAGTTTTCCATGAGGGAGAAGAAGAAGATTAATAAAAAAGATGTGTATCAGGTATTCCATTTTTTACTGTTGTTGCTGTTGGTATTAGTTATTTTTTAGTCAATTTTGAGTCGTGGTGATCCAGTGTGTGCAGAATAAAACTGTGCTTAATAGCATTTACAAGGCTGTGACATTTCACAAGCAGATCATCAGTCCTATCTTCTGGTGTGCCTCTGGATGGATTTGACCTACCAACCTTTCAGCTACTAGTAAAGTGCTTTACTGTTTGCGACACCACGGGACAGCTTGAATTTTCTTAACTGACTCCACGGCAGTAGCTTTTTCTAGTTGCATTTGAGTGCCTTTTTGGCACTATGTCAGACAGTGTTCTGCTGATGTTCATAACGTTATCACTGGCCACTTTTTTATTTTTTTCAGAATTAGATCATCAGGTCATTCTTCCTAATCTATCTTAGTCTGGAAGCTCTGCTGAATCCTGGCTGCCATGACTGACCCTGCTGGCATTTGGAACACCGGTGGCATAGTTTCCAGCATCACAGCAACAAGCAAGCTACCACAATGTGACAAAATGACAGATCAGCATTGGATAGTAATTTTTAGGGAAATATTATTCTAGAATTATTTTTCTAAATGCAAATACTTTAATACTTTGAAATACTCCATCTCCAGCTTGGTTTTCTGTCATTGCCTACTGGAACTCCAAGTAGAACCATCCTGAAACCCCACATCTTACTCTCGTCTTTAAAGTATTCAATTCAGTGGCTTCTCTTTTAAAATGTACAATTCAGTGGGTTTTAGGATCTTCAAAAAGTTGTACAATCATCATCATTGTTGTAATTTCAGAATATTTGTATAAGAAACCATGTACCCATTAATATTCATCCCCCATTCTCCCCTCTGCTGGGACCCTTGTTGTTGTTGTTGTTGTCAGGTGCCATCGAGTTGGAACTGACTCATAGCGACCCCATGCACAGCAGAACGAAACAATGTCCCATCCTGGGCCAACCTCACTACCGCTGCCACACTTGAGTCCATCAATGATGCCACCTGGCCGATCCATCTCCTTAGAGGTCTTCCTCTTTTTCTCTGACCCTCCATCCTACCCAGCATGACATCCTTTTCCAACGATTGTTTCCTCCAGACAATATGTCCAAAGTATGAGAGACGAAGCTTAGCCATCCTGGCCTCCAAGGAGCACTCTGGCTGCACTTCTTCCAAAACAGATCTATTGGTTCTTTTGGCAGTCCATGGTACTTTCAGTATTCTCCTCCAACACCACAACTCAAAGGCATCAATTCCACGATCTTCCTTATTCACTGTCCAGCTTTCGCATCCATATGAGGCTGGGACCCTGGAAACTACTAATTTACATTCTGACTCTATGGATTTGCCTTCTGGATATTTTATTGAAAAGGAATCATAATATGTGGACTTTCCTGTCTGGCTTCTTGAACTCAGCAAAACGTTTTCATGTTCTTCCATGTTGTAGCATGTATCAGTACTTCATTCCTTTGTGTACCTTTATATTTCATTATTTGTATATACAATATTTTGTTCCTCCATTTGTCAGGTGATGAACATTTTGATTATTACAATCTACTGGCTATTATAAATAATGCTGTTATGATGATTTGTGTACAAGCTTTTTCATGAACATAATGTTTTCAGTTCGAGTGTATTATTAAGAAAGGTATTACTGAGTTAAACAGTAACTCAATGTTCAAATTTTGATGAATTGCTAATCTTTTTTCCACAAGACTACAATTTATAAAAATTATTGCCAATATTTTTGTAAGTTTTGCTTATTATAGTTATCTTAGTGAGTATAAAAGAGTATATTAATATGGTTTTAAATTGCATTTCACTAAATGACTAAAGATGTTGAACATTTCTTCATATGCTTATTAGCCATTCTTATATTTTTGTAAGGAAATGCCTATTTAAATGTTGGCTCATTAAAAAAAAAAATTGTTATTGGTCTTTAAAGTTTTGAATTGTAAGATGTCCTTATATATGCTGGACTCTAGATAAAGGATTTGCAAATACATCCTTTCATTCTATAGGATGTATTTTCACTTTCTTGAGAATGTTCTTCCAAACACCAAGTTTTATTTTAGTTTTGATGAGTACAAGTTATCTATTTTTCTTTGGTTGCTTGTGATTTAGGTTTTATGTTTAAGAGGTGGAGAGACAGAGCAGTTGTGGACTTTAGAGGTTAGCTGGCAGAAAGTGTCCTTTGGACATTTAAATGAGTAAATATTTTTTGTTTTGTACGTGTACATCAAATATTTCTGCTTTGTTCATTTGTGAAATGTAAGATGTAAATGGGGAGCCACAGGGAGGAAGCAGGATAACTATTGTTGCAGGGAGGGGATTGTTATCATTGAGATGAAGAAAAGTGTATAATTTATAAAATTGATGATCCTGTCTGTACACCTTCACCCAATTCACAACTAAAAGTTAAAAAAGAAATCAATGCCAGATAAAAGGTAGTAAACAATTTTCCTATGTTTTCTTCTAGGATGTTTATAGTTTCAGTTCTTAAATTTACTTTTTTGTTTCATTTTGAATTAAATTTTGTATGTAATGTGAGGTAGGTCTAAATTTATTATTTGGCCTGTGTTTATCCAGTTGCCCCAACATCACTTTGTTGAAAATACTGTATTTTGCCCATTGAATTGCATTGATACCCTTGTAAAAAATCAATTAGCTGAAAATATAACAATTTATTTCTCTCATTTCAATTGTATTCCATTGATCTACATGTCTACCCTTATACCAGCATCAAATGGCATTAATTATTATATATCTGTAGTTAGTTTTGAATTTTAGAAGTGTAAGTACTCAAACTTTGTTGTTTTTCAGGGACCCTTTCATTTCTGTATCAATTTTAGCATCTGTTTGACCATTTCTTCAAAATAGATCATTTGGACAAGGAGTACACTGAATTTATAATTTAATGTGGAGAAATTGTAAATTGTAAAAATGAAATGGAATGCATAAACATCGATATCTTATGCATTAGTGAGCTGAAATGGACTGGTATTGGCCATTTGGAATCTGACAACCACATGGTTAACTATTGAAGAGGAATAGTGTTGCATTTGTTGTCAAAAAGAACATATCCAGATCAGTCATGAGGTGATAGTTTAATATCCATGCACTGCCTACAGGGAAGACCAGTTAATACCTCTATTATTCAAATTTGTGCACCAACCACTAAAGCCAGTGAGGATGAAATAGAAGAATTCTACCAGCTTCTTCAATCTGAAATTGATCAAACATGCAATCAAGATGTATTGATCATTACTGGTGATTGGGATGCAAAGGTTGGGAACAAAAAGGAAGGATCGGTAGTTGGAACATATGGCTTTGATGATAGAAATGATGTTTGAGATCGCATGATAGAATTCTGCAAAATCATTGATTTGTTCATTTCAAATACCTTCTTTAGACAGCATAAGAGACAATTATACACATGGACCTCACCAGATGGGATACACAGAAATCAAGTTGACTACATCTGCTGAAAGAGATGATGGAAAAGCTCCATATCATCAGTCAAAAAAAGTCCAGGGGAAGATTGTGGAACAGAGCATCGACTGCTCATATGCAAATTCAAACTGAAGCTGAAGAGAATGAAAACAAATCCATGAGAGCCAAAATATGACCCTGAATATATCCCAGCTGAATTTGGAGATCATCTGAAGAACAGATTTGATACTTTAAACACTAAAGACCAAAGACAAGAAGAGTTGTGGGATGACATCAAGAACATCATACAGGAAGAAAGCAAAGAGTCATTAAGAAGACAAGAAAGAAGGAAAAGATCAAAATGGATTTCAGAAGAGACACTGAAACTTTCTCTCCAATGTAGAGATGCTAAAGTAAATGGAAGAAAGGAAGAGGTACAAGGCCTGAACAGAAAATTTCAAAGGTTAGCTCCAGAAGACAAAGTCAAATATTACAACAAAATGTGTAAAGATCTAGAGTCAGAAAACCAAAAAGGAAGGACACACTCAGCACTTCTCAAGCTGGGGGAACTGAGGAAAAAATTCAAGCCTTGACTTTAATTATTGAAGGATTCTCTGGAAAAATTATTGAATGATGCAGAAAGCATCAAAAGAAGAAGGAAGGAACACACAGAGTCACTGTACCAAAAAAAAAAAAAGGTTGATGTTCAACTGTTTCAAGAGGTA
Source organism: Chrysochloris asiatica (assembly GCF_000296735.1). Taxonomy (NCBI): domain Eukaryota; kingdom Metazoa; phylum Chordata; class Mammalia; order Afrosoricida; family Chrysochloridae; genus Chrysochloris; species Chrysochloris asiatica. The sequence continues at coordinate 12,436,785 of NW_006408569.1, read as the reverse complement.
GCATGTGATCAAGAGCCAATGATATGGAAGGAAGAAGTCCAAGGTGCATTGAAGGAATTGGCAAAAACAAGGCTTCAGGAATTGATGGAATACAAATTGAAATCTTTCAAGAAAGTGAGGCAGCACAAGAGGCACTCACTCATCTACGCCAAGAAATTTGGAAGACAACTATCTGGCCGACTGATCGGAAAAGATCCATATTTGTGCCCATTCCAAAGAGAGGATAACCAATAGAATGTGGAAATCATCGGACATTATCTTTGATACACCATGACAGTAAAGTTTTACTAAAGGTAATACAGAAATGGCTGCAAGCATACATTGACAGAGAACTTCCAGAGGTTCAAGCTGGATTCAGAAGAGGACGTGGAATGAGGGATATCATTGCTGATGTGCGGTGGATCTTGGCTGAAAGCAGAGAATACCATAAAGATATTTACCTGTGCTTCATTGACTATGCAAAGGCTTTCGATTGTGTGGATCATGACAAGCTATGGACGACATTGTGAAATATGAGTATTCCTGAACATTTAATTGTTTTCCTGAGGGATCTGTACATGGACCAAGAGGCAGCTGTTCAAACAGAATATGGGAACACAGAATAATTTTAAATTAAGAAAGGTGTGCAACAGGGTTGTATTCTTTTACCATACTTATTCAACCTGTATGCTGAGCAGATAATCTGAGAAGCTGGGTTATATAAAGAAAAATGTGGCATCTGATGATACAATCTTGCTTGCTGAAAGTGAAGAAGACTTACAGTATTTACTGATGAAGATCAAAGACCACAGCCTTTTTTATGGACTGCATCTCAATTTAAAGAAAACAAAAATCCTCATCACTGGACCAAGGAACAACATTCTTATCAACAGAGAAAAGATTGAAGTTGTCAAGGATTTCATTCTTTTTGGATCAACTATCAACACTTATGGAAGCAGCAGTCAAGAAATCAGACGACATATTGCATTACGCAAATCTGTTGCACAAGACCTTTTTAAAGTGTTGAAGAGCAAAGATGTCAGCTTGAAGACTAATGTGTGCTTGACCCAAGTCATGGTATTTTCAATAGCTTCATATGCATACAAAAGCTGGACAGTGAATAAGGAAGACCATAGAAGAATTGATGCCTTGAATTATGGTGTTGGAGGAGAATATTGAAAGTGCCATGGGCTGCCAAAAGAGCCAACAGATCTGTGTTGGAAGAAGTGCAGCCAGAGTGCTCCTTGGAGGCCAGGATGGCCAAATGTCATCTCTCATACTTTGGACATATTGTCAGGAGGGACCAGTCACTAGAGAAGGATATTATGTTTGGTAAGGTGGAGGGTCAGAGAAAAAGAGGAAGATCCCCAGCAAGATGGACTGGCAAAGTGGAACATCAATGGGCTCAAGCATGGCAACAATTGTGAGGTTTGCCCAGGATCAGGCAGTATTTCATTGTGTTGTTGGTACCGACTCGATTGCACCTAACAGCAGTAGCAGCCATCTTAACAACATTCAATTTTCCAATCCATGAATACAACATGTCTTTTCATTTATTTTTATATCATTTTATTTCTTTGAACAATCGCTAATTTTTAGTGTACACATCTTGAACTTTTCAAGTTAAATTTATTCCTAAATATTTTGTTATTTTTGATGCTATTGTAAATGGAATACTTTTTTAAATCTCAGTTTTTGTTTTATCAATGGTATGGCACTGCATGATCAGCACTGGACTGCTAACGACAAGGTCAGAGGTTCAGACTAACCAGCTGCTTTTTGGAAGCCCTATGCTATGAATTGGAACTCACTCAACAGCATGTAATAAGTATATAGCAATACATTGATATTTTGTATGTAGAATTTTTATCCTGAAAATTTGTTGAAATCATTTATTATATATAATAGTATTTTGTGAATCATTTTCATTTTCTATTCACAAAATTGTGTCATCTGCAAACAGCCATAGTTTTACTCCTTCCATTCTAATATCAATGTCTTTTATTTATTTTTCTTACCTGTTACCCTGGTTAATGGAGTCCTGGTGTGGCACTGTGTACTAATGCACTGGACTGCAAAGTCATTGGAACCACAAGGTCAGTGGTTCAAGCTCACCAGCTGCTCCTTGGAATCCCTATACAGACACGGTCGCTATGGTTCGGAACCGATTCAACAGCACTTAACAACAACAACCCTGGTTAAAGGAGTCCTGGTGGTTCCAGCTCACCAGCCCCTTGGAAATCCTATACAGGGTGACTATGAGTCAGAACCAACTCAATGGCACTTAACAACAACAAACCCTAGATAGAACATCAAGTATAATGTTGAAAAGAAGTGGTCAACATTGATATTTTGTTTTCTTATCACTGATTTTAAAGTAAAAACATTTATTCTTTCACCATTAATTATGTTGTTTGCTTCGAGTTCTTTGTGGGTGCTCATTGTAAGCTTGAGGATTTTCCTTCTGTTTCTAGATTGTTGAAAGTTTTCATACTGAATGTGTTTTGGATTTTGTCAAACGCTTTTTCTGCATCTACTGACTCTATTATATTGCAATATTATATAATACATAATATCCTACTATATTGTTGTTACTGTTCTGTGCTGTCAAGTCGGTTCTGACTCATAGTGACCCTGTATAGGGTTTCTGAGGGCAGCTGGTGGGTTGGAACTGCTAACTTTTCACTTACCAGTCCAGTGCTTATCCCACAGCACCACACCAGGTCTCAGAATTTATGTATGTTGAAACAATTTTGCTTTCAGGAGATAATTTCAACTTGGTCATGTTTTAAAATAATTTTTAATATGTTGCTGAATTTGTTTTGCTAATATTTGGTCTAAGATTTTTACATCAATATTCACAAGGCACAGTGGTCTTTAGTTTTCATTTCTTTACCTTTTTCAACATTTCATTGTGTTTTTACGTTAAAGTTTACATAGAAAATTAGGTTCCCATTCAAATTATTACACACAAATTGTTTCTTGATATAGGTTGCTATTCCCACAATGTGTCAGAACTCTCCTCATTTCCTCTCTGCTTACCCCATTTCCATTCCTTCTGTTTCCCTGCCCTCCTTGACTTCCCCCATTTGCTTTTCAGGAAATGCTGCCCATTTGACTGTTCTAAAAAGCCCATTTATTTTGGGAACTATTGTCTTTTTTTTACATGCCAGTCTATTATTTGGTTGAAAAGTTATCTCTGGGAGTAGTATGAGTTCCAAGTTAAAAGAGTATCTTAGGGTAATAGTCTCAGGGGTTCCTTCATTCTCTCTCAATCCAATTAGCTTGGTCATTTTTAAAGAATTAGAGTTCTGTTCTACTTTCATCTTCCATTCTAACCGTAATCTGCTACTGTCCCTAGTCAAAGCAGTTGGTAGTGGTATCAACTAGTTATTCTCATCTCAGGGTAGAAAACACTGGTTGATATGGACCATTAGTCTTGTGGACTAATTGCTTCCTTGAGTATTTAGTTTCTTTCATTCTCCTTTGCTCCAGATGGTACAAGACCAATAGCAACTCAGAAGGCTGCTTGCAAGTTTTTAAGACACCTGATGTCATTCACCAAACTAAGATGTAGAACATTAGCTTCATGAACTACGATATTCCAATTGACATATATGTACCTCAAGACTAGGTTCTTAGTCTTCAAGCTCAGTAACTCAGCATCATTAGGTGTTTGGTATGTCTAAGAAGTTTTCATAATTGTACTCTCTATGTGCTCTATGATATATGTGCATATATACATATATGCAGCTCATACAAATATGTATAAACAGATGCCCACAACTATATCTATATATGCATGTGCATGTACTCCCAGATGCTCTACTACTCATCAATTTTTGGTTGTTGTTATTACAGAACGATATACAGAACATTATTTAGCTGTCTTTTATTCTTATGCACCTCTCAGTGCCTTCATTTACCTTGGTCACACGTGTTGAATTCCCCCATATTGTGTGTTGCCATTCCCTTTGCCAGAATTAGCACCTGATATGGTGCTATAGGATAAGCACTGTATTGCTAACCATAAGGTCGGTGGAGCAAATCCACCAACAGTTCCTCAGAAACCCTGTACAGGGGTCCCTATGAGTCAGAACTGATTTGACGGCACTTAACAACAATAACTATTTAGTAAGAGATTTCCCTTCTTCACTCTCCCATCCTTGGTAATCATCAAACACTGATTTCAGCATGTAAATCTATTTTGGGCTTTTTATAAAAATAGTGTCATTCAACATTTGTCTTTTTTAATGACTTATGTCACTCAGCATAATATCCTCTAGATTCATCCATGTTATGGGATGTTTCATGGAGTTATTATTATTATTTATCATTGATAGTATTCCACTATACGTATGTGCTACATTTTGTTTATGTATTCATTTTGGTTGTTTCCATTATTTTGCTGTTGTGAATAATAATGCTGCAATGAGCATGGGAGTGCACATTTCTATTTCTGTCACTGCTCTTATTTTTCTAGGATATGTACCTAGGAGTGGTATTGTTGGATTATATGGTATTCCTATATGGTGTTTCCAAGGACACACCATACCATTCCCCACAGTGGTTGTATCACTTTACAATTTGATCTGCAATGTATAAGAGTTAGAATCTCCCCCACAATCCTGCCAGCATTTGTTGTTTTCTGTTTTGTTTTATCAGTGCCATTTTTGTAGGGTTGAGATTGTATCTCATTGTAGTTTTGATTGTTGTCAAAACTGGTCAGGGCCATCCAGTAGGTTCCACCACATAGAGACCCTGTATAGGGTTTCTGAGGAGTGATTTGTGAGTTTGAACCACCAATTTTGCGATTCAAATCAACCTTGAGGTTCAATGCTTATTCTACAGCGCCAAGTATCATCTCTCTAATAGCTAATGACTGTGAGCATCTTTGCATGTGTTTGATAGTTGCCTGAATGTCTTATTTGGTGAAGTATCCATTCTGCCCTTTGCTGATTTTTGATTGGATGGCTGTAGTTTTAATTTCTTATTATATCTTTATTTTATTTTGTATTGGGCATCCGTATAACAATGACCTCGTAAATTGTTGTTTTGTTTTGTGTTTGCAAGCATTTGTGAAAGATTGATGTGAATTAATCTCTGGCAGAGTGTTAGGACCCTTGATGGTACAATGGTAAAAATGTTCAGCTATTAATCAAAAGGTCAGCCATTCAAATCTGTCAGTGGATCCACAAGAGAAAAGACATGGTAATCTGCTATTGTAAAGATGGCAGCCTAGGGAACCCTATAGGGCAATTCTACTCTGTCCTATAGTGTCATGTGGCTCTGAATAGTAAATTAACTCGATAGTACACAAAAACAACACAACAGCTTGTTGTTGTTGTTGTTGTTAAGTGCCATCGACAGCTAGAGGTCTGCAAATTCGTTAATCTTTTCAAACAACTAACTTTAAAGGTATTTTTTCTGTATTATTTTTCTGTTTATTCTTCATTTATGTGCAAATTTTTAAAAGTATTATTATGCTTTTTCACACTTTGGGTTCACTTTGCTCTTCATTTTATAGTTTTTTAAAGTTATTGTTTTTAAGTGCCTTCGAATTAGTTCTGACTCACAGAGACCCTGTCTAGTCTGGGGGGTTTGAGCCATCAACCTTATGGTTAGCAGTTCTGTAAGGTTAATATATGGACTGGAGATCCATATGCTTTTTTTTTTTTTTTTTTTTTTCGTCCGTCTAGAGACTTTTATTCAGGGTTAGGAAGAGGAAGGTGACCTCTGCCGGAGAGAGAAAGCAGAAGACAGAAAGAAGGGGAGAAGAGGAAGAAGAAGAGAAGAGAGAACAGAAAGAAGAAGAGGGAGAGGAGAGATCCATATGCTTTTTAAAGTATAGATATTCACAGCTTTAAACTTCTCTCTTAACACTACTTTGTCTGCATCATCTAAGTAGCGGCATGGCATGCCACCATTTTTTTTTTTACTCAAAGTCTTTTCTAATTTCCCTAGACTTCTTTGACCCATTGGTTATTTGTTACTCTTGATACATGTCGTGGAGTCAGTTCCAACTCACAACGACCCTGTTATAGGGTTTCCAAGGAGTGGCTGTTAAGTTTGAACCACCGACCTTGTGGTTCAAACTGACTTTGCAGTCCAGCGCATTTACCCACAGCACCACACCAGAGGTGTTCTGTTTACTTTCAACATATTTTTGACTTTCCCAAATATGTTGCGTTCAGAAATATTGATATGTATTCAAACCTTGTTAATTTAATGAGACTTGTTCTATGGCCTAACATACAGTCTTTCCTAAAGTATCTTTTGTTGAAAGGAGTATTCTATAGATATGTTACCAATTTCCAACTCATGGCAACCTTGTGCGTTTCAGAACAGAACTGCACATCATAGAAATTTCAATGATTACGATCTTTTAAAAAGTGACCACCAGGCCATATTTCCAAGGTGTCTCTGGGTGGATTCAAACAGCAAACTTTCTGGTTAGTAGCTAAGAGCACTTAACTGTCTTTGCTACTAAGGAACTCCTAGCTATCTGTTGTTGTTGTTAAGTGTCCGTCGAGTACGTTCCCACCCAAGGTGAACATGTATAGGGTTTCAGAAGAGTGGCTGATGAGCTTGAACCACCGACCTTGCATTTAAAACCAAATTTGCAGTACAGCGCATTAACCCATTGATCTGTTAGGTTAGTTATATTATTGTATTGGTCAAGTCTTCAATTTTCTTATTGATCTTTTTTTTTTTTTTTTAGCAATTACTGAAAGTGAGGTATTGAGTCTCCAAATAGAAATTCAATAATAATAAATTGCCAGAGAGTATATAAAAATAATATCCCTCTATATTCTCTCTGCCATTTTTGCCTTTTATTGACAAGTTTAATTCATTTACATGTAATATAATTAATAATAAATTAGGATTTACACTGGTCATTTTATTTGTTTCTGTATCTTTTGTCACTTTTGTTAAATAGAGATTTTTCTTATGTAATATTTTAATTTAATTTTCTTCTCTTTTATTATTTATTTTTAAAGATTTATTCCCCCGGGAACCTGATTACCATTAACATCTTAATCTATAATAGTCTAGTGTACATTTATGCCAAATTAATTTAAACAGTATAAAGAATTTCCCCCTATCTATCTCTATTCTTGGAGTCCTGGTGTGGCGCTGTGGGTTCATGCACTGGACTGCAAAGTCGGTTTGAACCACAAGTTCCACTGTTCAAGCTCACTGGCTGCTCCTCAGAAACCTCATACAGGGTCGTTATGGGTCAGAATCAACTCTATGGCACTTAACAAGTCCTATTCATCTTGCTTTCATTTTGTTATTGTCCAAAATGACATGTTTATACATTGTTTATATATCAACATATATTTACAATTATTGAATTTACAACAACTATATAAGACAGGAGTGCATGCACTTTCTAACAAAATGTACATTTATGCATCTTTAATAGTTGCCTGTGTAGTTAACTTTATCATTGCTCTTTACTTATTTCTTCAGATGTATTCAAATTACTGTTCAGTGTCCTTTCATTTCACCTTCTTTTAGTGCTTATTGTAGGGCAGGTCTGCAAGGGATTACATTTCTTCCATTTCGTTATATGGTGGTGGTGGTGATTTGCCATTGAGTCAGTTCCGACTCATAGCGACCCTGTACAGGGTTTCCGAGGCTGTAAATCTTTACGGGAGCAGAAAGCCTCATCTTTCTCCCCTGGAAAAATTGCTAGTTTCGAACCGCTGACCTTAAGGTTCACAGCCCGATTCATAACCACTATGCTACCAGTTTCCTTTAGTTTGTAAGGAATGTTTTGCCAGATATAATAAAATTCTTACTTAATAGTCTCTTCCTGTCATCCCTTTGAATATGTCATTGTACTGTTTTCTGGACTCTATGCTTTATAATATTTCACCTTTAATCTTATGGAGGCTGTCTTGTGCTTGATTAGTTTCTTCATTACTGTTACGTTCAAGATTCTCCCTTTGTATTTGTCTTTTCAGTTTAATAATATGTACCTAGGTGTGGACCTCTGTGTGTTTATTCCATCTGGAATTCATTGAAAAAACTTGGATGTGTAGATTAATTTTTCATAAAATGTGGAAAGTTTCTATCACTATTTCTTCAAATATTCTCTATGCCCCTTTCATTCTTGTTCTAGGATTATCATTATGTACATATTGTTATTCTAGATAATGTCTCACAGTTCTCTGAGGCTCTGTGATTTTCTCTTCACTCTTCTTTATTTTTACTTCTCAGACTGGGTAATCTCAACTGATTTATTTTAAGCTTATGATTCTTTCATTTGCCTGGGCGAATCTGTTATTTAATCCCTTACTGAGTTTTTTAAGGAATACTGGTGGTGAAATACTTAGGCACTCAACTGGTAATTAAGAGGTCATCAGTTTGAATCCAGCAGCTGCTCAGTGGGAGAATACACCTAGCAATGTGCTCCTGTGAAGTTTATCATCTAGGAAACCCTATTGGGCACTTCTACTGGCGTGGCACTGTGGGCTAATGTGTCAGACTGCAAAGTCGTTTGAACTACAAGATTGGTGGTTCAAGCTCAACAGCTGCTCCTTGGAAATCCTATACAAGGTTGCAATGTGTTGGAATCGACTTGATGGCACTTAACAACAGCAACAACAACAACTATGCACTATAAGGTGCCTAGGAGTTGAAATCAACTCAGCCATACACAATAACAACAGCAATTTTATTTTATTTTTTTAGTTATTGTACATTTTAAATTCCTATATGCTTCCATCATTTTATTATTATCCTTTATTTTGTGAGATAGAACTCTTATACTTCAGTTTTTAATCATGACTTCATTTAGCTCTTTGAACATATTTTAAGAAGCTAATTTAAATGATTAGTTAAGTTTAATGTCTGTAATTCCTCATTTAATATTTTCCCATCTGTATGGGTCATATTTTTTTTCTTCATATACCAAATTTTTTTAAAATTTTAAATTGGATATTTTATATGACATTGAAAATCCAAGGGTGATGCAAATGGTTAAGCACTGAACTACTACTACCTGAAAGGTCATCAATTCAAACCTACTGAGAAGAGCCTTGATCCTATGGAACATTTCTATTCTGCACACATGGAGTCACCATGAGTCACAATAAACTAGAAGGCAACCAACAAACATGGAAAATGAAAATCAAGTTTTCCTCCTTTATTGTTTGTTGTTGTTTCTTATTGTAATTATTGTTTGTATGTTTTGTTAGTACTTTTCTGGACTGTTTCTCTATTCTTTTTTGTGCATCCACTGAAGGAGCTCTGGTAGAGTAGTGGTTACGAATCGGGCTGAGAACGTTAAGGACAGCAGTTTGAAACTATCAGCTGTTCCGCAGGAGAAAGATGAGGCTTTCTGCTTCCATAAAGATTTACAGCCTCGGAACCGACTCCATAGCACATAACCACCACCACTACCACTGAAGGTTACATTTTGTATCTTAGTGGTCAGTTAGTGACTGGACAGAGGTTTACTTAAGTGCTTGGAGCCAATTATTCTCCTAGTTTTTACTAATGGATCCTATATTGTGAATTTTGGAGCATTCATTAAACACTATACCAGGTAGTTTAAAATTCTACTTTAACCTTCACTTCCCACTTGCAGAGAAATTCAAGGCAAGTCAGGAGTAAGAAGTGAGAGACTTCTCAGGTGTTTCTTAAGAATGTACATAGCCCTGGTCATTTTCAAAGTACAGGACTAGGTATGCATTTCTAGATTCCCAGGAATATGACAGAGTTTTTCAAACCACCTCCGGTCATCTCAATATTCAGCTTAATTTTTTAGCTTATTGGTTAATCTATTTTTTTCCACAACTGTTAACCATCACCTCAGAAATTTACGAGATTAGAACATTTGATTGAAACTTGTTGTGGTTGTTAAGTGCTGTTGAGTCGGTGAAGTAAGTCCTGATGTTCTTACTTTGCCATTTGCACAATTTCTTTTATATCGTCATAGCACACCACCAAGATAAATAACAGTAAGAGAAAAAAATAAGCACTAAAAACACTCTCAAAGACTTGTTGGAATAAAACTTCCATAATATCATGAAAGCTGAGCATTCAAGCTCACCAAACCCCAATAGAATAGGTTCCAAAAGAAAATCAATTAAACACAGTATAATCAAACTTTCCAAAACTAAATCAAAGAATTCTAAAAGCAGTTTGGGAAAATGAAAAGTTACAATGCATACCGGAATGCTTTACGAGTCCCTGGGTGGCACATATGGTTAAGTGCTGTACTATTAACTAAAAGGGGCCTTGGAAAACAGGCTTGGCAATTTGCTTCTGCTTACAGTTCTATTGTCCTGAAAGATAATCAACTTGATAGTAAACAAAAACATCAACAACAACAACCCCTTTTATGTATCCTAGAGTCCTGGTGTGGTGCTGTGGTATAATGCACTGAAACACAAGGTCAGTTTGAACCGCAAGGTTGGCAGTTCAAATTCACCTCAGAAACCCTGTACAGGGTTGCTATGAATCAGAAACAACTCAACGACACTTAACAGCAACAACAAGAGAAATGACGAAGAAGAAGTTGTGGATAGAGATGGAACTCATTCTGTTCTCAAGACATAGTTTGATAAAGAAGATTTAGAATATCATCAAACTCTCTTCTTTGGTGTTCATGTGCCCCTGGGAGGAAAAAGTGGTCATTGACATCATAGGCATCACAGTCACAAGAACAGAATGAGTGACAGAGAGAGATTCAAGTTTAGAAAATGGAAGAGTCATCTTTCTTTGGCAGCATATTACAGTGCTGTTGTTGTTGTTTTTAAGTGCCATTGAGTCAGTTCCAACTAATAGCGACCCTGTATAAGGAGCTCTGGTAGCGTAGTGATTACGAATCGGGCTTCGAACCTCAAGGTCAGCAGTTCGAAACTACCAGCTGCTCCGCGGGAGAAAGATGAGGCGTTCTGCTCCCGTAAAGATTTACAACCTCGGAAACCCTGTTAAGGGTTGCTATGGGTCAGAACCGACTCAATGGCACTTAACAACAACAACAACATAGGGGTTCCAAGGAGCTGCTGGAGAGTTTGAATTAATGACCTTGCAGTTCAAACCAACCTTATGGTCAAGTGCTTATCTCACAGAGCCACAGTAGATACAGTTTATTCTCAGAACTGATGAGGCTCATGAAAAACACATTTCTTATGAGGAACATGTTTCTTATGATTGTTTCACACTACTGGTGAGGATGCCAAGTGGCCAGAAACAGAGAAAAGGAGACAGAAGTGAGCAGAGAGGAGAGGGACATTAGAATCACCAAAAAAGAAGAGCTAGCAGCAGAGACTTCAAGAAAATCATGCATGAAGAAAACAAAAGGTCATTAAAAAGACAGGAAAGAAAGAGAAGGCCAAAATGGATGTCAGAAGAGCCTTTTTGATTACATAGTCCAGTGCTTATCTTCCCGCACCATACCAAGAGTCTTGAAAAATTGTTTACTTTATTGACTATGCAGAGGCATTCACATGTATGGATCATAACAAACTATGGCTAACATAGTGAGAAATGAGAATTCCAGAACACTTGTGTGTGCACATGAGGAACCTGTACATAGACAAAGAGGCAATTATTAAAACAGAATAAGGGCCCATTCAGAACCTTCTGAGGTGGGACATTCCCACTAGAAAGGACAAGCAGACCAGCCTGGAATAACTAGAGCAACAGAAGATACATCTTCAAAGAAAGATCAGCAGGAAAAAACCCAAAACAAAACGGCAGTATGATTGGCTACTAAAAGAACAAACAAGTTGTTCACCTGGAAGCCATCAAGAAAGTATTCAAATCCCTTCAGGACAAACCCCCTCCAAGACTGAAACTCAAAGGGAACAAATGAGCAGGGATGTAAGCTTGCTGGTGACCACATTGGGCTACTGGAAAGTGGAAGAGCAGAAACGGCAGCAATGAAGAAATGGGCTGAGTTTGACCATGTTCCATTGACTTCTGTTGACCTAGAGATGATAGAGAGAAGAGTAAGGGCTTTAGGTCCGAAGTGTGGTGAGACCTAGGGACTCCTGATCCCATGAACAAGGACACAGCCACAGAGGGCTTGAGCTGAGAGTGAAGCAACCAGCTGATATGAAGTAGGGGGAGATGCACAAAAATGCCCAACCTTGCAGATAGTACCCATTTGACCTAACCTCGATGGCTTGGCAATCAGAGCTCGACTAGAAGAAGATAAAAAACAAAACAAACAAAAAAAACCCCAATGTTGATCAAGGAAACAAGTGTAAATTGCTACAATTTGATGAACTTGACCTATACTCATGGATGTAGTAGATCAAAATATCAATTGAAAGGGAAGGAGTCTTCACACATCAAGTATCAAAGCTATCCCCTCTGTACACAGGGTAGATAGGGATGGGCAACTTAGACACTGGCTACCTAAAATGAGGGGGTCATGAAGGCACAAAGTGACTGACTTACAAGTTCTCAAGAGGGAGTTTAGTTTAAGAGTGTAAGGGGGAAGGTACACTCCCCATTAAATAGTTTTCATCTTGTCTAGACAGGTCTTGTGAAAAGTGATTGGGATAAGATTCTTATTATTCAGTAGTGAGTAACTGTTATCATGACTAATTGCAAATGTCACAACTGTAAAGGTAGAAAGTTTTATAGCAAAAACTGGAGAGTAGTTAATCTTACAGTCCAGGAACAGTGGACCCTAGTACCAACAAGGGAGACGAGTATGAGCAGAATGTGGGACCCTATCCAGAGAAGCAGTGACACTGGAGATGGAGGCAGGGATGGGGATATGGAGAGAGGGAGCAGCTGAAGACTCTAGATTCATGGAAAGAGAGGGACTGAGAGATGGCAGACAGGCAGGCAGTCTTGCAGAATGTGCCCTTTGGTGGTTTAAATTATTATATATTCCTGAGTGTTTTTGTGTACATCTCACCCCCCCAAAAAAACAAACAAACAGGGAATAGAAGCAAATACTGTAGAATGAGGATGCATGGAGAAGATTGTAATCATTGCAATGAAATGATGATGTAAAACTGATGTTCTCTATCACTCAGTTCACAATAAAAACATTAAAAAAGTGTAAAAAAAAAACAAAAAACAGAAGGGGATATAGTATGGTTTAAATTCAGGAAAGGTGTTTACCAGGGTTGTCACAATACTGATTAAGTCTATACGCTGAACAAATATCTAAGAAGCTGGATTTTATGAAGAAGAATGTGACATCAGGATAAGAGGAAGACTCATTAGCAACCTGCAATATGCAGATGACACAATCTTTCTTGTTGGAAGTGAAGAGGACTTGAAATACTTACTGATGATGATCAAAGAATACAGCCTTCAATATAGATTGCACCTTAACATCAAAATAAAGAAAAAAAAAATTCACAACTGAACCAATAAATGGCATCATAATAAATGGAGGAAAGATTGATGTTTTCAAAGACTTCATTTTGCTTGAGTACACAATTAATGCTCAAGGAAGCAGCAGTAAAGAAATCAAGCAACATACCGCATTAAGCAAATATGTTGCAAAAGGCCTCTATGAAGTGTTAAAGATCAAAGATGTCAATTTGCAGAATAAGGTGCAACTGACTCAAGTCACGGTATTTTCAATCACCTTATATACATGTGGCACTGTAGGACTGCACTGGACTGCAAACCATAAAATCAGTAAAACCCTTCAGCTGCTCCTCAGAAACCATATACAGGGTCTCTGAGTCAAAACCAACTCAAGCGCACTTAACAACAACAAAAAAAATTTGCATGTGCAAGTTGGGCAATAATTAAGGAAAACCATAGAATTAATGCATTTGAATTATGGTCTTGGCAAAGAATATCGGAAGTATCATGGACTGCCAGAACTATGGTTTTGGTGAAGAATATCAGAAGTATCATGGACTGCCAGAACTATGGTTTTGGTGAAGAATATCAGAAGTATCATGGACTGCCAGAACTATGGTTTTGGTGAAGAATATTGGAAGTATCATGGACTGCCAGAACTATGGTTTTGGTGAAGAATATCAGAAGTATCATGGACTACCAGAACTATGGTTTTGGTGAAGAATATTGGAAGTATCATGGACTGCCAGAACTATGGTTTTGGTGAAGAATATTGGAAGTATCATGGACTATCAGAAGAACAAACAAATCTGTGTTGGAAGAAGTGCAGCCAGAATGTTCCTTAGAAATGAGGATGGTGAGACTTCATTTCTCATTCTTTGGACATGTTATCAGGAAAGAGCGATCTTCGGAGAAGGATGATATTTCTCATTCCATGTCTTTTTATGAATTCAGCTTCAATTTCTGGCAGTTTCCAATTTGTTCTTTCCAGCAACCATTTTAAAATTCTCTTCATTAAAATTTTGCTTGCTTGTGATAACAATGATATTGTTTGTTTGTTTCTGCATTCCTTTGTCACATCTCTTTGGAATGGACACAAATATGTATCTCTTCTAATTCGTTGGCCAGGTAGTGTCGTCTTAATTTCTGGGCTTAGACAAATGAGCACTTACAGCACTGCATCAGTTTGTTGGAAATTTTCTATTTGTATATCATCAATTCAGGAAACCTTGTTTTTTACCAATGCCTTTAGTGCAGCTTGGACTTCTTCCTTTAATACCACCAGTTTTTGATCATATGGTACCTATTGAGAAGGTTAATAAGCATTAACCTGTTATTTTTCATACAGTGGCTCTGTGTATTCCTTCCATCGTATTTTGATGCTTCCTATATCATTCATTCTCTTGCCCATAGAATCTTTCAATATTTCAAGTCAAGGCTTGAATTAGCAGTACTGCATAACTAGAAAGGAGCTGTGGTAGCACAGTGGTTATGAACTGGGCTGCTAACCTCAGGATCAGCAGTTCTAAACTACCAGCTATTCCACGGGAGAAAGATGAGGTTTTCTGCTCCCGTAAATATTTACACCCTCAGAAACCCTGTACAGGGTCGCTATAAGTCAGAACTGACTCCACAGCACATAACAACAACAACAGCAACATAACTTAAACACTGATATTCTTAGCCATGTTTCTGAAACTGTATGCATGACAAAGGGCTTTGAGGTTCAGGAAGACACCTGATGAACAATCAAAATGGTAATAGACATTGAAAAGAATAGATAAATTTTGGCTGAAACAGTACTTTGGGAATGAACAAAATCTATTAAAAACTTAGAAATGCAGTAGGTTCTAAAGTGGCAGAAACAATTTTATTCTGGCTGTCTTCATTCATCTAAAATGCAAATTTAATTAATTTATGATTTTTTCTCATTTATAAAATGCTACTTAATTATAACAAACTCATTCACATATTGGGAAGAAGACAATGGAATGACAGATTCAAAATCCTAATAGAAAAATTACTTAAAACCAAGAAAGATAGTCAACAAAGGTACAGATGATTAAAATGACACAATCAACTTGACCTCATAGATGTATACAGAACACTCCACCCAACAATAGCACAATATATATTATTTTCCAGTGAACATGGGAAATTCTTCAGAAAAGAGCATATTATTACACAAAGCAATGTTTAATAAAATTTTAAAACATTGAAACACTTCTCAGATCATAACAATCTTCTCAGATCATAATGATATAAAATTAAAAACAACAGGAACATCAAAAAAAATTAAATACATAGAAAATGAGTAACACCCAGCTTAAAATCTACTCAGTAATGTTGTTGTTGTTGTTGACAGGTGCCATCGAGTTGGAACCGACTCATAGCGACCCCATGCACAGCAGAACGAAACAATGTCTGATCCTGGGCCAACCTCATTACCGCTGCCACACTTGACACCATCAATGATGCCACCTGGCCAATCCATCTCGTTGGGGGTCTTCCTCTTTTTCTCTGACCCTCCACCTTACCCAGCATGGCATCCTTCTCCAGGGACTGCTCCCTCCCGTAATAGAACAATTTAAAAATGGCTTAAATTAAATGTGTGTGAAAACATAACATACCCAAATATTTGGTACTAAGCAAAAGCAATACTCAGAGAACAATTTATAGCAATAAACAAACACATCAAAAAAGGAAAAGAACCAAAATTGACTCCTTTACCTTAGAAATTCAACAATTAAAAATGAACAGATAAAAGACTACAGTCACTAGAATAAAGTGAATGATAAATATTCCAGCAGATATAAATGAAACAGAAAAACAATAGAAAGAATTAACAAGACTAAAATTTGGTTGTTTGAAAGGATTAATAATATTGAAAAATCACTGGCAAGTTTAACAAAAGAAAAGAAGAAGTTACAAATATAGCATGAATAAGAAACTAAGTGGTGTCCCAACAATCCCAACTGAAATACAAAAGTTAATAGCAATTTTATGTGAACTGGAAATTTGCAAATGTTGAAGAAATAGATACATTTCTAGAAATGCATTACCTACCCAAATTTGCAGTCTGAGTTAAAAAATTTAAACAGACACTCACAAAAGAAGAAATCGAACAGACCATAAAGAAACACCCAACAACAACAAAAGTTTTGTATCAGATGGCTGCACTGGAGAACTCTTGAACTCTACCAAGCATCCAGAGAAGAGCTGACACCAATTCTACTCAAGTTATTCCAGAACATAAAAATGGATGGAATAGCCCCAAATTTAATCTATGATGGGAGCAAAACTCTGACATCAAAATCAGGCAAAAATTACATCATAGTTTGGGTGTTGGAGAGGGCAATGACCAAGATGGGGAAGAGGGATGCAAGAACAAGGTAGACAGGGGAACACTGGCAGGTTTGCATGCATGGGCTATATGGCACAGAGGTAAATAGTGATGTATGCTCAAACTTGGACCAACAAGGCTATGTGATATAGGGATCGAGGCATAGTCTGAATGGGTAAAAGAGAGAAATTAATGTTAAGATGCTTGATTGTCTTATGAATATTGGCTTCCCTTACCTACTATTGTAAAATAGACCCTTGAGTGGAATAGAAATGAAAACATGATTACAGAAATGCTATAACCCCTTTTAGGTATCCCAATCAATTGATTTAAACAGAAATAGGTTTCTTGTGGAGCCTCTGTAGTGTATAGGACCTTAGGTGGAATCCTGAGCCCCTTCCAGAACCTGCTGAGGTGGGACATTCCCACTTGAAAGGACAAGCAGACCACCCTGGAACAGCTAGAGCAATAGAAGATATTTCTTGAGAGAAAGACCAGCAGGAAAAATCCAAAACAAAAATGGCAGTTTGATTGGCTACTACGAGAAAAAACAAGTTGTTAGCCAGGAAGCCATCAAGGCAAGCAATCAAGTCCCTTCAGGACAAACCCACATCCAAGACTGAAACTCAAAGGGAACACAGGAGCAGGCATTAAGATTGCTGGTGACTACATTGGTCTACTGGTGAGTGAAAGAGGGGGAAAGGCAACAATGAAAATATGGGCTGAATTCGACCACTTTCCATAAACTCCTGTCGACCTGGGGATAAGAGAAGTGGAGGGCTGGTTGGTCCAAAATGTGGTTAGATCTGGGGATTTCTGAGTCCATGGACAAGGACATAGCCACAGAGGGCTAGGGCTGAAAGCGAAGCTTCTAGCTGATATGAATTGAGGGGAGACGCATAATAACACTCAAATTTGTAGATAGTAGTCCTTCGACCTAAGGAGCTATGGTAGCGTAGTGGTTACGAATCGGGCTGCAAACCTCAAGGTCAGCAGTTCGAAACTACCAGCTGTTCCGTGGGAGAAAAATGAGGGTCGCTGCTCCTGTAAAGATTTACAGCCTCGGAAACCCTGTACAGGGTTGCTATGAGTCAGAACTGACTCCACAGCACATAACAACAACAACAGTTCTTCGACCTAGCCTTGATGGCTTGACAATCAGAACTCGACTAGAGGAAGAAAAAAAAAATTGATAAAGGAAACAAGTGTAAATTGCTACAATTTGATGAACTTGACCTATACTTATGGATGTAGTAGCTCAAAATACCAACTGAGAGAGAAGGAGTCATCACATCAAGTATCAGTCCTATCCCCTCTTTATATAGGGTAGATAGGGATGGGCAACTTAGACATTATCTACCTAAAATGGGTGGGCGATGGAGGCATGAAGTGACTGGCTTACAAGTTTTCAAGAGGGAGTTTAGTTTCAGACTGTGCAGGGGAAGGCAGAGTCGCCACTGAATAGTTTTCATCTTGTCTAGACAGGTCTGGTGAAAGGAGATGGGGATAAGATTCCTATGACTCAATAGCGAATAATTGTTATCATGACTAATTGTGCTGTCACAACTGTAAAGGTAGAAGTTTTCTTAACAAAAAGGGGGAAGTAGTTAATCTTACCGTCCAGGAAAAGAGGACCCTAGGACCATCAAGGGAGAAGAGCACAAGTGGAATGTGGGACCCCATCCAGAGAAGCAGCAACACCAGAAATCGAGGCAGAGATGAGGAAATGCAGAGAGAGAGCAGCTGGGCACTGTAGAATCTTAGAAAGAGAAAGACTGTGTCCTGGCGGCTTGCAGAATGTGCCCTTTGGTTGTTTAAATGATTATATATTGCTGAGTGTTTTTGCATACATAACCCCCAAAACAAAACAAAAACAAAAAACAGAGGAAATAGAAGCAAATACTATTAAGAAGATGATGCACAGAGGAGATTGTAATCATTGTAATGAAATGATGAGTGTATAACCGAAGTTTCCCCATGTAAACTATCACTCAGTTTACAATAAAAACTTTAAAAAAAAATGTGTTACAAAAAACAGGCAAAGATACCACTAAAAGAGAAAATTATAGAACAATCCCTCATAAAACAAACACAAAAATTCTCAACAATATCCTAGTCAACAGAATCCAACAATCAATATATATTTTTAAAAAGCATCATGACTACATGGAAGTCATACCAGGTATGCAAGGATGGTTTAACATTAGAAAAACAAGCAATGTAATCTACCACATAAATAAAACAAAAGAATTACATGATTATATTAACCAATATAGAAAAGGCCTTGAATATACTCTAAAACCCATTCTTGATTTAAAAACACTCCACAAAATAGGATTAGAAGGAGGCTTCCTTAGGAAAATTAAGGACATTTACACAAAACCAATGAGTTAAGGTGCTGGTGAAGAATATTGAAGCTAACATGTACTGCCAGAAGAACTAACATTTGTTGATAATATGATCCTGACTATGGTGGGAGGTGGGGCATGACTAAGCAGAAAGGCTGTGCAGACCCTCTTCAACAAAGATATGGAAACCTGATGAAATAAATTCAGAGGATGTTCCTTGAACTCTGAGCTTCAGATAAATGGATAAATAGGTGGATCTAGTGCTTACCAGGAGAAAGAGTTTGAACAGATGCAAAAGAGGCGGTGACTCCATGACATGGGTAAATAATGAGATTAATTTCCCCAGTCCAAAAGTCTTTCATTACTTATAGTTTCAACTTACATATAAACTATTTCTTTGTCCTTGCTTGGGTTATAATTATCAGAAAGCTAGATAGTCTTCATTTATTATAAAATAAAATTCATGCTTTGTATCCTCTGTTCTGTTTTTATGAACAAATTTTTCATAGCAGAAGCATTTACAATATACAAAGGAAGAAAGATACAATTCTTGGTCACCTTTTGTACTTCACATGTACAAATAATGAATAAGAATAATGAAATTTTCATTTTTGTTATAAAACTTGTTTTCCGTATAAGGTTTCCATTGAGCCAACTTTCATGTCTCTCAAGCCTAAAGCCTAAAAATTGTGTTGGCATCATAAAATTAAGCAAATTAAGCAGAATTGCTATGGGTGGTTGACTTGCCACGTTTGTTTTTGTATCAAACTATATCAGTTAATGAGGAAAAATTGTTTAGTCGTTTTTACCCTCTAGCTATTAATATTGAAACATAAATATGGCATTTCTTTAAAGGGTTGTGCCTCCAAATATTTTTGGTGAGGCTTAATGATTTCTCATATTCATTATTTTATGTTACTGCTTTTAAAAATAACTAATGTATATTTTGAAGAAGCACAAAATGTGTTTAAAATTCATAATTGCAAAACTTCTGACTAACTTAATGTCTTCAGATCTAGAGGGTATAAAAAATATTGATATTTTACTCGATGCCTGGAAAAAATATTCTCAATCTTTTGTAAAAAGGAGAAGGAATTTTGCATACATTTTTACTCTATAAATAAAGATACTTATGCTGTCATAGTAACAATTATGCATTTCTTTGTGGTTGAAAATTTGTTTTGTAATTTTACATAAAACAGTTATTTTCTTTTTTTACTCAGATAAAAAACATTTTTGCATAAAATGTCAAAATAGTAAAATGAGAAAAATAAAACTATTATACACTAAAAAAAAGTTTGTGACTTCTGATTTTGGGCAGTCAATGTAACCCACCACAGCCATTTTGATTGGGTGTGAGCAGACTGAGCAACAAGATAACATACCTGATGCAGAAACATGCCCGTGGCTTGCAGAGACAAAGATATTATTATTATTATTTTAAATCTCTTTCTACTCATATCCTCTCTGGTAACCAGAGGTGAGACAAGTACAAGTTAGACACCACCAGGGAAGATCCTGCATTAAATCCGTAGCTGGGTGCATACTTGAAGGGGGAGGAGACATCAGAAACAGCTTGTGCTAGCAGGCTGGGCTCCAAATCAGTTCTTGCCAGCCCTGGGCTAGCTCTCACTAAGAGAAGCAGCTGAACGGACTTGAGGGGAAGAAAAAGAAGGAAAACAAAAATACTACTTATAGATACTACTTATAGAGCTCTGGTAGCGTAGTGGTTATGAATCGGGCTGTGAACCTCAAGGTCAGCAGTTCGAAACTACCAGCTGTTCCGCAGGAGAAAGATAAGGCTTTCTGCTCCTGGAAAGATTTATAGCCTTGGAAACCCTGTGCAGGGTCGCTATGAGTCAGAACTGAGTCCATGGCACACACCTACCACCATAGATCACAGAGGCCAAGCAGGACCAACTTGAAATTTCTCAGGTGGCTGTGAAGGCAAGAGTCCATTAGATGGTGCTACAAAATTGCTCTTAATTTCCAGCTGTTGTTTCCTGGTTGCTTTTATTTTATTTTTTCCCAGTTCTACTGTTTTTATTTTGTTTTTATCTAAGGTGTTGTGATTTTTTGTTTTGTTTCTTTGATGTTCTTCTCTCTTTTAGGAGTGTTTTCTCTTCTTGTTTATGGCCATACATTCATGCCATAGCTGTACCCTCTACAACCCCACTAATCGAGCAAGACCCAATTACAGCTGCCATTCACCAGAGCAGTGACTACACCCAACGTCTTCTAAATCCACTCTGAATTGAACTGTACAAACAGTGAAGAAAAGCTCATCTCTAGAACACACCCACCAGGAGGCAACTGGTGAGTGCTTAAAAATATACCAACTTTATACAAATACAACACCACCACAATGCCTAGAAAGCAGCAGACATTTTCTGTTCATATAAAGAAACAAGACAGGGTAGCTCTAACGAACAGTCATGAGAAAAAGCTAGAAATTATTTTGAGGAAGAAGAAGCAATGGACGGACCTGAGAAATAATTCAGGAGAACAATATTGGGGTACATCCAAATGCTATACTGAAAGGTCAAGAAAACGAGGAAGAATTAGGAAAAGTACTACAGGAATAATCAAACAAAATAGATACAGCACTGATGAAACGATCTTATTCATAGAAAATCCTAAAGGCTCCATGAGAAAGATTCAAAGTGGCAGGGTCCAAGATCAGCATACAAAACTCAGTTGGATTTCTCTACACTAACAAAGAGAACTGTGAAAAAGAAACAAGAAAAACAATAATATTTCCAAAAGACACTCAGAAGTTATTGTATTTAGGAATAACTCTAACCAGAGATACAAAAGATCTATACAAAGAAAACTACAATATACTACATGAAACCAACAGAGACCAACATAAGTGGAAGAAGATTTAACATTGTGAAAATAACCATATTATTCAAAGCAATCTACAGATACAGTGCAATCCCAATCCAGAATATAACATCATTCTGTAAACAGATGGAAAGATTAATCACCAGCTTTATATGGAAATGAAAGATACTCTGGATAGGTAAAACATTATTAATGAAGAAAAGGAGTACTAGTTACTAAAGGAGTCCTGGTGGCTCAGTGGGTCAAGCATTGAGCTGTTAACTACAATTTGTATGCTCCAGTAAAGATTTACAGTCTCATAAATGCAACAGCAGTTCTACTCTGTCCGATAGGGTTGCTACAAGTCAGAGGCGACTTGGGGGTAACGGATTTGGTATTGTTTGGTTTAAAGAAGAAAAGAGACCTCACACTCCCCTATTTCAAAAATCTACTCCACAGCCACGATAAAAAAAAAAAAAAAAACCCAAACAGTGCTGTGTAGTAATGACAAATAGACCAGATAAAGACCAGAATTGAGAACCCAGAAGTAAATCCATCTACCTAGCAACAGTTGGTCTGTGACAGAGGGCTGAAGCCCATTAAAGGGGCAAGAGAGTTTCTTTAACAAATGGTAACTAGTAAAATGGGATATCCATTTCCAGGAAAGTGAAACAGGATCCATATTTCTCACCATATGCAAAAACTAACTCAAGATGTTTCAAAGACCCAAATGTAAAACTAAAATATTTTCAGATCACTAACAAAAAGTTGGGATAAATTTGTTGTTGCTGTTAAGTGCCTTTCAGCCTGTACCAACTCATAACAACCTGTATAGGGCTTCCAAGGAGCAGCTAGAGGGTTTGAACTGCCAACATTGTGGTTTGCTATCCAGTGTTATCCTACAGTGCCACACTAAGGGAAAATTCAGGGACCCTTATACATGACATACATACAGCATCAAATGTAAGTAAAACTGCATAGACAGAAAAACTAGGTGACTGGAATGTTCCTAAAATTAAATATTTATTGACATCAAAAGACTTCACTAAGAGAACCTATAGACTTGGAAAAAAATTGTAGGGAACAAGGTATTGGACAAGAACTAATCTCTCAAATTTATAGAAAACTTAAAAACTTCAACAACAAAAAGACAAAAAAATATAAAAAGAATGAGCACAGGACATGAGCAAATACTTCGCACCAAAGCAGGCATTGAGACAGGCACAAACACATGAAGAAATGCTCACAATCATTAGTCATTTGAGAAATGTAAATGAAAACAACAATGAGATATCATTTCATCCCAGCATAATCATCAAACTTTAAAAAAAAAAAGAGAGAGAGAAAACAGCAAATGTTCATGAGTATGGAGAGATTGGACTCTATTATATATCGATGGTGGGATTGTAAAATGATATAATTACTGTGCAAATGACATGATAAAAAGCTGGAAATAGAAATACTGTAAGATCCAGCACACCCAAAACTATGTAAATATCCTAGAAAAATAAGAGCTGAATAGATATTTGGTGCTTAAAAAAATATATTAATTTTAAACCTTTTATTGTGAATTGGGTGAATGTTTACAGACAGATCATCAGTTGTACATTCAACAATTATTCATACATTTTTGCTTAATCAGATTGATTATACATAATCTGAGAAGCGGGATTATATGAAGGAGAATGACATCAGGGTAAGAGGAAGATTCATTAACAACCTGCAATATGCTGATGAAAGAACCTTGTTTGCTAGAAGCAAAGAAGGCTTAAAATACATGCTAATGAAGATCAAAGACTGCAACCTTCATTATGGATTGCACCACAATGTAAAGATAACAAAAGTCTTCACAAGTGAAGTAATAAATAACATCATGATAAATGAAGAAAAGATTAAAGTAGTCTAAGACTTCACTTTGCTTAGATAAACAACATTCAGGAAGCAGCACTCAAGAGATCAAAAGATGTATTACAGTAGAGTGCAAAAATCTGTTGCAAAAGACCTCTTAAAAGTGTTAAAGAATAAAGTTGTCAGTTTGAGGACTAAGGTACATCTAACCCAAACCATGGTATTTTCAATTGTCTCGTGCGTATGTAAAAGTTGGGACAATGAATAAGGAGGACTGTAGAAGAAGAATCAATGCATTTGAGTTATGGTGTAAGAGAAGTTGTTGTTATTAAGTGCCATCAGATCTGTACCAGCTCGTAGCGACCCTATGCAAAACAGAATGAAAAACTACCCAGTCCTGGGTCAACCTCAAAATTGTTGCCACACTTGAGTCCATGTTTCCAATCCGTCTTGTTGGGGGTCTTCCTCTTCTTCTCTGACCCTCTACCTTACCAAACATGATATCCTTCTCCAGCGACTGGTCCTTTCTGACAATATGTCCAAAGTATGAGAGACGAAGTCTGGCCATCCTGGCCTCCAAGGAGCCCTCTGGCTATACATCTTCCAACACAGATCTGTTTGTTCTTTTGGTAGCCCATGGTACTTTCAATATTCTTCTCCAACACCGTAAATCATATACATCGATTCTTCTATGATCTCTCTTATTCACTGTCCAGCTTTCACATGCATATGAGGTTATTGAAAATGTCATGGCTTGGGTCAGGCGCACCTTAGTCCTCAAGCTGACATCTTTGCTCTTCAACACTTTAAAAAGGTCTTGTGGAGCAGACTTGTCTAATGCAATACATCGTTTGATTTCTTGACTGCTGCTTCCATGAGTGTTGATGGTTGATCCAAGAAAAATGAAGTCCTTGACAACTTCAGTCTTTTCTCACTGAAAAGAATGTTGTTTATTTATGTTTATTATGTTGTTTATTATGTCCAGTGGTGAGGATTTTTGTTTTCTTTACATTCAAATGCAATCCATACTGAAGGCTGTGGTCTTTGATCTTTGGTAGTAAGCATTTTAATCCTCTTCACTTTCAGCAAGCAAGTTTGTATTACCTGTGTATCACAGGTTGTTAATGAGTCGTTCTCCAATCCTGATGCAATGCCACGCTTTTCTTCATATAACCCAGCTTCTCGGATTATCTGCTCAGCATACTGGTTGAATAAGTATGGTGAAAGAATACAACCCTGTCGCACACCTTTCCTAATTTTAAGCCATTCACTGTTTCCTTGTTCTGTTTTAACAATTGCCTCTTGTTCTATGTACAGGCTCTTCATAATCACAATTAAGTGTTCCGGAATAATCATACTTTGCAATGTTGTCCATAGCTTGCCATGATCCACAGAATCAAAAGCCTTTGTGTAGTCAATAAAGCACAGGTAAACATCGTTCTGGTACTCTCTACTTTCAGCCAAGATCCATCTGTCATCAGCACAGATATCCCATGTTCCAAGTCCTCTTCTGAATCTGGCTTGAACCTCTGGAAGTTCTCTGTCAATGTATGCTTGCAGCCGTTTCTGTATTACATTTAGTAAAACTTTACTTTCATGGGATATCAAAGATATTGTCTGATGATTTCCTCATTCTGTTGGGTCACCTCTCATTGGAATGGGCACAAATATGAATCTCTTCCTATCAATTAGTCAGATAGTTGTCTTCCAAATTTCTTGGCATAGATGAGTGAGTGCCTCCAGTGCTGCCTCACTTTATTGAAAGATTTCAATTTGTATTCCATCAGTTCCTGGTACCTTGTTCTTTGCCAATTCCTTCAATGCGCCTTGGACTTCTTCCTTCAGTATCACTGGCTCTTGATCATATGGTACTTCTTGAAATGATTGAACATTAACCATTTCCTTTTGGTACAGTGACTCTGTGTATTTCTTCCATTTTCTTTTGATGCTTTCTGCATCATTCAATAATTTACCTAGAGAATCCTTCAATAACAAAAGCCAAGGCTTGATTTTTTTCTTCAGTTCCTCGGCTTGAGAAATATTGAGCTTGTTTTTTCCTTTTGGTGTTCTAACTCTAGATCTTTGCACATTTCGTTATAATATTGAACTTTGTCTTCTCGCATTGACCTTTGACATTTTCTGTTCATTTCTTTTACCTCCTCATTTCTTCCATTTGCTTTAGCATCTCTACACTGGAGAGCAAGTTTCAGTGTCTCTTCTGACATCCATTTTGGTCTTTTCCTTCTGTCTTGTCTTCTTAATGACTTTTTGGCATAGCTTCCAGAATTACAGCAACTGACAATCCACCACACTATGACAAACTGACAGAAGAACAAACAAGTATGTCATTGAAGTAATACACTAAGAATGTTCCTTAGAATCCAGGATGGCAAGACTTCATCTCTTATAGTTTGGACATGTTGTCAGGAGAAACCAGTCCCCTGGAAAAGACATCATGCTCGGTAAAGCAGAAAGTCAGTGAAAAAGATGAAGTTCCTCAATGAGATGGCTTGGCACAGTGGCAACAGAAATGGGCTCAAGTGTAACAACTGTGAAGATGGTGCAGGACCCAGCAATATTTTGTTCTGTTGTGCAAAGTGCTGTTATGGGCTGGAACTGACTCAATGGCACCTAACAACAATTAATTATATTTTTCTTAGTGTAACATCACTTATGCCACTTCCTCCCTATTTCCATTTCTCCTTCTCTCCTAACTCTTCCAAACACTGTCTTTGGGTAAAAGCTACCTTTTTGATCTCAGATGGCTGATTGCTCTAAAGTATGCATACCTCACTATTGTTACCGTTCCCCTGATAGACTTGTCTATTGTTTGGCTGAAAATTGAGCCTTGGAAATGAGTTCACTTCCAGACCTGAAGGGTGACAAAGGGGCATAGTCTCAGGGGGTCCCAGCAGTAGCTATCCAGGCAGTAAACACAAAGACAAACAACATTAATAATAATGAAGAAAAACAAACAAACAAAAACAAGTGGGAGTAAATCAGGCAAACAACAAGAAAAAATAATTTAATAATTAAAAAGAAAAGGAAAATAAATAAAATGTAGGGGGAAAAAGAAAAATATAGTTAGCAAAATTAGAGAAGAGGAAAAAGAGGACAGAAACAGAAGAAAAGAGAAAAGAGAAAAGCAGAGAAAGAATAAGAAACAAGGGAATGGAATGAAAAGAAAATTAAAGAAAGGAGAGAAGTGAGGCAGGGGTAGAAACCAGAGGGAAGAAAACTGTGAGGGTCAGGGTACTCAGTATCGGTCAAGATCCTCTGCTAGCCAAGTAGCTCATGGGGTGGGGGTGGGGCAGAAGAGGGGGTTGTATACCCATGCCCATAATAATTCCTGCCTGCCTAGATGTTGTTTGGGGTCAGGGCACCTTATCTGGAAGTAGTTTGTGCGAGTTCAGAATATGGCTGAGGTCAGTTCCTGGAAGGAACTCTTTTGTGTCTATAGAGCAACTAGGGACAAAGTGGCTGGTTATAGAAGAAATTCTTGGCCTCACAGGGGTGACTGAGACCAGGCGCTGCACATTCTGCTGGACTGATCCAGCAGATATTCAGATGTCTTCAGACTGAAGGGAGGTCTATCTGTTGGGGCTCTGATATTAGATAGCACAGGAGCTACTGAGGGCAGGGGATGCCACTGGGTAGGTGAGGGTTAGGGCTGGCTACCTTTTTGGTCACCAGGAGGGTGTGGGAAAAATGGAAACCAGCCACTTGTGGATGTTTGTGTTGTCAGGCTGCTGTCTCTATCAAAAGCTGTTTTCAAAAGTTTAAAATGGCTGTGTGGTGTCAGGCCACCTGACAGTTCAACGGACTGTCTCCTTTCTCATCCTTTTATTCAGCTTCTTCTCTTAGTTGGTATTCAATCACTTCTCTATCCTTCCCTATGGAGTTTAGTGTTTTAGGATTATCATTCATATCTGTTTCATTTGGTCTCCTGTGGTTTTGTTATAGATGGTCTGTTTAGCAAGTCTACCTAGTCTGCCATCTTGACGAAAGTAACATGAACATATATTTGCATAACCATGTTCATTGCAGAATTATTTATATACCTATGTGACCATCAACTGATGAAGGGATAAACAAACTATGGTACCCAATGGAAGACAATGCAACCTTAAAGAATATGATGTATATGAAAAGTCCCATATAACATAAATGAACCTGGAGGAAATTATGGTGAGTGAAATTAGTCAATTACAAAAGGACATATATTGTTTGAGACCACTAGTATAAAACATCAAGAAACAGTTTACAAAGAAAACCATAAGACTTTAGTAAGCATTAAAACAACATCAGAGAAGAAAAAACACAAGCAAAATTAACTCAGCACAGAAAATTATATGGAACAAGAAATCAGCAACATCATTAACAAAAACAACAACAACAAAATGACAGCAATCAATCCATTTTTTTTGTTGTTGTTGTTGTTGTTAAGTGCCATTGAATAGATTCCGACTCATGGTGGCTCTGTGATAATTATACTGAATGTCAATGGATTAAAATTCACAAGTCAAGAGAAAGGAGAAGAATGGATAAGAAAACAGGATCTTTCAATACGCTATCTACAAGAGACACAAAGACAAAAATAGACTAATAATACCTTACACACAAAGACAAAAATAGACTAATAATCAAAGGAAGGGAAATACATCAAGCTAACAGCAATAAAAAATGAGAAGGAGCAGCGATATTATTTTCTGATAAAATAGACTTTAAGGCTAAAAACAGCATATGATTAAAAGGTTAATTAAACAAGAGTACATAACCATAAAAAATATCTATGCTTCCAGTGAGAGTCTCAAAATACCTAAATCAAACTCTAATACAATTTAAGAAGGAATATTGTTGTTTTCAAGTGCTGTCAAGTCAGTTCTGACTTGTCACAGAGACAGTATATAGGGTTTCCAAGGAACAGCTGATGGGTTTGAATCACCAACTTTTATGAATAGTAGTCCAGTGCTTATGAATAGTAGTCCAGTGCTTATCCTACAGCACAACACCAGGATCCAAACATAATAAGAGATTTTAATACACAAGTTTTGATGAAGGACAAAACAACTAGAAAGAAACTTAACAAAGACACAGAAGAACTAAACAATACAATCAACAAACTTGACCTCATAGACTTGTACACAACAGTCAATCCAACAAAAGCGTCTTTTCCAGGGTGCATGGAACAATCTCCAGATGAATCAGAACTAACTTGATGATACACAACCAACTTTATATGGAAAGAGATACCAGATAGGCAAAACATTACTAAAGAAGAACAAAGTAGGAGGCCTTTCACTTCCTGAACTCAACACCTACACTGTCACAGTAGCCAAAATAGTGTGGTACTGGTACATTGAGAGATCCAGATCAATAGGACAGAATTGAGAAGCCATAAATTAATCCATCCACCTATGCTCAGTTAATCTTTGACAAAGGGCCAAAACACATTAAATGAGGAATAGTCTCTTCAACAAACGGTACTGGCAAAACACCATTGGTGGAACTGTAAAATGGTACTACCACTGTGGAAAACAGTATGGCACTTCTTCAAAACGCTGGAAATAGCAATATCATATGATCCAGCAGTCCTTCTACTTAGTATATATCACCAAGAAATAAGAGCCATGACACAAGTAAGTATATGCACACCCAAGTTCATCTCAGCACTAGTCACAATAGCAAAATGATGGAGACAGCTAAATGTCCATTAATGGAAGTATGGATAAACAAAATTTGGTACATATAATGGAACACTACACAATGTTGAACAATGATGAGTCTGCAAAATATCTTATAACATGGATGGACATGGAACATATTTTTCTGAGTGATGTTAATCAATAACTAAAGAACAAATATTATATGAGACCATTATTGTAAAACCTCAAAAACAGTTTTTCATTCTAAAAGAAACATTCTTTGATGTTTACTAGCAGTGGGAGGGAAGGGAGAGTAATTTACTAGCTAGAGGGTAGGCACATGTTAATTCATATGAAGGCAATATACAGCAAGAGGGAGCTTGGAAGAGGAATGATGAAGACAAAGGGAGGAATCAAAAGTTAAAGGGAATAAAGATAAACACTGCTGTATATATACTCTGTAACAATAGTTTTCTTCAGGTAGATATGATACATGGGTTGAATGGGTTTGAGAGGAAGCATGGGAATATATCCACAAATATATAAGGGTTTGTTGTTGTTGTTAAGTGCCATCGAGTCAATTCCGACCCATAGTGACCCTGTATAGGGTTTCCAAGGAGCAGCTGGTGAGCTTGAACCACCGACCTTGCAGTTCAAATGGCTTTGCAGTCTGGTGCATTAACCCACAGCGCCACATATAAGGGTTGGGCAGAGGATATTTGTACAAGGGCATTTACCATTGCTATAAGCACACTTATGAATATGGTGAAGTATATTGTTGCTGTTAAGTGCCACTGAGTCAGTTCTGACCCATAGTGATCCTGTACAGGGTTTTCAGGGAATGGCTGGTGAGCTTGAACCATCGACCTTGTGGTTCAAACCAACTTTGTAATCCAGTGCATTAACCCACAACACCACACCAGGACTGTGTAGTGAAGCATACAGGGGGTAAAATTATGACAAGTTCTTAAATATTATCAAATTCCTTGAGGCAATGAGTTTCAGGGACACTATGGTCAACTGGCATAGCATAGACCACAAAGACAATGTTTTACATTCTACGTTGGTGAGTAGCAACTGGGATTTATAAGCTCATGAGCAGTCACCCAAGGTGCCGCTATTGATTGCTACATGTGTGGAAGAAAGAATGATGAAAATTGAAGATGCTTGGGTTCAATTATTCTAATGGACTAATGGAACACATGAACTCTGAGACCAGAAGAACTAAATGGTGCTCAGCTACCACTCCCAAATGCTCTGAAATGGATCACATTAGAAGGTCCTGGATAGAGCAGTAAACAGTATGAAACAAAACTCAGAATTATACAAAAGACTGGGATTACTGAACAGTAAGAATTTGAAGGAAGCGACACTATGACCATCAGCCACCCTTCAGGTAAGGAACAGAATTTACCTATTTTCCACCAAGTAGTGGACAGTTGTATAGGGGGGAACAACAACACTACTGAGGTGTTCTCACCATGGAATGGCCAACCATTCTAGATCAAAATGACAACAGAAGTACATACTGTTACATAAACAATACCGAAATAACAGTAATAACAGTGATCTATGAGTGGATACATATATAGACAAGCAAGCTGAATAGGAGTGGGAATAAAAATGGAACCATAGACACAAATATATATAGGTTTGACAAATACATTCCTATGTATGTATTTATATGTTCTACAAATATAACAATGAATATGGAAGAGCATACAGGAGACATTATGAAAACTTGTTGTCATTGTAAGGTGCCATCGAATCAGTTCCAACTCATAAGTGACACTATGAACAACAGAAGAAAACACTGCCCGGTCCTGTGCAAACTTTACAATCATTGTTACGCTTGAGCCCATTGCTGCTGTTACTGTGCAAATCCATCTTGTTGGGGGTCTTCCTCTTTTTTACTGACCATACACTTTACCAAGCACAATGTCCTCCAGGGACTAGTTTCTTCTGATAATGTGTCTGAAGTATGAGATACAAAGTCTCATCATCCTCATTTCTCAGGAGCATTCTGGCTGCACTTCTTTCAAGACAGATTTGTTCCTTCTTCAGGCAATCCATATTACCTTTAATATCCGTCTCCAACACCATAATTTACATGTACTGATTCTTCTTTGGTCTTTCTTACATGCATTTGAGGCTACTGAAAATACTATGGTGCAGGTCAGATGCACCTTAGAGCTCAAATTGATATATTTGCTCTTGAACACTTTAAAACGATCTTGTGCAGCAGGTTTTCCTAAAGCAATACATTGTTTGACTTCTTGACTGCTGCTTCCATGAGTGTTGATTGTGGATCCAAACAAAATGAATTCTTTGACAACTTGATCTTTTCTTCATTTATCATGATGTTTATTGGACAAGTTGTGAAGATTTTTGTTTTCTTTACATTGAGATACAATTCATATGAAAGCTGTAGTCTTTGATCTTCCTCCATAAGTATTTCAAATCCTCTTTGCTCTCAGCATGCCAGGTTGTATCACTGAATATCGCAAGAAGTTAATGAGTCTTCCTCCAAACTGGATGCCATGTTCTTGTTCATATAATCCAGCTTCTTGGATTATTTCCACAGAATACAGATTGAATAAGTATGGTGAAAGGTTACAACCCTGACACACACCTTTTCTGATTTAAAAGCATTCAGGATCTGGAATACCCATTCTTCACAATATTTTCTATAGTTTGTCATGATCCAGAGTCAAAAGCTGAAAAAGCACAAGTAAAAATATTTCTGGTATCCTCTACTTTCAGGCACGATTCATCTGATGTCAGTAATGTAATCCCTAGTTTCATGTTCTCTTTTGAATCTAGTTTGGACTTTTGTCAATTCTGTAAATGCACTTTTTTTTTTTTTTTTTTAAAGATTATTGTGAATTGAGTGAGTTTACATAGGAGAACATCAGTTTTACACTCATCTTTTCATTGCAATTATTACAATCTCCTCCATGCATGATTATTCAACAGTATTTGCTTGTATTCCCTCTATTTTTTTTTTTTGTTTGTTTGTTTCTTTTGTTGTTGTTGTTGTTGTTTTGGGGGGGGGTATATGCAAAAACACTCAGGAATATATTATTATTTAAACAACCAATCCTGCCTTCTGGCAGTCAGCACACAGCCTTTCTCTATCCATGAGTCTACAGTCTTCAGCTGCTCTTTCACTCCATGTCCTCATCTTTGCCTCCATGTCTGGCATTGCTGCTTCTCTGGAGAGGGTCCCACATTCCACTCCTGCTCTTCTCCCTTGATGGTCCTAGGGTCCTCTGTTTCTGGACTGTAAGATTACAGTCCAGATTCTTTTTGCTACAAAACTTCTACCTTTACAGTTGTGACAGTCACAGTCATGATAACAGTTACTCACTACTAGGTCATAAGAATCTCATCCCCATCTCTTTTCACCAGACCCACCTAGACAAGATGAAAACTATTCAGTGGGGATTCTACCCCCACAAACTTTGAAACTAAACTCCCTCTTGAAAACTTGTAAGCCAATCACTTCGTGCTTTTATACTCCCCTCCCCGCCCCCCATTTTGGATAGCCAATATCTAAGTAGCCCATCCCTATCAACTCTGTATATAGAGGGGATAGGATTGATACTTGATGTGAAGACACCTTCCCTTTTAGTTGGTATGTTGAGCTACTATATCCATATCATCATATTGTAACAATTTACACTTATTTCCTTTATCAAAAATTGTTTTTTTTATCCTTCTCTACTCGAGTTCTGATCATCAAGCCATCAAGGCTAGATCGAATGACTGCTATCTACAAGTTTGGGCATTCTTGTGCGTCTCCCCTCACTTCATATCAGCTAGACACTTCACTCTCAGCTCTAGTCCTCCATTGCTATGTCCTTGTCCATGAGCTCAGGAGTCTTCAGGTTTCACCACACTTCAGATCAACCAGCCCTTCCTCTTCTCTCTCTTATCTCCAGGTTGACAGAAGTCTATGGAACATGATCGAATTCAACCCGTATCTTCATTGCTGCCTTTCCCCCTCTTCCACTCACCAGTAAACCAACATGGTCACCAGCAATCTTACATGCCTACTCATGTGTTCCTTTTGAGTTTCAGTTTTAGGTGTGGGTTTGTCCTGAAGGGACTTGATTGCTTGCCTTGATGGCTCCCCAGTGAACAACTTGTTTTTTCTTGCAGTAGCCAATTAGACTGCCATTTTTGTTTTGGATTTTTCCTGCTGGTCTTTCCTTCAAGAAGTATCTTCTGCTGCTCTAGCTGTTCCTGGGTGGTCTGCTTGTCCTTTCAGGTGGAAATGTCCCACCTCAGAAGGTTCTGGATGGGGCCCAGAATTCCACCTAAGGTCCTATACATTACAAAGGCTCTGCAAGAAGCCTATTTCACTAGGCAAGTTCTAGAACCCCTTTTAGGTATCCCAATCAATTATAGGCGGAAGACGAGCTTACAAGCATTCTGTAACCATTTTCCCCTATATTCCTTTCTATTCCACTCAAGTGTCTATTTTACAATATTAGGCAAGGGAAACCAATAGTCATAAGACAGTCAAACATCTTAACATTATTTCCCCTCTTTTACTCATTCAGACTATGCCTCGATCCCTGTATCACAGAGCCCTGTTGTTTCAAGGTTGAGGAACATCATTCATTATTTACCTCTGTGCCATTTAGCCCATGCAAACCTGTCTCATGGTTTCCCTATCTACTTTGTTCTTCCATCCCTCTTCCCCTTCTTGTGCATTGATCTCCCCAACATCCAAACTATGATGTGTCTGTCTCCTACCCTGTGCTCTACCGTCACCTCCCTCCCACTCCTGGTAACCAAGATTTTTTTTTCTCTCTCTCTTTTATATGGGTATCTTTTCTTAAGCTTTTACAGTAATGTTCTTATGCAATATTTGTCCTTTTGTGACTAACTTCACTCAGCATAATGTACTCAAGATTCTTCTGTGTCATTCAGTGACTTGCAGCTTTCTTGTTATTCTTCAAGGTAGCATAATATTCCATTGTGTGTATGTACCAAAGTTTGTTAGCCATTCTTCCACTGATGGGCACTTAGGCTGTCTTCATCTATTTACTATTGTGAATAGTGCTGCTATGAACATTGGTGTGCTTGTGTCTACTCGTGTTATGGCTCTATTTCTTGTGGATATATACCAAGTAGAAGAATTTCTGGATCATAAGGTATTGCTCTGGTAGCATAGTGGTTACGAATCGGGCTGCGAGCCTTAAGGTCAGCAGTTCGAAACTACCAGCCACCGCTCCATGGGAGAAAGATGAGGCTATCTACTCCCATAAAGATTTACAGCCTTGGAAACCCTGTAAGGGTCACTATGGGTCGGAAACGACTCGACGGCACTTAACAACAACAACAACAACAAGTTATTACTATTTCCAACTTTCTGAGGAAGCACTATACTGTTTTCCAGAATGGTTGGACCATTTTGCATTCTCACCAGCAATGTAGGAGTGTCCCAGTCTCTCCAAATCCTTGCCAGCATTTATTGTCCTCTGCTTTTTTGAACTTTGCTGTTATTGCTGATGTGACATGATATCTGTAGATGCATTCTTGCAACCATTTTTGAATTTTCTTCAGCAAAATTTTACTTACATATTATAATAATGATAATGGCCAAAGGTTTTCACATTCCTTTGGGTAACCTCTCTTTGTATTGGGTATAAATATGAATCACTTCCAATTGGTTGGCCAGGTTCTTGGCACAGGCAACTGAGAACCCCCAGTGATGCATCAGTTTTTTGAAATATTTCAATTTGTATTTCCACAATTCCTGTAGACTTGTTTTTCACAAATGCCTTCAGTGTAACTTGATATGCTTCCTTCATTACCATTGATTATCTTTTGATCATATGCTATCTCTTGAAATACTTGTACACCAAACATTTCTTTTTGCTACAATGATTCTGTATGTTCTTTACATCTTCTTTTGAAGCTTTCTCTAACATTCAATGATACTAATATTAAACATTTCACACTGCTGTTGTTGTTGTTAGGTCCTGTTTAAGCAGCCCATACTGCCCTATGCACAACAGAAATAAACACTGCAGGTCCTGTCCCATCCTCACAATTGTTGCTATACTTGAGCTCATTGTGATGCCACTGTGCCAATCCTTTTTGTTGAGGGTCTTCCTCTTTTCCAATGATCCTCCACTTTGTCAAGCATGATGTCCTTTTGTAGGGACTCATACCTCCTCTAATATGTCCAAATGAGAGACAAAATCCGGCTATCCTCGCTTCTAAGGAGCATTCTGCCTGTACTTTTTCTAAAACAGATTTGTTTGTGTTTCTGGTACTGTCAATATTCTTCTCCAACACCTTAACTCAAATGCATTAATTTTTCTATGTTCTTCTTTACTCATTGTTCAACTTTCACATGCATATGAGGCTATTGAACATAAGGCACACCTTATTACTCAAATAGGTGTCTTTGCTCTTAAACACTTTAAAAAGGTCTTATGTAACAGATTTGCCTATTGCAACATGTTATTTTATTTCTTGACTGCTGCTTCCATGGGTGTTGATTGTGGATCCAAGGAAAATGAAGTCTTTGAC
The DNA here is from genome assembly GCF_000296735.1 of Chrysochloris asiatica. Classification (NCBI taxonomy): domain Eukaryota; kingdom Metazoa; phylum Chordata; class Mammalia; order Afrosoricida; family Chrysochloridae; genus Chrysochloris; species Chrysochloris asiatica. Next base: position 12,400,942 of record NW_006408569.1, on the reverse strand, counting down.
ATCTTCAATCTTGTCTCCATTTATCATCATGTTATTTATTGGTCCAGTAGTGAGGATTTTTGTTTTCTTTACAGTGAGCTACAATCCATACTGAAGACTGTAGTCTTTAATCTTCATCAGTAAGTATTTTAAGTCCTCTTTGCTTTCAGCAAGCAATGTATCATGTGCATGTAACAGATTGTTAATGAGTGTTACTCCATTCCTAATGGCACATCTTCTTCATAAAATCCACCTTTTGGATTATTTGTTCAGCATTCAGACTGAATAAGTATGGTAAAAGAATACAGCCCAGGCAAACACCTTTCTTGATTTTAAATCACTCAACATTCCCTTGTTATGCTTGAGTGATTGTCTCTTTGTCATAAGCACAATTAAGTGCTCTAGAATGCAAAATTGTAGCAATGTTATCCATAGCCTGGCACAACTCACACAAATCAAAGCTTTGAGCCATCAATAAAATACAAGTAAACATATTTTTGTTATTCTGTGCTTTCAGCCCAAATCAATCTGATGTCAGCAATGCTATCCTTAGTTTCAGGTCCTCTTCTGAACCCAGCTTGAGTTGTTGAAGCCGTTTTGGAATCATCAACAAAATTTTACTTGCATGTGATATTAATGATATTGTTCAATGATTTCCACATTTCATTGGGTCACCTTTTTTTGAAATAGGCACAAATATGAATCTCTTGCAATCAATTGACCAAATTTCTTGGCATACATGAGTGAGTGTCTCCAGAACTGTATCAGTTTGTTGAAAGATTTCAATTTGTATTCTGTCAGTTTTTGGAGCCTTGTTTTTCACTAATGCCTTCAATGCACCTTGGACTTCTTCCTTCAGCGCTATTGACTGTTGATCAAATGCAACCTCTTGAAATGACTGAACTTCAACTATTTCTTTTTGACACAATGATTTTATGTAAACCATCTTCTTCTAATGCTTTCTACATCATTCACTATTTTGCCCATGGAACCATTCAACATTGCAAGTTGAGGCTTGGATTTTTTCTTGAGTTTTTTTCAACTTAGGAAATGGTAAGCTTTTTTTTTTCCCCTTTTGATTTTCTATTCCAGGTATTTGCACATTTCATTATAATACTTGACTTTGTCTTCTTGAGCTGTACTTTGAAATGTTTTGTTCAGCTCTTTGACTTCCTACTTTTTCCCATTTGCTTTTGCATTTCTGAACTGGAGAGTAACTTTCAGAGTCTCTTCTGACATCCATTTTGGCCTTTTTTTTCTTTCCTTTCCTCTGTTTTTTTTGGCCTTTTGCTTTCTTCCTGTATGATGCTCTTGATGTCATCCCACAACTCTTCTTGTATTCAGTCATTAGTGTCTAATGCATAAAGTTTGCTATTAAGATGGTCTCTAAATTCAGGATAGATGTGTTCAAGTTTATACTTTGACTCTAATGGACTTCTTTTAATTTTCTTCAGCTTAAGTCTTAACTTGCATATGAGTAATTGATGGTATGTTCCATAGTCAGCTCTTGGCCTTGTTTTGGTTGATGATATTGAGCTTTTCCATAATCTCTTCCCACAAATATAATCAATTTGATTTCTGTGTATTCCATCTGATGAGGTCCACATTTATGATGTTTAAAAAAGTTATTTGAAGTGAAAAAGTCATTTGTCTTTCAAAACCCTACCATGCTATCTCCAGCATTTCTATATATAAAAAAAACAACAACCATATTTTCCAACTAATGATTCTTCTGGAGTCCTGGTGTGGCCTTCCATTTTGTTTCCAACTTTCACATTTCAATTGCCAGTATTTATAAATAGCTCTTGATTGCATGCTTGATCAATTTCAGACTGAAAAAAAATGGTACAATTCTTCAGGTTCATCATCACTGGTTTTAGCGGTTGGTGCATAAATTTGAATAATAGTGGTATTACCTGGTCTTCCTTGTAGGCATATGGCTATTGTCCTATCACATACAGCATTATACTTCAAGATAGACCTTGAAATGTTTTTTTTTTTTTTTTTTTTTTATGATTATGATTGCAATGCCATTCCTTTTGAATTTGTCATTCCTGTCATAGTATATCATATAACTGTAACATTCAAAATCACCAATATTGGTCCATTTCTGCTCCTTAATGTCTATGATATTGATCTTTATGCATTTCATTTCATTTTTTACAACTTCCAATTTGTCTAGTTTCATACTTCATGCATTCCATGTTCCAATTAGTCATGCAACTTTACAGCTGTTTCTCATTTTTAGTTATTCCCCATCAGCAAATGAAGGTCCAGACAACTTAATCCATTCGTGTCATCATGGTCAACTCTACTTTGAGGATGCAACTGTTTCCCAGTAGCATTTTGAGTGCCTTCCAACCTGAAGGGCTCATCTTACAGCACTATATCTAACAATATTCTGGTGTTATTCATCAGGCTTTCATCTTCCAATACTATATCTGACAATGTTCTGCTGATATTCATAAGTAGTCCACCTCTTCTTCTTCATAGTCTATCTTACTCAGTTTGGAAGTTCTGCTGAAACTTGTCCATCATGGGTAATACTACTCATATTTAAAATACTAGTGGCATAGCTTCTAGCATCACAGTTACACACAAGCTACCACAATACGAGAAACTGACCAGTGACAGGCTTAGGAATTAGTAAGTGTAACAAGATGACTAGATGATTACAATATGACAACCATATTTGAGAATAAATGATCCAGGATATTGCATCCTCCTAGAGACCCAAGCCCTTAGATTGCTCATAAATTAGCTTCAGGATTCATTTGATATACCCATTTTGTACAAAGGAAACAGCAACTTAGTTTGCTTATTTTTGTTAACTCTCTCAGGTAAGGAGCTCTGGTAGCGTAGCGGTTACAAATCGGGCTGCTAATCTCAAGGTCAGCAGTTTGAAACTACCAGCTGTTCAGCAGGAGAAAGATGAAGTTTTCTGCTCCTGTAAAGATCTACAGCCTCGGAAACCCTGTACAGGGTCATTCTGAGTTGGAATCTACTCCATGGCACATAACAACAACAACAACTCAAGTAATATATAGTAATATTCAAAGATTAATTATTAATGTGTAATGTCTGTAATGTACAGAAACATTCAAAGTGGAAATTTCAGGGTATTCAGTTGTTCCTAAATGGGTCTAATACACTTTGTCTTCACTTAGGCAAAGGAATTTTGTTTGTTATATAAATATGTTGTTGTTGTTGTTGTTAAGTCTCATCGAGTCAATTCTGACCCATAGCAACCCTGTATAGGATTTCCTAGGAGCAGCTGGTGAGCTTGAATCACTGACCTTGCAGTTCAAACAACTTTGCAGTCTGACACATTAGCCCAAAGCACCACACCAGGACTCCTTATGAATATGTAGGGCTACTATAAAAGGCAGTTTTCTACCTATGGAGTATATAAAAAACCTTCTTTTTCTTTTCTAGACATCTCTTACATGGGATTATGATATTTTTTAATGATACACTATGAATGCCCATAAAAATCATGTAAGCAGACTGCTCATATTTTTTACTACACTAAAGCTAAGCATCTTGGTGTGGCACTGTGAGGTAAGCACTGGATTTCTAACTGCAAGGTTGGTGTCTGAAACTCCTATGAAGGATTGCTATGAATCAGAATTGACTCAATGGCACTTAACAAAACAATAACAAAACTAAGTGGGAGGGGCTACCTACAGAATTTGGGTTCTTTTGGTAAACCCTTGGCCATTTCTAGATTTTACCCAAGTCAAACTAGCATTCAGCAAATAAGATGATTGGATTTTGTACAATAACTTCTACACATTATTTCAGCTTGCTTCCTAAACAGAAGGTAGATAATGTTTAAATTTATAAAATATATTATTACAATACTGTATACACTCAGCTTTCTTAATTATCCACTGTAAACTGAACTAGGAATTTAAAGCTTTATGGACATCCTGATCCATTTCTCTTCTAAATTAAATAATTCAGAGATATGGGAAACATAGCTTTAAGAGTTATTTCCACCCAAGAGACATTTTATTTAAAGAGAAAAAAGTCAAATTTTAATAGGAGCCCATTTGTCTCTCCAATCCAAGACATGTTATGTAATTACTAACTGCAAATCCAGTATTTATGCCACTTGACTCATGTAACATTCATCTTACATAAGAAATCCATGATCCTCTAAAAAGCCAAAGCACTGTTCAAATATTTCTAAGCAACCTCAGAGCATAGATTTTTCTAATACCTTTTCAAATTATTCTATTGAAGTATATCTTTAAAAAAATTTTTTTTTTCTTAAATGTTTTATTGTGAATTATGTGATAGTTTACATGGGAGAACATTAGTTTTACATTCATTCTATTGTATATCATC
>NW_006408569.1:12362239-12388530 GCF_000296735.1 Chrysochloris asiatica | reverse complement strand
GCTGCTCCGCGGGAGAAAGATGAGGCTTTCTACTCCCGTAAAGATTTACACCCTCGGAAACCCTGTACAGGGTCGCTATGAGTCGGTTCCGACTCCACGGCACATAACAACAACAACAACATTGAAGTATATCTTAATGTAAATGTTACAAAACTCACAACATCAAAGTCTATGTTACCTGAGACCCATGAGATATGGGAAAATAATTAAAATGTTGCATTCTGTTACAAGAAGGGGAAGGGACATTATAAATGTTATTGTTGTTGTTAGGTGCCATTGAGTCAGTACCAACTCATAGCAACCCTATGAATAATAGAATGAAACACTTCCCTGTCCTGGGCCAATCTCATAATCGTTGCTACACCTAAGCCCATCACTGTCACTGCTGTGCCAATCTATCTTGTTGAGGGTCATCCTCTTTTTCTCCGACCCTCCACTTTACCAAACATGATGTCCTTCTCCGGCTTCTGGTCCTTCCTCATAATATGTCTGAAATATGAGAGATGAACTTTGACCATTCTGGCTTCCAAGATGCACTCTGGCTGTACTTCTTCCAACATAGATTTGTTTGTTCTCTTGGCAGTCCATGACACTTTCAATATTCTCTTCCAACACCATAATTCAAATGCATCTTTGGTCTTCCTTATTCAATGCCCAACTTTCTCATGCATATGAAGTTATTTAAAATATCATCGCTTGGGTCAGGCATACCTTAGTCCTCAAAATGACAACTTTGTTTTTCAACACTTTAAAGAGGTCTTATACAGCAGATTTGCCTAATGTAATACGTCATCTAATTTCCTGACTGCTGCTTCTATGAGTGTTGATAGTTGATCTGAGCAAATTGAAGTCTTTGACAACTTCAATCTTTTCTCCATTTATATGGATATTGTTTATGAGTCCAGTGGTGAGGATTTTTCTTTTCTTTACATTTATATGCAACCCATACCAAAGGCTGTGGTCTGAGATCTTCATCAATAAATATTTCAAGTCCTCTTCATTTTCAGAAAGCAAGGTTGTTTCATCTGCATATCACAGGTTGTTAATGAGTCTTCCTCCAATCCTGATGCCACATTTTTCTTCATATAACCAAGTTTATCAGATTATTTGCTCAGCATACAGATTGAATAAGTATGGTGAAAGAATACAACTGTGGTGCAAACCTTCCCTAATTTTGACCTAGTTTTATATATGTAGCAACAAAAATAAAAATTAAGAATGACTATGCGTTTATTTTTTCTATTTTTCTAAAATATATTGCCTTATTTTTTTTCCTGTAGTATGTTGTAGAATAGTAATTTGAACATTTTACTGTTCATTTCCCTGCATATTACAAAAATTGACTGAGAGAAGTATACAAAAAGGACTTGTGCTAAAAAAAAAACAAGAATTGGGGGAATTCAAACCTAAGGGGGAATAAATGTTATTAAATATGTACCTGGTAAAGGAAACAGTGAGAAATCAGGGGTAGCTCTACAAATATCAGTTCAAATGAACGTTGACAAAATGGTTTACTAAGAAGACATGCTACACAAACTGTCTATAACATAGATACTGGAGATCAAATGAAATAGTACAGACAATAAGCTTGGAACACTGAGCTTCAGAGGAAAGGATAGAGAAGTAGATGAAATATTTACTAGGATCAGAAGCTGGATAAAGGCAGCAAAGAAAGGAGACAGACAGGTGACCTGACTTGGTGCTGCCATCTTGAACTTTTGCAAGCATCTTTGGAAACAGAAGGTGGCCGGATGGCGCTGAAGCACACCTGTGACTGGGGCTAAGAAAGATGAGATTCTTCCTTGTTCCCCACATTCACCTTGTGACTAGTCCTCACCATCATACATCTCCAGTATAGCACCTGCTGTTACACAGTTGTGAGTTACATCATTGTAAAGTGGGTATTGGCTATACCACCCCAGCAACTTGATTCAGGTTAGCTCTGTTTCAGGCTTGCATAACTCAGAGCCAGTCTCCAGCCAGTCCTAGACTAGTAGGAAATCCCATAACAAGCCACCCTGTCCCAGTTACCCTCTGTGCCTGAAAGACCCTAACCCCAATTACCTTTAGGGCCTGCACAAACAACTTCAGGATTGTGTGCTTTAACAATAGACAACAACTAGACCTATAGGAAATCTATCTAAGGATAGAAATGCCACCATCTCATCCCTCTCACATCCATCTCTTAAGCTCCTTGGCTAGCAGGATCCCAGAAGAGATTTCTGGTCTAGCCTTTGCTCTGTTTTTTCTTTTTTCTTTTTTTTTTTGGGGGGGGAGGGGGGTTGTTTTTTTACTTTCATTATTTTTCTTTTTGTTTATCCTTTCTTCCCCTTCTTTTACTTCTCTTCCTTTGTTCTTTATCCATTCTATCTCCACTTTTGATTTTTATTGCTGCTCTTTTCTTCCTTATCAGCCTTATTTCTTCTGTTTATTTCTCTTAATTTTTCTTTATTATTCTTTAGTCTCTTTTTTCCTCTTCCTTCTGCTTAGTTTTATTTAGTGTTTTTCTCCTTATTTTTATTTTCTCCCTAATTTTTCACTTCCTCGATTTTATTGTTCTTTCCCTATCTATATTCATTTTTAGTTATTAAATTATTTTTTCTTACTGCTCTCTGGGCTTTCCCCCTCTATCATTTTCTTTTTTGCTTGCTTTTTTTCTTTCTGTTGTGTGTGCATGTGAGTGTGTTTTCTCTCCTTATAGTTACCTGAATAGAAATAGCAATCATGGCCACACAGCCCCATCCACTGGGCAAGAGCCAGTATCACCTCCTATGCCACCTCATTAGCCATAGAAACCCACTAACATGAGCCTAACACACCAGAAATTGAACTGTAAGAACATAAAATAGAGAGTTGTGCACATTATTACATTCTCTAATCACACCCACCAGAAAGCAGGTGATGAGTGCTTAAGATCACAACAAAACACAGTCATCAATTAAATACAAATTCATTGATACCACATAGTCTCAGAGACAACATAAAAGTTCAGTTTACATGAAGAAACAAGACAAAGTGACTCAAGTAACTGACCAAGATACAGAACCAAAAACCATTATTGAGGAATAAAAGGTATTGGAGCTACCTGATAAAGAATTCAAAATAATGATATTTAGGTACTTTGAATCTGTTGATAAATTAAGGAAGTTACAGAGGAAACCAAGGGGAAGACAGAAAAGAAAATGCTAGAAGAATTCAGAAAAGCAGTACAAGAACAAAAGGTGAAATTAAACAAAAAATTAAGAACAACACAAAACCTGCAGTTAGAGATACAGAAGATTACTACTAAGATTTCAGAAATGGATAATTAATTGAAGGGGCAACTGAATAGACTTGAATCAATGGAAGGGTGAGTGAGTGAACTTGAAGACAAATCTCTCAATATTTGTTTGATAGAAGAACACTGAAAAGAAAGAAGGAAAAATTTGGAGAAAGCCTAAGATTTATGTGGGAAACCATGAAGAGGAATAGCTTATGAGTGATCATAATTCCAGGACTCAAAGTGACAAAAAAAAAAACAAAAACAAAAAAAACCCAACAACAACAACAAAAAAACAACAACACACATACAAAAAAACCATATAGTAAATTGTAGAAAAGTTGTAGGAAGAAAATGTTCTTAATATCATGACAGATGAGAAAATCAGTATTTAAGAAAGTGAGTGAATACCAAACAGGATAGATCTCAAAAGAGTATCACCAAAACACATCATAATCAAACTTGCAAAAACTAACAAAAAGGAAAGAATTTTGAGAGCAGCTCAGGAAAAATGAAAATTTACCTACAAAGGAGAACCAATAAGACTCAACTCTGATTTATCAGCACTTACCATGCAGGCAAGAAGACAATGGGATGACACACACAAACTTCTGAAAGAAAAAAAAAATCAATTAAGACTCATCTACCCAGCAAAACTGCACCTCAAATACAATGGAGAAACTAGTACATTTCTAGAAAAAGCAGAAAATAAGAAATTTGTAATAAACAGACAAGTTTTACCAAAATTACTAAAAGGTGTTTATTGGACAGAGAAATTACAACAGCAGACAACAACCAGAGATTAATATATATGACAAATACCACACCCAAAATTCAATCCAGACATTTGTTATCATTAAGTGCTATCAAGTTGATTCCAACTCATAGCAAGCCTATTTAAGGTTTCTGAGGAGCGGCCAGTGGATTTGAACTGCTGATCTTCTGGTTCAAACTGACCGTGCTTATCCTACAGTGCCACACCACACATAAAAGAATCCAAAGTAAAACAAATCTACATAACCGAAAATGGAACCAGAGATAACAATTTATAATGAAGACAACTATAAAACAAACAGAAAGAGGAAACAGTGTAGTTACAAGATTTCCAAATGGAAAGGAAGTTAAGTAGATTGCAAGATGAAACTGTTTTAAATCAAGAAGGAAATTAATAAAAAACAGGGTAACGTCAAAGAAAATAAATACACCTTCTCATCAAAATCAAAGAAACCATAAAGGACTTCTGGCTTGACGTCGGAATATGACAGTGGGACCTTACATAGTCTTGACAGCAAAGACAAGGAAAACTGGGCAAAACAGATTGGAGGGACTGTCCTGAAACACTGAAATTTATATGAAGTGAAGGGGCAGCGATTTGGGTGCTTACCAGTGGAAAAAATTTGAAGTAGCAGCAATAAAGAGAGTGACTTCTGAACTGGGATGGCCAGCGGGCAGCAGTCTTTGAGCAAGACAGAAGGCAGGGATAGTAAGGAGTTCACTCCCAGTGCAAAAGACACCCAGCAATCTATGGAACTAGAGGTGTATGGGTCTTTTTTTTTTTTTCTACTTTCCTACAACCTTTTTAGTCTCTTTACCTTCTCACACCTTCTCTGTCCAGTCTGGGCATCTCCACGCTGAGCACAACCCCAGGGAAAATCCAGAATAGCACACACAAAGTTTGCAATGTGTGGAACAATTAACACTGACCTCCTCAGTTGTCCAGGGGAAGGATTTGCCCAGAGTGCAAACAGCAAACATCCAGAAGTCTCTGTCAGCTTTGTAGACTAGAATCTATATATTTATGTCCACTAGGTGGCGCCAAACAATTACTTATGTTTTCCTGGGATTTTTTTTTTCTTTTTTTACGTTTTATTTTATTTTAGATTATTGCTTCTTTATGTTATTGGTTCTCATAACTTTATATACTTATCCTTGGTGGTTTTTTTAATGATGTTTAACTTTGAGACTTAGTTCTGAAATTGGCCTTCTTCCTACTTTTGTGTGAGCTTCTATTCATGCCTCACCTAACAAGAGACAGCAATTCTGGCCTTATAGTCAAACTACATTTGCACCTTGTAAAATCCCTCCAAAAAGGAAAAATCCAATTCCAGCTAGTATAGATCAAAACAGTGTATGCAGCCACCACCTATTAAAAACACTCTAAAGGGATCCCATAGAGCAGTGAACAGAATAACCCATTTCCAGATCACATTAAGCAGAAGAACATTTGGAGTGTGCTTAAGAATACACCATCAAACATTCATTTAGTTAACACAAATACATCACCACCGCAATGCCTAATAAGCAGCAGAGAATTTCTGCTCATGTGCAGAAGCAAGACAGAGTACCTCAGACAAACAATCAAGAGGAAAATCTAGGAATGGTATTGTTGCTGTGGTTAGGTGCATCGAGGTGGTACTGTCTCAGCAGAACGAAACACTGCCCAATCCTGGGCAAACCTCACTATCGTTGCCACTCTTGAGCCCATTGATGCTGCCACTTTGCCAATCCATCTTGCTGGGGGTCTTCCTCTTTTTCTCTGACCCTCCACCTTTCCCAAAACATGATATCCTTCTCCAGGGACATGTCCCTCATGACAATATGTCCGAAGTATGAGACATGAAGTTTGGCCATCCTGGCCTCCAATGAGCACTCTGGCTGCACTTCTTCCAACACTGATCTGTTGGTTCTTTTGGCAGCCTGTGGCACTTTCAATATTCTCCTCCAACACCATAACTAAAAAGCATCAATTCTTCTATGATCTTCCTTATTCACTGTCCAGCTTTCGCATGCATATGAAGTTATTGAAAATATCATGGTTTGGGTCAGGTGCACCTTAGTCCTCAAGCTGACATTTTTGTTCCTCAACAGTTTTAAAAGGTCTTGTGCAGCAGATTTGCCTAATGCAATACATTATTTGATCTCTTGACTGGAAGGAGTGTCTTCTTTACATCCATACTGAAGGCTGTGCTCTTTGATCTTCATCAGTGAACACTTTAAGTCCTCTTCACTTTCAGCAAGCAGATTGTTAATGAGTCTTCCTCCAATCCTGATGCCACATTTTTCTTCATATAACCCAGCTTCATGGGTTATTTGCTCAGCATATAGGTTGAATAAATATGGTGAAAGAATATAACCCTATCGAACACCTTTCTTCATTTTAAACCATTCAGTGTTCCCATGTTCTGTTCAAACAACTGCCTCTTGGTCCATGTACAGAGATTCCTCATGAGCACAATTAAGTGTTCCAGAATACTTATACTTCCCAATGCTGTCCATAGCTTGTCATGATCCACACAATCAAAAGCCTTTGTGTAGTCAATAAAGCACAAATAAACATCCTCTGGTATTCTCTGCTTTCAGCCAAGATCCATCAGACATCAGCAATGATATCCTTAGTTCCACAGCCTCTTCTGAATCCAGCTTGAACCTCAGGAAGTTCCATTGGGTCACCTCTCTTTGGAATGGAAACAAATACAGATCTCTTCCAATGAGTCAGCCAGATAGTTGTCTTCCAAATTTCTTGGCAGAGAAGAGTGAGTGCTTCCTATATCGCCTCAGTTTCTTGAAAGATTTCAATTGTTATTCCATCAATTCCTGGTGCCTTGTTCTTTGCCAATTCCTTCAATGCACCTTGGACTTCTTCCTTCAGTATCATTGGCTCTTGATCAGATGCTACCTTTGAAACGGTTGAACATCAACCATATCTTTTTGGTTCAGTGACTGTGTATTCCTTCAATCTTGTTTTGATGCTTTCGGCATCATTCAATAATTTGACCTGAGAATCCTCCAATAACAAAAGTTGAGGCTTGAATTTTTTCTTTGTTCTCCCAGCTTGAGCAATGCTGAGCATGTCGTGTTCTTCCCTTTTGGTTTCTGACTCGAAATCTTTGCACATTTTTTTTGTGTGTAATATTTGGCTTTGTCTTCTCGAGGTGATCTTTGAAATTTTCTGCTCAGCTCTTGGACCTCCTCATTTCTTACATTTGCTTTAGCATCTCTAAACTGGAGAGAAAGTTTCAGTGTCTTTTCTGACATCCATTTTGACCTTTTCCTTCTTTCTTGTCTTCTTAATGACTTTCTGCTTTCTACCTATATGATGTTCTTGATGTCACCCCACAACTCATCTGGTCTTTGGGCTTTAGTGTTTAATGTATCAAATCTGTTCTTCAGATGATCTGTAAATTCAGGTGGGATATATTCAAGGTCTTATTTTGGTTCTCGTGGACTTGTTTTCATTTTCTTTAGTTTTGGTCTGAATTTGCATATGAGCAATTGATAGTCTGTTCCACAATCTGCCCTGGCCTTATTTTAACTGATGATATGGAGCTTTTCTATCGTCTCTTTCCACATATGTAGTCAATTTGATTTCTATGTATTCCATCTGGCGAGGTCCATGTGTATAGTCATCTCTTAATGTTGTTTAAAGAAGGTATTTGAAATGAACAAATCACTGGTTTTGAAGAATTCTATCATGCGACCTCCAGCATCATTTCTATCACCAAGGCCATATTTTCCAACTACTGATCCTTCCTCTTTGCTCCCAACCTTTGCATTACAATCACCAGTCACGATCAATACATCTTGATTGTATGTTTGATCAATTTCAGATTGAAGAATTCTTCGATTTCATCCTCACTGGCTTTCGTGATTGGTGCATAAATTTGAATAATAGTGGTATTAACTGGTCTTCCCTGTAGGCACATGGATATTATCCTATCATAGACAGTGTTGTACCTCATAACCGATCTGGATATGTTCTTTTTGACAATGAATGCAGCACTATTCCTCATCAGTATGTCATTCCTGATATTGTAAACCATGTGGTTGCCAGATTTGAAATGGCCAATACCAATCCATTTCAGCTCACTAATGCCTTTTGTTGTAGTTGTTGTTAAGTACCGTGGAGTTGGTTCCAACTCATAGTGACCCTGTACAGGGTTTCCAAGGCAGTAAATCTTTATGGGAGCATAACGCCTCATCTTTCTCCTGTGGAACAGCTGGTAGTTTTGAATTGCTGACCTTGAGGCTTGCAGCCCGATTAGTAACCACTATGCTACCAGAGCTCCTCACTAATACCTAGTATATCAATATTTCTGCGTTCCATTTCATTTTTTGACAATTTCTTAATTTTCCTTGATTCATACTTCATACATTCCATGTTCTTATTATTAATGGGTGTTTACCGCTGTTTCTCTTCATTTTGAGTTGTGTCCCATCAGCAAATGAAGGCCCCAAGGGCTTTACTCCCACAGGCTTTACTCCATTCATGTCATCACAGTCAACTCTACTGTGAGGAGGCAGCTCTTCCTCAGTCGCATTTAAATGCCTTCCAAACTGAGGGGCTCATTTTCTGGCACTATATCTGACAGTGTTTCTCTGCTATTCATAAGGTTTACAGTGACTAAATATTCTGAAGTAGTCTGTCACTCCTTCTTCCTAGTCTGTCTTCATCTGGAAGCTCATCTGAAATGTGTCCACCATGGGTGACCCTGCTGGTTTTTAAATACTGGTGGCATAGCTTCCAGAATCACAGCAACTCACAAGCCACCACAGTACAACAAACTGACAGATGTGTGGTGGAGGGATGGTATTAGAAGGTGAAAATGCTCTGGAATTGTCTGAAGGTGCAGCTGTTCATCTGCCTCTGTGCAGATGATAGAAGAATGATGATAATTGAAGATACCTGGCAACAGTTAGTCCAATGGACTAATGAACATGTGAATATCAGTTTCCACGATGGAAACCAGAAGAATTAGATGGTACCTAGCTACCACTACCAACTGCCCTGAAAGGGATCACATTAGCAAGTGCTAGCTTTGGTGAGAGAAAATTTGTAACAAAACCCCTAATTATAAAAAAGACCAGGTTTCCTGGTCAGAAACAGATTGGAGGAACCCACTTCTATGTTCCTTAGTCACCCTTCAGGTCTGGAACTGAACTTTCATTCAAGACTTGAAATTTTCTTCAGTTCCCTCAACTTGAAAAATGCTAAGTGTGTTCTTCCCTTTTGGTTATCTAACTCCAGGTCTTGCACATTTCATTATAATATTTGACATTGGCCTCTTGAGATTCCCTTTGAAATTCTCAGAGTCTCTTCTAATATATCCTTTTTGGTCTTTTCCTGATGTCTGTCTTCTTAGTTTAAGACATCACTCTATTTCAGAATTTGACTGACAACAGATATGAGAAATCAGAAAGAGTACAAAGAAATGAATAATCCCTTGAAGAAGTCTGAGTTAACTGACACATATTTAGATATATGCATACTATAAACAGAATATATGTTTGTACATTCTTCTCTTGTGTCCATGAAGAATTTATAAAACAAACAAAAAAATTGTTGCATACATGATACAAAAAACATCCTGCTAAGGTAGAAAAAATAGAAGTATTTGTAAGTTCCATTCAAATATCATCCCAAAGACCAACAAATGGCAAGAAAAATGCACAAAATTAAGAAGGAGGAAGAGGAATACAAAGGAAATAAAAATAATTATAAAAACATATTTTATGGTGTAGCTAAATAATTTTTTGTATATCTATTCCACAAAGTTATATTCAGCTGTCAAAAGGTATTTAGTATATCTAATATGTACTTCCTCAGAGAAAAGTTAATTATATATGAGAAGGAAGTTGTTTCACCATATTGTACTATTTTATTTACATATCCTTCATACATACCAACACATATGCATTGGCATTAATATATATCTCACTACATAGATAATTTTACAATTGCACAGAAAAGTTCTGGTAGATCTGGGGAAAGTTTGGAGGAATACTTTTACTTTCTTCCCTATGTTTTTATATGTTTTGGTGTAGCTGCTTGCCATGTAGATGTCAGGTCAAACTCACAAAATCCGTCTAAGTCCTGGAAATAGGGCAGTGACTGGGTTTTCTGAATGAAATAGAGATGAAGAAGATTCTAAAAAATGTCCTTAATGTAAATAGACGAATAAGTCTAAATTAACTGCTAAAAGGACTATTGAAGATGATACTTTGTAAGGCTGGTTAGGAGATATACGCTTGACGTAATTGAATAATAATTGCATTAGAGCCTTCATGGAGAATTTACAACTGGATCCTAGAAGGAAATCCAAAAGAAACAAGAACAGCAACAACAATAACAAAACAAAAACACCACAGAAACTGCTATTATGACACTTCATGGACTGCAGCCTTCCTGAAATAGTTTCCTATTCTTCTTGAGGACACAAAGAATTGGAAAAACATGGCCTCTTTATCTTCTGGAGCCCTAGAACTTCCTAGAGAATATGCAAAACACACACAATTGTGGAAACAGGTCTTTCTTTCTTTGTCTTGATCTTGAAACTCATGTTGTCCAGTAACAGTTTTCATAAATTGGTAGATTCATGGATATATATTACATTCCTTAATCTCCCTAAAATTCCAAGCCAATTTTTCTTTATTCTCAAAAGGAAAAAATAAAGTTCAGGCCAGCTAGTGCACACTGGTGAAATTATGCAAAATGGGTAGTTGTTTTGATAAGCCAGTGTCTAAATCTGATGGTTTCAAGGCACTTGATAAATATTTTGAATATTTCCTTTTGTATGATCTTTATCTGAAGTGAAGTAAACCAAACTGAAAGTGTATTAGAATCTGTACAATGTTATATATCACTATGTTCCATCAACATCTATCTGCACATTTAATATCATATTTCCTTTTCAGAGACCCAAAATCTCCTGTGTGCAAGGATGAAGCAAATTGGAAACCATGGATATTGTAACAAGAGGTTCCTCACAATAAGCCTTGATAGTTTGAGATTTCAGAAAGTAATAACTACTACTTTGTAATATGAAAAGAACTGTGAAATTGTTGCTGTGGAGAAGGTTAACCTGTGGAAAGTTCCTGAGATGTAATCTTTCAAAAGATAGGCCAGTCAGGGGTGTCAGGGAAATAGTTATCGTGACAATACAGAAGAAGGAAAATAATTTCGGTTTATGATGTTTACTATCTCCATGAATCCTACCTCTGTAGTCCTGTTCTAGTTATTATAAAATGAAATGGAAATGGAAATACATTCATCAAGTAATATATAAGCAAAAGGGTAGTGATAACTAAACTAAAATAAATGAATTAAAACTGAAAATCTAAAATGAGATATTGGATAGATTTAAAACTTTAAATGAAGTATTTTTAATAGGAGCTTTAATATCCAGTGAAATTCAAGTTTTTGAAGTAATACAAGATGAAAATGTACACACAGAAAATAAAGAATTAGAATAAAAAGAATAATTTTTAAATTGTTGAAAATCAGTAACCACAAACACAACTAGTTTTTTACAAGAGTGATAAATAATTTAAAACAATAAGAGATAAAAAGAGTCTTACCTTTAAACATTCACCTGGGGCTTACAAGCCCTACAATGTCATTGTTAGGTGTCATTGAGTCAGTACCGACTCATAGCAACACTATGCACAACAGAACAAAACACTGCCCAATCCTGGGCCAACCTCACAATTGTTGCCATGCTTGAGCCCATTGATGCTGCCACTTTGCCAGTCCATCTCGCTGGGAGTATTCCTCTTTTTCTCTGACCCTCCACCTTACCAAACATGGTATCGTACTGCAGTGACTGGTCCCTCCTGACAATATGAACAAAGTATAAGAGATTAAGTTTTGCCATCCTGGCCTCCAAGGAGCACTTTGGCTGTTCTTCTTCCAACACAGACCTGTTTGTTCTTTTGGTAGCCCAGGGTACTTTCAATATTCTCCTCCAACAGCATAACTCAAATGCATCAATTCTTCTACAGTCTTCCTTATTCATTGTCCAGCTTTCACATGCATATGAAGTTACTGAAAATACCATGGCTTGGGTCAGACGCATCTTAGTCCTAAAGCTGACATCTTTACTCTTCAACACTTTAAAAAGGTCTTGTGCAACAGATTTGCCTAATGCAATACGTTGTCTGATTTCCTGACTGCTGCTTCCATGAGTGTTGATAGTTGATTCAGGAAGAAGGAAATCCTTGACAACTTCAATCTATTCTCTGTTGATAAGAATATTATTGTTTATTGGTCCAGTGGTGAGGATTTTTCTTTTCTTTACATTTATATGCAACCCATACCAAAGGCTGTGCTCTTTTGATCTTCATCAGTAAATGTTTTAAGTCCTCTTCACTTTCAGCAATCAAGGTTGTATCATCTGCATATCACAGGTTGTTAATGAGTCTTCCTCCAATCCTGATGCCACATTTTTCTTCATATAACCCAGCTTCTCGGATTATCTGCTCAGCATACAGGTTGAATAAGTATGGTGTGACAGCCTTGCCACACACCTTTTTAATTTTAAATTATTCAGTGTCCTCATGTTCTGTTTGAACAACTGCCTCTTGGTCCAGGTACAGATTCCTCCTGAGCATAATTTAGTGTTCCAAAATGTTCATACTTCACAATGTTGTCCATAGCTTGTCATGATCCACACAACTGAAAGCCTTTGCATAGTCAATAAAGCACAAGTAAATATATTTCTGGTATTCTCTGCTTTCAGCCAAGATCCATCTGACATCAGCAAGGATATCCCTCATTCCACGGCCTCTTCTGAATCTGGCTTGAACCTGAAGCCCTACAGTGGGTTCCTGTGAAACATTACTGAGTCATGAATGTTTTAAATAAAAGAGTTGCAGAGCTGTAAGGTTAAACAAGCACTAGGTAGCTACGGTTTGAATCATTCCCTCAGGAAAATAAAAAACTTACACAAGCCAGGAAATCTGGCCAGATGTATTTAATTATTTTAAATATGCAGATCTTAAGGATGAAAAATTGCTCTTCACACTTCTTCAATACCAACTACAAAAGTTTAGTAAAGTTTATTAGACTCTTTTTCATTGTTGAGTGGTATAACTTTTCAGAAAAAAAAAAATTTTGCATGTCATAAAAATAGTTCTTTTGTTAACAGTATGACAGATAGTTTGAAGCACCTGATAGCAACTTGGCATCTAACTGTGCTCTTAATTCTTATAAATTTAAGATAATTAATACCTTAAGGCACTGTATGTGCCTTTGGAAAATAATGGTTCTTATTTTCTCGTTAGAAATACTAGAAAATAATTGTAGCATGTTAAAAAATTTGGATCTTCCTGTCTCTAAAGATCTAAAGAAATATTTTCTTAAATCATGCCTATTCTTACTTTGCATTTGCTATAGTGTCATTATGGACTTTACTAAGCTCTGAAAATGCTCACTACAGAATTTTATTACGAACACATGGCAGATTCTAATGTAAGATGATTTATTTTTTAAGGTAAGAGGTATACCTAAACTGTTAATATATGAAGGTTCTCCACAAAGTTCAGGGAAAGATGGAACTAAAAGATAATGGAACTTCTTCAAGAACTTTATGAACTCTTTGAAGCCTCCTCTTATATGCAGATATATTTGAGATATATCCTTATCTGTCACCAAATCATTTTCTTTGTTCTTAGTAATAAGGAAATCTGCAATTTCTACAGATCTTTTTCATCCATTACTTTTCTTGGCTGTAACTCCATGTTCTCTTTTCTTCCCAGTAATAAGTACATACTCATATTTTAGCACAACTGATGACTGTCTTAAAATATATATATATATGTTGTGATTTGAGTGAAAGTTTGTAAAGTAAATTCTTTTTAAATTCAGCAATTTATGCACATTTTGTTCCATGGCATTGGTACCCTCAATGTTAACAGTGCTCTTGCTGCTTACTACAGGTGCTCCCCAATTCCGTTTGTTCTTTTCTGCCCCTTTCTGCCTTCCGAGATTTGTTTTTGAGCAAATTCTGCCCTTTTGGTCTTACATGGTTGACTGTACTGTGAAGTACATCTGTCCCTGGGGATATTATTCATTTTAGAGTTCTTTCTATTGTTTGGCTTAAGTTGATCCTGATGGTGGGTTTAGTTCTAGTCTTAAAGGGTGTTTAAAGGCCACAGTCATTGGGGATTCCACTAGTCTCCATCAGACCAGTAACTGTGGTCTTTCTGGTCTCAGGGTAGAGGAGGCTGTGATTCGCATGGCCCATTAGTCTTTTGAACTAATTGTTTTCTTGAGATTTTATTGTCAGCACTTTTCTTTGTTCCAGATGAAAAGAAACCAATAATTGAACCTTAGATGGTTGCTTGCATACTTTTAAGATCACAGGCTCTATTCACCAAAGACGGATGTAGCAAGTGTCTTTGTGGACTATTTTATTCTGATTGACCTAAATGTATATTAACACTGTTACCCTAAGTCCCCAAGCCCAGTGAGACATTGCCTCAAGGTGTTTGGTTATGGTTAAGAAATTTTCAGAGCTTTGTCACTGTATACTCTACAATATCCGTTGGCTATATTTAAAGTACATTACAAATACCTATGTAAAAATATCCTCTGCCAAACCTATATACTTGGGTGTACTCCCATTTGCATTCTCATATCTGTTCACCTTGCATGTCTACCTCTATATTTATTCATGTTGTTGTTGTTGTTAAGTGCTGTCGAGTTGATTCTGACCCATAGCGACACTGTATAGGGCTTCCAAGGAGCAGCTGGTGAGCTTTAACCGCTGACCCTGCAGTTCAAATGGCTTTGCAGTCTGGTGCATTAACCCACAGCACCACACTAAGACTCTGTAGATGTTATTAATATTACTGCAGGATTTTATATATTCTTTTGTTGCCTTTTACTTTTGTGTACCTCCCATTGATTTCCTTTGCAATTGCTAATGTTGAATTTCACACCCCATTATTACATATTGCCTTTCCCTTCACTCTTATTAATATGTATTTTGAGCCCTGTAGCATAAGCACTGGACTGCTAATCTTAAGGTTGTCAATTCGACCCTACCTTGAAAACTCTACACAGGGTTGCTATGATTCAGAATCAACTCAACAGCACTTAACATCAACAGCAAGTCTCTAGTTAGTGATTTCCCTCCCATCCTTGGTAACCATCAAATAATGTTTCTTTCTGTGTGTAAATTTTTTCTTTACTTTTTATAATAGTGGTATCAAGGAGGAAAATACAGTTTAAAATTAAATGGAGAAAAAAGATATTATTACATAGCTATCCACAACACTTTCCTGGTTTCAGATTTTTTTTATAATGTTTTTGTTTGTGTACATTATTTGCAAAATATAGTTGTGTCTTCATTTTGTGATTGGGATGTTTGAGGAAGGAAAAGATGAAGGGAATTTGAAGAAGAATTGGTATTTGCTGAGATGATTTAACAAAGTGTTAACTAGTTTTTTACGCTTCAAAGCAAACTACACAAAATTAAGGTAATGTTAATTACTATAATTTAGTGAACACTAAATTATATTATGTGGGCTTCTATGCAAAGTATGTTGCAGACAATAAATTTACAAAGTATTTTCTCCATTTAACAAATGGAACAAAATGAGATGGAACAGGTTAAGGCACGCAGAAGACAGGATTCAGTTGCTGCTTCCACTGTTTCATTCTACCTATCTAAAAATCTTATTTCAAGCAGCTGAATCATGAAGAAAGTATATCTAACCTTTTCATAAACAGAGATATATTTTTAAATGGTATGTTATTGTTAAATTCTGACTCATAGTGACCCTGTATAGTGTTTCCAAGGAGCAGCTGGTGGGTTTGAACTGCCGGAAGGAAGGAAGAATGGAAGAAAGAAAGGAAGGAAGAAGGAAGGGAAATGACATAGGATAATAAAAAGTAAATTCCACTGCTCAGTCAATATTATTTTTCCTAAACTTAGATAAAAGTCTTCAGCATGATAAGTGATTGGAATACCTAAAATGGGGCTACAACTTGCCCAGGGAAAGAAACTTTCTGCAGAGCCTTTGCATTGCATAAGACCATAGGTGGAATCCGGATACCCATCCAGAATTTTAGTGATCAAAAAATAATGGCAGTCCAATTGACTACTACAAGAACAAGCAAATTGTTTGACAGGAAGCCATCAGGGCAAGCGGCCGGGTGCCCTCAGGGAAACCCCCTTCCAAGACTGGGACTCAAGGGGAATACAAGAGCAGGCATATGGTCTTGCTGGTGACCTTAGTCTACTGATAAGGGGAAGTGGGGGAAAACAGCAATGAAGTTGTGAGTTAAGTCCGACCGTGTTCAATAGACCTGGATTGAGACTTGGTGGGCCAGCAGTATGGCGAGACCTGGGGACTCCTGGACCCGGGGACAGGGACATAGCCACAGACTAGAGTGGAGAATGAAGAGTCCAGCTGATATAAAGTGAGGGGAGATGCACAAAAACACTCATACTTGCACATAGTACTCATTGGACCTAGCCTCAATGGCTGGATGATCAGAACTCGACTAGAGGAAGAAAGAAGAGGAAAAATAGCTTAATCTGCTACAATTTGATGAAATTGACCTATACTTATGGATGTACTAGCTTAAAAGAGGGAATGAATCTTTACAGCAAGGATCATTCTCAGTACCTCGGTACACAGGGTTGACAGGAATGGGTAACTTAGGCATTGGCTACCCAAAAAGGGGGGGGGGGGCTACAAAGGCAAGAAGTGACTGACTTATAAGCTTTCAAGAGGGAGCCTAATTCCAGAGGGTGCGGGGGAAGGTAGAATCTCCACTGAGTGGTTGCCAACCTGTCTGGACAGGGCTGGTGAAAGGAGATGGGGATAAGATTCTTGTGGTTCAGTAGTGAGCAATTGCTATCAGGACTGATTATGAGTGCTACAAATGTAAAGGTAGACATTTTGTAACAAAAGGAGGGGAGTGGTTGATCTTGCAGTCCAGGAGCAGAGGACCCTGGGACCATCAAGGGAGAAGAGTAGAGTGTGGGACCCTATCCAGAGTGACACCAGAGATGGAGGCAGAGGCGATGACAAGAAGAGATAGAGCGGCTGGGGACCCTGGACTCAGGGAGGGAAAGGGGCTGTGTGCTGATGGCAGGGGGTGGGGCTTGCAGGGCATGCCCTTTGGTTGTTTAAATGGTTATATATTCCTGAGTGCTTCAGTGTACATCCAAAAAACACACACACACAGGAAGTCTTCCCACTGTTATTTAAACTTTCATGGTTGTCTGAGACAACACCATTTTTTTTTTCCTGCCTTCACTAACAAATGTATTTAGAGGGCCATCACAGAATTCATCGGCTATTCTCTGACTATTTTTAACTTGCATCCATTTGAGAGCAATATCAGATGACTGGTTATTTTCTGTCTGTCAAAGACACAGATATAACTATTAAAGTCTTTCAATTTTCACTTGGCACTTTTAAAATCAGAACTAAAGTGGCTTGAGAGTACCTCAAACAATAGAGATAGATTGAGATGATGATTTCATTTACAGAAACAAGTCTAAAATGTTACCTAGCTTTACTCACCCAAACTCTTATTTTTTTGGTTGTAATATGATCTTGATCTTTTATTCTGAAAATTATGTTATATCTACTTCTTGAGGTATCAGTTTTGCAATGATGTTTGATAAAAAGCATTCTGGCCTAAGACCTGATAATTTTTTATTTTTTTTTTTTAGAATAGGAATATTATTTAAATAAATAAACTAGATTGCATATTTGCTTTGCAGAACCACATCTCTTATTTATCTACTCAGAATTTCATATAACCAGCAGTTTCCCATTACAGGAAGCCCTGGTTTGATGGGTCAAATTTTTTAATGTGACTACACAGAAAAAAACTCACTTAGCATCCTATGATTTTATAATAACTTTGCATAAAATTTAAGACTGATAATTTTCTACTACATTAGATAGCCTTCTTTGTAATGGTATTTGTTTAAAATGGATACCAGACCAACTGTTTGTTGTTATTGTTAAGTACCTTAGAGGTGGTTTCAACTCATAATGACCCTTTGTAGGGTTTGTGAGAAGCAGATGTTAGGTTTGAACTGCCGACCTTGTGGTGCACAATCCAGTGTTGATCCTACAGAGCCATAAAAAAAAATTCTACCTAGTGTATTTTCAGTTACTTGATGTAGCAGGATTTTTTTTGTTTTGTTTTTTCCATCTAGAGAAAATGTGCTAACTGTTCTGGTGCAATGCTGTAGGATAAGCATTTGACTCCTAACAACAAGATCAGCAGTTCAAAGCCACCAGCCACTCTCGGAAACCATGTACATGTTAGCTATGCATAGGAATCAACTCAACGGTACACAACAGTAACAACAACAACACCAAATAAACATGAACATAGTATGCAGGTAATCAGATATGGAACCTGCTCACGAGATTTTAGAATATTACAGCTCAGATTAGATCTGGTTTGGCATGTATCAAGCTTTATATCTGTAATTAGCATTCAGCAACACCATATGTACATGACTTAGAGTTACTTTCAACACTACTCATGCACATACTTTAACCAAATTTGTTTATAAATTTGGTGCAAAGGAAAAAAGTCACTTAGCATGTAAATAAGCGTAGTCAGCTTCTTAGCACTTTAATTTAGTTTTAAACTTGACATTGAGCTGTCTACAATTATTCCATACTACTGCCTTTGTCAATGAAATGGCTCTCTAGAGAAAGTTATAGTATTAACTATGGACTTTTCTATACAGTATTGGTAAAGGACAATCTATCTCAAAAGGGAGCTAAAGGTGCTTCATTTAAGTCCATTATTTGCATAGCAAGTATACTGCCTATATTTAGATGGAAAATTACTGATTTCTGAAAAAAAATCAATGTTTTAAAAGATAATTTTTAGCACAATATTGAGAATATTCATTTTCCCTATTGTGGAAATGAAGTAAGATAACCAAATGAGGAAAAAAAAATGACTGACTCGAAGATCGCTGTAAGGAACTACCACTCATCTGTCAGATTGTCATACTGTGGTGGCTTGTTTTTTGCTGTGTTACTGAAAGTTATGCCATTAGTATTCTGAATAATAGGAGGATCAACCATAGTAGGTTTCAGTGGAGCTTCGAGACTAGGACAGACTAGGAGGAAGGTGGACTGCTTTTAAATGTTTAGCGACTGAAACCCTTATGAATAACAGTGGAACATTGTCAGATATAGTGCAGAAATATTAAAACATTATGAATAATACCAGAATATCATCAGATAATTGTGCCAGATGATAAACTCCTCAGGCTGGAAGGCACTCAAAATGCGAGTGGGGAAGAGCTGCCTCCTGAAAGCAAAGTTGACCATCATTTGCTGATGGGGTACAACTCAAAATGAGGAGAAACAGCTACAAACATCCATTAAAAATCAGAACATGTAATGTAAGAAATAAGAATCTTGGAAAATTGGAAGTTCTCAACAATGAAATGGAATGCATAAAGATCAATACCTTAGGCATTGTTTTTGTTGCTGTTGTTGTTAAATGCTGTCCAGTCAGTTCTGACCCATAGTGACCCTGTATAGGGTTTCCAAGGAGCAGCTGGTAAGCTTGAAACACCAACCTTGTGGTTCAAGACGACTTTTAGTCCAATGTATTAACTCATAGTGCGGCACCAGGACTCCTAGGCATTAGTGAGCTGAAATGCACTGGTATTAACCATTTTTAATCCGACAATCATATAGTTTACTATGCCATGAACAAATTCAAGAGGAATTGTGTAGCATTCATCATCAAAAAGATTATTTCAAGATCTGTCTTGAAGTACAACACTGCCTGTGATTGGATAATATCCAAAAGTCTATAAAAAAGACCAGTTAATGCCATTATTATTCAGATTTATGCACCAACTACTAAAGACAGTGACAATGAAATTGAAGAATCCTACCAATTTCTTCAGTCTGAAATTGATCAAACATGCAAGCAAGATGTATCAATAATTACTGGTGATTGGAATGCAAAAGTTGTATGACAAAGAGGAAAGATCAGTACTTGGAAAATATGGTCTTGTTAATATGCTGGAGATGACATGATGGAATTTTACAAGACCAATTACTTCTTCATTGAATATAACTTTTTTAAACAGTGTGGACGGCACCAGATGGAATACACAAGAATCAAACAGACTACATTTTTGGAAGATAAAGTAAAAAAGCTCAATATCACCAGTCAAAATAGACTGTGGAACAGACCATTAATTGCTCATAGGCAAGTTTAGTTTGAAGATGAAGAAAATTAAATCAACTTCATGAGAGCGAAAACATGACCTTGAATATATCTCATCTGAATTTAGAGACCATCTCAAGAACACATTTCATGCATTAGATACTAATGACCGAAGCCCAGAAGAGCTGTGGGATGACATCCAGAAGTTCATATAGGAAGAAAGCAAACGGTCATCAAAAAGAGAGGAAAGAAAGACAAGAAAGAAAAAACCAATGCAGATGTTAGAAGAAACTCCAAAACTTGATCTACAGCATAGAGATGCTAGAGTGAATGCAGAAATGAGGAGGTAAAAGAGCTGAACATAAATTTTCAAAGGGCAGCTCAAGCAGACAAAGTCAAGTATTATAATGAAATGTGTAAAGACTTGGAGTTAGATAGTCAAAAGGGACGAACACAGCATTTCCCAAGACGAAAGAAGTGAAGAAAAAAATGTAAGCCTCAACTGGCAGTAGTGAAAGATTCTAAAGGCAAAATATATTGAATGATGCAGAAAGCATCAAAAGAAGATGGAAAGCATACACAGAGCCACTGTATCCAAAAGAAATTGTTGATATTTAACAATTTTAAGAGGTAGCATATGATCAAGAACTGATAGCACTGAATGAAGAAGTATAAGCTGCACTGAAGGTATTGGCAAAAACAAGGCCAGAAATTGGCAGAATATGAATTGAAATCTTTCAACAAACTGATGTAGCACTAGAGGTGCTCACTCATCTATGCTAAGACATTTGATAGCTAGCTACCTGGACAACTGAAATCCTGGTGTGGCACTGTGAGTTAATGCACTGGACTGCAAAGTCGCTTTGAACTGCAAGGTCAGCAGTTGAAGCTCACCAGCTGATCTTTGGAAACCCTATACAGGGTTGATAAGGGTCAGAATTGACTCGACAGCACTTAACAACAACAACACCTGGCCAACAGATTTGAAGATAGTCTTATTTGTGCCCATTCCAAAGAGAGGTGATCCAATGGAATGCAGAAACTATTGAGTGCTATTATCAATATCATATGCAAGCAAAATTTTCCTGAAGATATTTCAAAAACAGCTACAACAGTATATTGACAGGGAACTGCCAGAAACTCAAGCTGGATTCAGAAGAGGACGTGGAACTAGGAGATTATTATTGATATCAGCTGGATCTTGCATGAAGCAGAGAATACAAGATGTTTACCTGTGTTTTACTGAGCATGCAAAGACTTTGTGTAGATCATGACAAGTTATGAATAACACTGTGAAGAATGTATATTACCGAACACTTGATTATGCTCATTGAGAATTTGTACACAGACCAAGGCAGTCTTTCTAACAGAAAGAGGGGATACTGAATGGTTTTAAATCAGGAAAGGTATGTGCCATGGCTATATTCTTTCACCATACCTATTAAATCTTATGCAATTTGTATGCTGAGCTCTATGGGCGATTATATGAAGAAAAGCATGGCATCAAGATTAGAGGAAGACTCATTAACAACTTGTGATATGCAAATGACACAACCTTGCTGCTGTGAGTTAATGAGCTAGATTGCAAGGTCGGTTTAAACCACAGGTGGGTGGTTCTAACTCACCAGCCACTCCTTGGAAACTCTACAGGGTTGCTATGAGTCGGAACAGACTCGACAGCACTTAACAGTAACTATTATATATATCCCACTCTTCCTCCCATACCCATTCAACCTGTGTCTCTGTCCATGTATCTATACACAGTACACTGTTGTTCCAAGGTTGTATATTTACCTCTATCCCCCTTGGCTCTTGTATACTTCCCTGTGTCTTCACCTATCTGAAAGTTAGTTTTTCTGGATATAGAATACTTGAAGCACATTTCTTTCTTATAATGTTTAAAAATCTTATCACAATTACTTCTGGCATTAAATCCTGCTGTGGAAAGTCTGATGATAGGAAGGAATTGGGAAGAGGACATTGTTGGTACTGCACTTAATGTCATGACATAAAATACAAGTGAATTGTTGAATGGAAAATTATTTTGCACTGTCAACCTTCACTCAAATCACAATCAAAAGTTGTTTTTGTTTTTTTAAAAAGGACTTCTGGCAAGATGGTAGACTAGGTTTACATGCTACACAGCGCCTCTACAACAAAGATGTTGTTCTTGTTGTTGTTAAGTGCTGTCAAGTCAATTCTGACTCATAGCGACCCTGTACAGGGTTTCCGAGGTTGTAAATCTTTACAGGAGCAGAAAGCCTCATCTTTCTCCCGCGGAACTGCTAGTAGTTATGAACTGCTGACCTTGAGATTAGTAGCCCGATTCATAACCATTACACTACCAGAGCTCCTTCAACAAAGGTACCAGAGACCAAATCCAATGTACAGATGATAATCCTGGAACACTGAGCTCCAGAGGAAAGGATGTTGAAGTGTACTGAATACTCACTAGAAGAAGCTGAACTGGAGTGGCAAGAAAAGAGACAGATAGGTGAACTATCAATTAGCCTGACTTGATGACACCATCTTGAAATTTTGTGAGTAGCATTGGATCCAAGTGGTGACCTGATGGAATGGATGTACGACTGTGGCTAGCAACAAGAAAGGTGTTATTCTCTCTTGTTTCCAACACTCTCTTGATGGTCAGAGGCATGGCCATCCCCCACCTTAATCGACCCTCATCACAGTCCCTGCTCTGTCAGAGGTTGAAATCATGCCACTGTGAGTTGTACCATTGTGAGTCAGGCAGTAGATGCATGACTCTGGTGGCTGAGAGTGAGTGAACTCTAATTCCTCAGACCTTCAGAACAATTAGAGCCCATTACTGGCCAAACCTAGATAGCAGGAACTCTCCTAACCAGTCATCATTCCCTGAGCTGCCCTCTGAGATGAAAAGAGTATTTTTTAGGAACAAAACTCTGACCTCAGCCACCATACAGGCCTGCATAAGCTATTTCTGGATTGAGTTACCTGAACATAAGACACCTAATCCTACAGGAACTCCATCAGAGGCAGGACCCCTCCCCCTACCAGTTTGTGAACTTTGGCTGGCAGGAGTGCCCCTGCCCCCAGTTTCTTCTCTCTGGGTCTAACCATTGCTCTAGTTCCCCCCACCACCACCTTTTTTTCCTCCTTTTTCTTTACTGTCCCTTCACTTGTTTTTAATTCTTTTTTCCCCCACTTACCTTTTTTTTCTTTTCTTCTCTTTTTTATCCTTTTTCCTTCTTTCATTTTTCCCTCTTGATTTTTCTTCAATACTGTCTCTCTCATTTCTTCTTCCCTCTCCATAGTTTTGTTCAATGATTTCTATTTCTTTATATTTTCTCTCTTATTAGCTTCCACAGTTTTATGCTGATTCCCCTTTTTAGTTATTATAATTTTTTGTCTTATCGCTTCCTGGTGTTTTGTTTTTTTGTTTTTTTTTTTTAATTCTATCTTTTCTGCTGTTGTTTGTTTATTTTGTTTGTGTGTTTTCTTTTTTTTACCCCACCCCACCGCATGGAGATAGCAACCATGCCCATTACAGTGTAATCACAATAATACCCTCTGTAACTTCACCCATTAATCAGGAACCAATACTAGCTTCTATGCCACCTGATCAATGATAGACAGCATTCTACACCAGCCAAACCCATCCTAAACTGAGCTGCATGAACAACACATGGAGAGAACTATGCACATTCTTGCATTCTGAAATCACAACCACAAGAATGCTGGAGGTGAGTGTCTAAGACAACAGTAACATACAATCATCAATTAACAGCAAATACAATGATACCATAATGTCTCTGAGACAACAGACAATGTCAGTTCACATGAAGAATCAAGACAGGGTAGCTTAAAAAAGTGATCAAGTTGCAAAGCTAGAAAACATTTCTGAGGAAGAAAAGTACTATAACTACCTGATAAAGAACTCAAAAGAATGATATTAAGGTCCATTTAAGGATTTGATAAAAGATTGAGAATAACAAGGTGAACACAGAAAAAGCTTTAGAATAACGCAGGAAAATGCCACCATAACAAATAGACAACAAAAAAAGAAAGAAAGAGAGAGGTATATAAATTAGAAAAAATATAAAACCTGCTGATAGAAATATAGAATATTAATACAAAAACTTCAGAAATAGATAATGCATTGAAATAGCAGAGGGATTATTGGAAAGAGAACGGAAAGAAATGGAATTAATGGAAGCTCAAAGTAGTGAGCTTGAAGATAAATTTCTCAATACTGATCTGCTAGAAGAGCAATCAGAACAAAAAAGGAAGAATTTTAAAAAGGCTAACGTTTAAGGGGGACACCATGAAGAGGAATAACTTATGGGTGATCAGAATTACAGAAGGGGATGAGACAAAAAAACAAACTAACAACAACAACAAAAACAGGGAAAATGGACAAAGATTTGTAAGAAGAAAACTTCTCTAAGATAATGAATAAAGAGAAGATGAGCATTCAAGAAGCTAAGCAGACCCAAATAGATCTCCAAAGGAAACCCCTAAGACATATCATAATCAAACTTCCTAAAATCAAAGACAAGGAAAGAATCATGAGAGCACTTGGGAAAACCAAAAAGTAACCTACAAAGAAGAATTAATAAGACTAAGCTCTGATTTCTCAGCAGACACCATGCAGGCAGGAAGACAATGAGATGACATACATGAAACTCTGTGAAAAAAAGTTTCCAGGCAAAAATCATATTTAGTAAAACTGTCCCACATATACGATGCCAAAATTAGGGCAATTCCAGATAGACAGAAGTTAGAGACATTTGTAATAGCCAGAATAACTTTACCAAAAAGACTAAAGGGAGTTCTTTGGACTGAGAAGCAACAACAGACAACAACCTGAGATTAATATATATGACAACACCACCCATAATTCAATCCAGATGCAGAAGTATCCAAAGTAACAAATCTACAAGACAGAAAACAAGAAAACAGAGATATCAATTTATAATGCAGACAACTACAAAACAAAAAGAGGACATAGTATAGTTATAGAATTGTCAACTGGCAAGGAAGATAAGTAGATTTCAAGATAAAACAGACAACTTTAAACCAGGGAAGAAATGAATAAATTAGTGTAACATCAAAGAAAATGAACCTTCTCATCAAATTTAAAAAGAGGAACACCATAAAGATTCAGTATGCATTCAAACAAAAGCAACCAACAAAATGACAAGAAAACACACAAACAAAATGAACACAGCCAGAAAATTATGTGGAACAAAGAAACCAGCAGTACCACACACAAAGCACATACACACAGCTAAATGACAGCAATGTATGCATACCTATGGATAATCACACTGATTGT
This sequence comes from Chrysochloris asiatica, assembly GCF_000296735.1. Lineage (NCBI taxonomy): Eukaryota > Metazoa > Chordata > Mammalia > Afrosoricida > Chrysochloridae > Chrysochloris > Chrysochloris asiatica. Next base: position 12,362,991 of record NW_006408569.1, on the reverse strand, counting down.
TAATGGATTAAATGCACCAGTCAAGAGACAGAGAGTAGCAGAACGGATAAGAAAACAGGTCCTTCAATACAGTGTGTACAAAAGACAAGCCTTATATACAAATATACAAATAGACTAAAAATCAAAGGCTAGAAAAACTATATACACAAATATGGCAATCAAAAATGAACAATGAAATTTACAACATAAATAAAACAAAGGAAAAGAACCATGGGATCATATCAAGTGATGCAGAAGAAGTATTTAACAAAATCCAACACCCAATCTTCAATGTAATTAGGGCATTTATATGAAGCCAATGGCCAACATTGCCCTCAATGAAGAGAAGCTGAAAGCATTCCCTTTGTGATCAGAAGCCAAGCAAAGATGCTATTTATCACCACTCTTGCTCAATATTGTGCTGGAAGTCTTAGCCAGAGCTATAAGGCAAGAAAAGAAATAAAAGCCATCCAAATTGGAAAAAAAGTGAAAATTTCTCTATCTGTAGATATGATAGTCTACATGGAAAATCTCAAAGACTAAGTGAGAAAATTATTGGAATTCTTTGAAAGTTTCAGCGAAGTGGCAGAGCACAAGATTAAAAATACAAAAATTAGTCAGATTCCTTTACACTAATAAAGAAATGTAAAGAAAAAAATTCCTCACAACTGGGCCATCAAATAGCATCATGATAAAGAGAACAGATTAAAGACATAAAAGACTTCATTATGCTTGGATCCATGAGAGAGAGAGAGGAGAGAGAGAGGAGAGAG
>NW_006408569.1:12357003-12362139 GCF_000296735.1 Chrysochloris asiatica | reverse complement strand
GAGAGAGAGAGAGGAGAGAGAGAGAGAGAGCCTAAAAAAACAGCAGCAGTCACCAAGGGTCCCTGGAAGGTCACACTCCTTCTCTACCCCCCCTCCCCTTCAAATTTCTACACCTCAGGCCAGGGTCAGGGTCTCAGCAGATATTCCTGGTGTGTTTTGATTTCCTTTTTACCCCCTGTTTTTTTTGTTGTTGTTGTTGTTTTTTGTGTGTGTATGTATTTCTTTTCCTTGCTCGTAAAACTTTTCAAAACCAGGCCAAGAAAACACACACACACCACTTGATTAGGTCTCGAAAGAAAGCCCAACGCCGCCCTCTCCCTCCAGCCTCTTCCAATACACCCCCACTCTGAGGGAGACAGCCTCCATGGCTACAGTCTTTGGGATCTCAACATGCGTCACCTAGAACAACCTGAGGACAACTTCATGTGGCACAGCAACAGACAAAACCACACAAGGCATCGTCAGGAGAAAGGAAGGCTTCCCAAAGCAGGCTGGCATAAGGTAGATAATGTGGCACCCTCCCAGAGAAGGGTGCCTATAATTCGCTTACCTACATGAGTCCCTCTTTCTCCACACCAGGGAAGCAGTGACCGGAAGGGTACAGCTGGGAAAGGGAACAGTGCCACCACTTGGCTTCAGGCCCCTGTGGAACGACCTGGAGTGCTCCCAGGGCACGCAAAGGGCCAGCCAAGACGCCTGTGCAACCTGGATAGGAGCATAGTGTGGCGGGTGGGACGGTCCCTCCACTAGCGCAGGGAATGGTCAGTCACTGAGAGGACGAGGACGAACCAGGTCTCTCCCAGGCTAAGCCTAAACTGTGTTAGATGAGGTATTGACATTCAAGGCTAATGGGAGTGCTCTTCTTGCTCTGCCATGGGTCACATTGCTTTCATTTCTGCCCACGTGATGGGGGGGGGGTGCGGGAGGCCAAAGTTGAGGCATGCGGCCTGACCTCACTTGCCCAATCCGTGCCTTATAGGAACAGTGAGTCATTCCCTCAGTAGAAGACAGGGACTTCCTGAAAATTAGAGTGCAAAACATGGAGTTAGAAAACCAAAAGCGAAGAACATGCTTAGCGTTTGTCAAGCTAAACAAACTGAAGAAAAAAATGCAAGCCTCAACTTGCAATACTAAAGTGTTCTATGGGCAAAATATTGAATAATGCAGAAAGAGTCAAAAGAAGGTGGAAGGAATGTACAGAGTCACTGTACCCAAAAGAAATGCTTGATGTGCAACCATTTCAGGAGGTGGCATATGATCAAAAACCAATAGTGCTGAAGGAAGAAGTCAAAGATGCAATGAAGACATTGACAAATAATAAGCCTCCTGGAATTGCTGCAATACAAATTGCAATCTTTCAACAAACCTATGCAGAACTGAAGGCACTCACCCATCTATACCAAGAAATTTGGAAGACAGCTATCTGGCCAACTGATTGGAAGATATCCGTATTTCTGGTCATTCTAAAGAGAGGTGACCAAACAGAATGTGGAAATCTACGGATAATATCACATGCAAATAAAATTTTGATAAAGATAATTCAGAAATGGCTGTGGTAGTACATTTACAGGGAACTTCCAGAGGTTCAAGTCAGATTCAGATGAAGACATGGAATGAGAAATATCATTGCTGACATCAGATGGATCTTGGCTGAAAGCAGAGAATATCAGAAAGATGTTTACCTGTGCTTTACTGACTACCCAAAGATTTTCAACAGTACGGATCATGACAAGCTATGGAAAACATTGCAGAAACTGAGTATTAGAAAACACTTAACATTGCTCATGAGGAACCTGTACATAGAACAATGGTTTAAAATCAGGATAGGTGTGTACCAGGGTTGTATTCTTTTACCATATTTATTCAATCTGTATGCTGAACAAATATCCCAAGAAGCTGGATTATCCTCCATTAGGAATGGAGGAAGTCTGATTAACAACTTGTGATACTTGCTGAAATCCAAGAGCCTTTTCATACTGATGAAGATTAAAGATCACAGCCTTTGGTATGGGTTGCTCCTCAATGTAAAGAAAGCAAAATCCTCACCACTGGACCAATAACTAATATCATCATATTAAATGGAAAAGAGATTAAAATTGCCAAAGGCTTCATTTTCCTTGGATCCACCATCAACACTCGTGGAAGCAGCAGTCAAGAAATCAAGCAACATGTTGCATTAGGCAAATCTGCTGTAAAGACCTCTTTAAAATGTTCAAGAGTAAAAATGTCAGTTTGAGGACTAAAATGTGCCTCACCCAACACATAATATTTTCAATTACCTCATTTGCAGGTGAAAGTTGGACAATTAATAAGGAAACCCATAGAATAATTGATGCATTTGACTTATGGTGTTAGAGAAGAATATCAAAAGGTCCATGGACTGCCAGAATAAAAAACGAATCTGTGTTGGAAGAAGTACAACCAGAATGCCCCTTAGAAGCCAGGATGGTGCAGTGGCAGTAGCAATGGGCTCAAGCGTAACAAAGATTGTGACGTTGGCACAGAACTGGGCAGTGTTGCATAAAGTCACTATGAGTCAAAATAGACTCTACAGCACCTAACATCAACAACGTGCATTAAAAGGTTTCACCAACAGAGAAAAAAGATAATCCAGAGAGTCATGAAAACATTTAGGAGTGGCTTATCAGACAAGAGATAAATCTCTAATATTTGTAGAAAACTTTAACACCGCAAGAAGGAAAAGACAAAAAATCCAATTAAAACACAGGCAGAGGACATATGTCTGTAGTATTAAATACATAGTCTGGGCATCCTGACTTCTAAGGAGCATTCTGGCTGTACTTCTTCCCACAAAGATTTGTTGGTTATTATGGCAATCCATGGTACTTTTAATATCCTCCAACACAGTAACTCAAATGCATCAGTTATTCTACAGTATTCCTTATTCACTGTCAAACTTTCACATGCATATGAGGTTATTGAAAATACCATGGCTTGAGTCATCTTTGCTCTTCAACACTTTAAAGAGGTCTTGTGCAGCAGATCGCCTAGTGCAATATGTCCTTTGATTTCTTGACTGCTGCTTCTGTTAATGTTTATGGTGGATCCAAGCAAAATGAAGTCTTTGATGACTTCAATATTGTCTCTATTTATCATTATGATATTTATTGGTCATGATGTTTTATATAAGGTCATGATTCTATTTATAGGGTTGTTTTTGCTGTTGTTAAGTGCCATCGAGTTGGTTCTGACTTACAGCGACCCTGTTTCTGAGGAACAGCCAGTGGATTTGAACTGCCGATCTTGTAGTTAGTTGTCCAGTGCTTATCCTACAGAGCCTCACCAGGACTCCAATAGTAAAGTTAAAATAAAAAAGAGTGAGAGACAGAAAACAACAAATTCTGACAAGGATGTGGAGAGACTGGAACCCTCCTACACTGCTAGTGAGATTGAAAAATGGTACAACCAGTATAGAAAATGGTATGGTTCCTCCTAAAACAGTTGGAGATAGAAATACCAAATGTACCAGCATTCCCTCTATTCAGTTTATATCATCTAGAAATAAAAGCTGTGGCACCAGTAGATATAAACACATTCATGTTCATTGCTCATTGCAGCACTATGCACAACAGCAAAAAGATGCAGACAGCCTAAATGCCCATCAAAACAATCATGGATAATCAAACAAACTGGCACCTACACACAATGAATTATTACACAATGTTGAAGAACAACAATGAGTTTGCGAAACATCTCACAACATGTCCAAAAGAACAGATATAGTATGGGCCTGGTGTGGCACTGCAAGGTCGTTTGAATCGCAAGGTACATGGTTCAAACTCACCAGCAGCTTCTCAGAAACTCTATACAGGGTCAGTTTAAGTCAGAATCGACATGACAGCACTTAACAGCAACTATTTATGTAAGGTCAAGAAAAGGTTTTCATGCTAAAAGAAACATGCTTTGATGGTTACCAGTAGAAGTAATACCCTGCCTAGAGTACAGACACATGTTAAATTGAGTGATAGGGGAGGCAACAAGAAGGATGTTGGAACAGACTGCCACATCTGTCTTCTGCAAAGCAGTTGTGAATTTGAACTGCTGACAATTCTAATAGTGGACAAACACTTAACCATTACACCATCCGGGTTCTTTTTCAATATGTTCAATAAATAAAGATTATAACTAATATAGTAGCAGATGTTGTTATTGCTAAGTGCCTTCGAGTCGGTTCCGACTCATAGCGAGCATGTATCGGGTTTCCAAGGATTGGCTGGTGAGCTTGAACTGTCAACCTTGTGGTTCAAACTGACCTTGCAATCTAGCACATTAACCCATAGTGCCTCACCAGGACTCTTTATAGTAACAGATGTTGTTGTTGTTGTTGTTAAGTACCGTGGAGTCTGTTGTGACTCATAGTGACCCTGAACAGGGTTCCCGAGGTTGTAAATCTTTATGGGAGCAGAATGCCTCATCTTTCTCCCACGGAACCTCTGATAGTTTTGAAATGCGGACCTTGAGGTTAGCAGCCCGATTAGTAACCACTAAGCTAACAGATAGCTGCATAGAATAAGCAATGGACTGCAAACCACAAGGTCGGCAGTTCAAGCCTACCAACTGTGGAAGAAAGCTGAGGCTTTTTGCTCTCACAAAGATTTACAATCCTTGGAAACCATATACAGGGTCACTATGAGTCACAACTTATTCAATGGCACTTAATAACAACAATATAGTTTGTATTGTTGTTGTTGTTAAGTGCCATTGAGTCTGTTTCGACTCACAGTGGTCCTATATAGGGTTTCAGAGGAGTGGCTGGTGGGTTTGGACTATCAGCTTTGTGGTTCACAGTGCAGTGCTGATCCTTCAATGTATCTTAAGTAAGTTTGGTTTATGGAAAGTTGACGAGATAAAGTACCAAGAAATATTTATGTATGTAGAAGGTCATTGACCATATGGATGTTTTTATTAAGTATCATCAAGTTGGTTCTTGTGAGAAACATTGTCAATACCGACAAATGCTCAAGTAATCCAGTCTGTACTTATTTTAGTGAGAGTGAGGTTTCCTTTGTTCAATTTTGCAAAATCGGACACCCAACACAGTAGACACAGGCAGACATGCCACATGGCTGGCCCACAAAAAGTTGTATTCCCCTGTTCCAAAAAAAAAAAAAAAAA
>NW_006408569.1:12334699-12356273 GCF_000296735.1 Chrysochloris asiatica | reverse complement strand
ACCTGGCTCGAGCTTGATTAAACAACCCTTATGTATTTGCATCGGTACACGGCTCCTGGGTGGTCTTTGGGGACCCTGAATTCTGGGCATAACAAGAGGAGTGATTGGTGTGTTTAAACTGCAAACCTTTCAGTTAGCAAACCAGTGCTTATCCTATAGCAGACACCAGGACTCTGATCATATGGGTTAAATATCCTTATAGTCTGCCTTTTACAAGTGAAAAAAAAAAAAAAGATGATTAAACTGGATTGAGCTACAAGAGCAAAAAAAGTCTGATGACAATATAATTTTCTCCCCTTCTAAGTGCTTTTCTTTCCACTTGCTCAAAATATGTATATATATTTAAACTCATTAATTTTACAGAATATGTCATGATGTTTGTCATTCTATGTCAGTATTCTAATGAGCCAGTGTGCCTCAATAAAACCAGAAACCTATTGCCTTCAATCAATGTCCATAGAGGCAGCAGTCAAGAAATCAAAAGACGTACTCTATTCAGCTTATCTGCTTCAAAATACTTCTTGAAAATGTTGAAAAGATGTCACTTTAAGCACTAAATGTTCACCTGACCAAAACCAAGGTGTTTTCAATTGTCTCATATGCATATGAAAGCTAGACAATGAATAAGAAAGACAAAGAATTAATGCCTTTGAATTAAGGTGGCAAGACTATTGAGTATACCATGGACTGCATGAAAAAGGAACAAATATGTCTTGGAACAAGTACAGATACATGTTATAAGACTTTGTCTCATGTACTTGAGACACATTATCAGGAGGGAATCGTCCCTGAAACAGGATATTGTGCTTAGTGAAGTGGAGGGTCAGCGAAAAACAATTTAAAATCAACAAGATGGATTGATAGAGTGGCTGAAACCATGGGCTCAACAATAGTAACAATTGTTAGCTGGTGCAGGACTGGGCATTGTTTCATTCTGCTGTGTATAGTGTTGCCATGAGTCAGGATTGACTCAAAGGCAACTAACAACAATAATAACATTTAATAATTATAAATCCATTTGATGAGAACAATGAAGCTATCTTCATGTCTCAGCATACAACTTATTTCTGTATTTGTTTTGGTTAAAAATAGAGAAAATGCTACTTTTGTCAGATTAGTAGTTGCAAATGATAACACTTTCTTTTTAATGAAAACTAAGCTTGATCTGCAATCTTAGTATCAGTTTTAACTGATTTGATTTCTTTTCATAAATACTTTAAGTTGAACAAGAAACAAAAAGCATTTTCAATGTTAAAACCCCATACAATCTCATATTATTATTATTATTTTTAACTACCCAAATTAACATTAAGTTGAGTGAAGCACACACTGAGCAGATATTCTTGAGTCTTTGTGAATAGGTAATTGAGTGTGACTTGGATGTCTTATATTAGTAGATTGTCTTATTGTAAAAAAGAAACAAAGACACCAATGATCCTTCTCACAGCAGTCTACTCAGCTAAGTTTGATAATTCATTGCAATGACCAACAGAACTCAGATACCATATCCACAATTATGGAATTCATTAGAGAAGTTAACAAATTACAATTCAGGGTCAGAAATGTTTGTTGTTGTTGTTAACCCTGTATAGGGTTTCCAAGCAGAGGCTGGTGGGTTTGAACTACCAGCCTTATGGTTAGCAGTCCACTGCTTATCCTACAGTGCCACATCGGGACCAGAAATGTTTAGGGCACAGTTATTCCAGCCAGAACAGCCTTTTCCCAACCATGTCCACAGGCAACATTTCTCTAGTCCGTGGCCTCTCAACCACAGGGCCCTTGGTCTCTGCCATGCTCCATCAATGTCGCAAAAGATTTCTCTCCACTATAAGCCCAAAGGCACTGGGCTCTAGCTCCATGGGTCAGAAAACCTAGTTCCCCCAGTTAAGTACCTAGAGTTACCCCATTCCACAAATGAGCCTCCTGTCTGAAGGCACTCAACTTTACTTGCTCCATGGGCCAGGAAGCCCATCACAATGTCTCATGCTCTGGCTTAGTTCTGCTTGTGCTGCTGCTGCTGCTCTGGGTCAAGGAAATTCAATGTGCAGGGATCTCAGGGTCCAAAGGACACATTTCTCTACTGACTCTTTGTTGATAGCAAGATCCTTCCATCCTTCTTCTGAGATGCCCCTCGTTAGAGTTGCAAGTTTTTACAATTACAGTGAACTCTGTTAACAATCATTCACAACTGAATCATATCGTGTCCTATCAATGTCTTTTACTCAGAGCAATCAGGAATATATGTGTTTGGTGCAAATTACAAATACTAAGGTTAAGGGAGATAAATAATTAACCACACCACACTTACATAATATACATTCATGATCATGGAAAGAGCATTATTTAAAAGACAATTTCAACACTGTTAACATAGTCAATGACACACTTGCAAAGATTTCAAGTATGTTCTAGATATGTCAGGAGGTATTTAATCTCAGGTCTGCAGGAAAAAAAAAAAAATGGTTTAACTATAATAACCCATGTTAATGGAATTGGGTTTTCAACAAAGAATTGAAATTTGTTACATTACACAAGAATGTACATATTTTTATTATTTGTTAAACTAATTAAGACCAATATTTTTAAAATAAAATTTAGTGAATGGAACAACAAGAATGGAAATCATAAAAAATGTTGATACAATATGAAGAATGTAACCAATGTTATCTGTAAATCCATCATATTGTGGTGGCTTATATGTTGCTGTGTAAGGAGCTCTGGTAGCGTAGTGGTTACTAATTGGGTTGCTAACCTCAGGGTCATCAATTCAAAACTACCAGCCGTTCCGCAGGAGAAAGATGAGGCTTTCTGTTCCCGTAAAGATTTACAGCCTCGGAAACCTTGTTCAGGGTCACTATGAGTCGGAACCGACTCCACAACACATAACAACAACAACATCTGTTGCTGTGAACCTGGAAGCTATGCCACCAGTGTTTCAAATACAAGCAATGTCATCCATGAAGAACAGGTTTCAGCAGAGCTTTCAGACTAAGAACAGAGTAGGAAGAAGGAGCAGTCAGTTCTCCCCAAATGGATTTGCCACTAAAAATGAAATGAAATGTATAAAGATCAATAAAATAGGCATTGTTGCTATTAAGTGCCATCGAGTCACTTGTGACTCATAGATACTGGTTGATTTGAACTGCGGACCTAGTGGTTAGCCATCCACGAATTATCTTACAGTGTCACACCTGCTGAAATAGATGGGCATTGATCATTTTGAATCAGAAGATCATATAGTTAACTGGGAATGACAAATTCATGAGTAATGATGTCATGTTCATTGTCAAAAGGAACATATCAGGATCTATCTGTTTCTACAATGTTGCTTGTGATATATATCTATATATCAGTTAATAACACTATTATTCAAATTTGCACACTGACGACTACAGCCAATGATGAAGAAACTGAAATATTCTACCAGCAGCTTCCTTAGTCTGAAATTGATCAAGCATGCAGTTAAGATGCATTTGTAATTAGTTATTGGTCATTAGAATGTGAAAGTTGGAAAAAATGAGAAAGAGTCTGTAAATGGAAAATATGATCTTGATGATAGAAATGATGCCGGAAATCTCATGATAGAATTTTGCAACATCAATGATTTCTTCATTGCAATTACTTTATTTGAGTAACATAAACAGTGACATGGACCTCGCCATATGGAATCCAGAGGAATCAAACTGACTACATCTGTTGGAAGAGAAAGAAACCCTGGTGATACTGTAGGATAAGTATCGAACTACTAACCACAAGGTCAGTGGTTCAAACTCACCAAAACTCCACGAGAGAAAGATGAAGCCATCTGTTTCCATGAAGATTTAGAGCAGGGGTTGTTGTTGTTGTTGTTAAGTGCCGTCGAGTTGGTTCTGACCCACAGCGACCCTGTATAGGGTTTCCGAGGAGAAACTGGTGAGCTTGAACAGCCGACCTTGCAGTTCAAACGGCTTTGCAGTCTGGCGCATTAACCCACAGCGCCATACCATTATTTCCACCAAAATTTATGACATCATTTGTGTGTCATACAAAATTATCAACTTAAAAATTAGCCTGCTATATTTAGTCTAACATTTAATTAACTCACCCCTAGGAGTCCTAGTGCATTAATTAAATATTTGACCAAATATAACAGGCTAATTTTTAAGTGATAATTTTGTATGGCCCACCCCTAGGAGTCCTGGTGACATCCTGGTATGGCACTGGAGATAAGCACTCAAACACAAGGGTGGTTTGAACTGCAATGTCAGAACTGACTCAATGGCACTTAACAACAACAACAACAGGAGTCTTTGTGTGGTGCTGTAATATAAGCACTGGACTAACCACAAGGCCAGTGATTCAAGCTCATCAATCACTCCTTGGAAATCCTATACAGGGTCGCTATGGGTCAGAACTGACTCAACAGCACTTAACAACAACAAAAACACAAAGAGTTCTTGTGTGGTGCTCTAGGATAAGCACTGGACTACTAACCACAAAGTCAATGGTTCAAGCTCACCAGTCACTCTTCAGAAATCCTATACAGGGTCGCTATGATTTGGAACCAACTCAATGGCAATTAACAACAACAATAGCAGCAATGTAATAGCTGAAACTGTGATTGCCTTGGCAAAGGCCAGACCAAATGATTTCTGCCTGTGGGCCAGACATTCCCTACTCCTGATTTAGAATTTGAATCCTGGGCTGCGAACCATAAGGTCAGCAGTTCGAAACTACCAGCTGCTCCGCGGGAGAAAGATGAGGCTTTCTACTCCTGTAAGGATTTACACCCTCGGAAACCCTGTACAGGGTCGCTATGGGTCGGAACCGACTCGACGGCATTTAACAACAACAACAATATAAGATTGCTATGAGATGGAATCAACTTGATGGCAGTGAGTTTGGATCTTTTTCTTCTTCTTCTTTATTTAAGAGGGAAGAGATCATGGAGATGCTCAATATAATCAGTCAGGACAAAGCCAGGGGCCAACTGCAGAACAGTTCATATGCAAGTTCAGGTTGGAGCTAAAGAAAATTAAAACAAGTCAAGTCCAAAGGAGGGTAAATACAACCTTGAGTTTATCCCACTTGAATTTGGAGGCCATCTCAAGAACATATTTAATGGATTAAAGACTAGTGAGCAAAGACCTGTTAAGTTGTGAGATGACATCATGAACAGTATGCATGAAGAATGCAGGTCACTAAAAATACAGGAAAGAAAGAAAAGAGAATTAGAAAGTTGTTTGTGAATGTAGGGTAGCTAAAACAAATCAAACAAATGATGAAGTATAAGAGCTGAACAGAAAATTTCAAAGGGCAGGTCCAGAAGACAAAGTATAATACTGAAATGTGTGAAGACCTGTAGTTAGAAAGCCAAAAGAGAAGAACAGACTCAGCATTTCGCCATGTAAAAGAACAGAAAAGAAATTTCAAGCCTTGAGTCGCATTATTGAGGGATTCTATGTACAAAATATTGAATGATGCAGGAAAAGAAGACAAAAGGAATGCACAGTCACTGTACCAGAAATAATTTTGGTCAACGTTCAGCCATTTCAAGATGTAACATGATCATGAACCAATGATACTGAAGGAAGAAGTCCAAGCTGCAGTGAAAACATTAGCAAAAAGTAAGACTCTAGGACTTGATTAAATATCAGTTGAAATGTTTCATCACACTGATGCAGCACCTGAAGCACTCAGCAGCCTATGTTAAGAACCTGGCCAACTGACTGGAAGAGATCTATATTTGTGTTCACTCCAAAGAAAGATGACTCAATGGAATGCGGAAATTGTCTAACATTATCATTAATATCACATGCAAGCAAAATTTTGCTGAAGATATTTCAAAAAGAGTTGCAGCAGTACATCAATAAGGAGTGGCTAGAAATTCAAGCTGGATTCAGAAGAGGACATGGAATGAAGGATATCATTGCTGACATCAGATGGATCTTGGCTGAAAGTATAGAATCTAAAAATCATGCTTACTTGTGTCTTATTGACTATGCAAAGGAACATGACTTTGTGGACCATAAAAAAAAAATATGGATAACCTTGGGAAGAATGGGAATTCCAGAACATGTAATTGATTCTGCTCATGTAGAATCTGTATGTAGAGACTAATAGGCAGTCATTTGAACAGAACAAGGGGATATACCACATGGTTTAAAATCCAGAAAGATTGTGCCAGTGGTGAATCCTTTCACTACACTTACTCAATCTCTATGCCAAGCAAATAACCTGAGAAGTAGGACTATATAAAGAAGAATGTGGTGTTAGGATTGAGGAAGGCTCATTAACAATCTGCCATGTATAGTTGATGCAATATTCCTTGCTGAAAGTGAAGGGAACTTGAAGCACTTACTGATGAAGACCAAAGACTGGCCTGCAGTATGGATTGCACCTCAATGTAAAGAAAACAAAAATTCTCACAATGGGATGAATAAGTAATGTCATAATAAACAGAAAAAAAAAAAATAGAAGTTGTCCACAATCAATGCTCATGGAGGCTGCAGTCAAGAAATCAAAGTACATGTTGCACTAGGAAATCTGCTGCCAAAGACCTCTTTACATTTTTAAATAGTAAAGAGATCACTTTGAGGACTAAGGTAAACCTGACCAAGCCATAGTATTTTTTATCACCTCAAGTGCTTTTGAAAGTTGGACAATGTGTAAGGAAGACTGTAGAAGAATTGATCCATTTGAATTATGATGCTGTAGAAGAATACAGACTACCAAAAGAACAAAAAAATCTATCTTGCAAGAAATACAGGCAGAACCCCTTGGAAGCGAGGATGGTGAGATTGTTTCATGTACTTTGGACATGTTATCAGAAAGGACCACTCCCTGCAAAATAACATCATATTTGATAAAATATAAGGTCAGGGAAAAAGACAAAGACCCCAACAAATTGGATTGAGACAGTGACTCCAACAATGAGCTCAAACACACTCTGTACATTCCATATTCCAATTATTAATGAATGTTTACAACTGAGTTGTGTCCCATCAGCAAATAAAAATCCTAAAATCTTTACTCGATTCTTCATCGCAGTCCACTCTACTTTAAGGAGACAGCTTTTCCCCAGTTATATTTTGAGTGCCTTTCAACCTGAGAGGCTCATCTTTTGACAATATTCTGGTGCTCTTCATCATCTTTCAATATTCAATATTTTGGTGCTATCTGACAGAGTTCCACTGCTATTCATAAAGTTTTCAGTGACTAAATATTCAGAAGTAGTCTGTCTCTCCTTCTTCCTAGTCTGTCTTAGTCTGGAAGCTTATTTGAAACCAGCATACCATGGATGACCCTGCTGGCATCTAAAATACCAGAATCACAGCAACGCGCAAGCCACCAACCACAGTATGATTACCTGACAGAGGAGTGGCGGTTTAGACTCCTGTTGACCCTGTATAGGGTTTGAACCACCATTATTATGGTTTGCAGTCCAGTGCTTATTCTACTGTGCCACACCAGTTTATTGAACACTATTGTTGTTGTTAAGTGTCGTCAAGATGGTTCTGATTCACAGCAACCCTGTACAGGGTTTCCAAGAAGACTGGTGTGTTTGAACCGTTGACCTTGCAGTTCAAACCAACCTTGCGGTAGAGTGCCTATCTGATTGTGTTACACCAGGACAATACTTACTATTTTTGCTTGCACATACTATGAATGATACATTTTAAAAAATTAACACTTTTTTTCATTTTTGAAGAGGGAGTGCAACATATGTGTGAAAATATTTTCAACAGAGACTTTGAAGAGGCTTCATGTGGTGGATTCTCTTTCTTGCCTTTGGGTATTTTAAGAATTACATTTATTTAGGTCTTTGAAAAACATCTCTAGTTATTTGCTGCATGACCTCAGGAGGTTTGCTTCTCATTTCCCAATATAAGATTCCTTCTAACGCACTGTAAGGAAGAGGCTGTAGTCTCAGTTAACACTCATATTCCACCTCAGAAACAATCTGGAAGATTCAAGGTGAAGTTAGAGCAATAAAAATAACAAATTTGTTGTTTTAGTTTGCATAATCATTAAAGGTAACTATCCAAGCAGAAAAGTCAATTTTCTGCTGTTACAAACAGTTTTGGGTCTGTTTTTCATCATAAGAGAAATTATTAATAGTGAAAGGTTGAACTAGATTTTTTTTTCACTTTTGCAGAAGGAGAGTTACAATACATAAAACTTGACTCTTTTTGGTACCTGTACATTCAGGCACCTTCTACGTTCTATTATATTCTCAACTGATAGTGAAGTACTTCGGATATGATATGTAAACCAAAGTGGTAAACTCCACAGAAATCAACATCTTCCCATTTAATATAGCTTCTTCTCTAAATCTTAATACTTTCTATAATTATTAATTTTTGCTTTTTTCATTATCAGGCCTACAACAGTGCTTTAGTGACATTAAGTTTATATATATATAATTAAGAATATACCATTTTGTTGTTGTCAGGTGCTGTCACAGAAGTTCCTACAGTTAGTGACCCTATGTACAACACAACAAAACACTGCATAGTCTATACCTATCCTTGCAATTATTGCTATTTTTAGCCCGTTATTGAAGCCACTATGTAAATCCATGTCTTTGAAGGTCTTCCTCTTTTTCACTGATCCTCTACTTTACCAAGCATGATAGCTTTCTCCAGGGATTGGTCCCTCCTGATAACCTGTCCAAAGTATATTAGATGAAGTTTTACTATCATGCATCTAAGAAGCATGTTGGCTGTACTTCTTCAGAGACAGATTTGTTATCTGGTAGCGTAGTGGTTACGAATTGGGCTGCGAACCTTAAGGTCAGCGGTTCGAAACTACCAGTCGCTCCACGGGAGAAAGATAAGGCTGTCTACTCCCATAAAGATTTACACCCTCGGAGACCCTGTACAAGGTCGCTATGGGTCGAAACCGACTCGACGGCACTTAACAACAACAACACGACAATCCTACACCATAAGTCAAAGGCATCACTTCTTTTTCTGTCTTCCTTATTTATCGTCCAGTTTTCACATGCATATGAAAATACTATAGCTTGAGTGGTGCATCTTGGCTCTCGAGGTGACAGCTTTGCTTTTTAAAACTTTAAAGAAGTCTTTTGTCTAATTGTGATGCATTGAATTACCTAATGTCTCTCCTATAATTAATCTTTTAAACTCCCACCAAATTAATTTTGTCTAATTTGAATGGGTAAGAAAAGGTAGGGAAAGATGCTGCTGGATTATATGTTTCAAGAGTGTCACAGCATGAAGCAAAAAGGTGGGCTTTAGAACCATGGAGCAAGTAAGTCTGAGTGTGTTTGAGCGGGAGGCTTGATTGTAAAGTGGGATTCCTTAAGGTACTTAATTGGGGGAGCTAGGTTTGCTGACCCATGGAACTAGGGCAGAGTGCCTTCAGGCTGATGCTTATGGTGGAGTGGAGTGCCCTTTAGGCATTTTTCAGCAGCCCTGAAAGAGCTTTGCATTATTACCCAAGCAGGGCAGAAGCCAGGCAAAGTGGTTGAAGGTCAGAGAAAGGCCTGCCTGTGGACACAGTTGAGGAGAGGCTTTCCTAGCCAAAGTACTATGCCTTGAGCCTTTTTTATCCTGATTGCAGCCTGATAACTTTCCTGATGAGCCCCAAAACTGTGAGTATTGTGTCTGAATCCTGTGCAGCCATTGTAATGAATTCTTGAACTCAGCTGACTAGAGTGCTATGGGAGGAATAGTCGGTGCCATATTTTTGCAGTTTGCCTGAGGAATGGATTCACTGAATCCATTGAAAGCATTGGGGCTTTGAAAGAGAAAGCACTAAAGGACAAGGGAGTAAACCTTTTGATTCCTAAAATATAACTTTGGTGGTTGTTAACTGTAATGTTTGAAAGGAATATAGGAGATATCTTATGCTACAACTGATGGGAGAAAAGCTATTGCTGTCATCACCTGGGGCAAAAGCCGGGGCAAATAAATAAGATGACTGGGGCAAAAGCCTACAGGATCTATCCTGCCAGAGGTCCAAGGTCATATGCACATAAATAGAGAGACAGTCCGGTGGTGGAGTAGAGAAAATTGAACTTAAAGTTTTAAAAAGATTTCAGAGTTAAGTGTTTATTGGATTGCACTATGGATATTGGATGTTTATCATACCTAATATTGTGAAACAGACCTCCTTGTGTGATGGAAATTAATATGTTTATCATGTTAAAGAGAAATTGCAACTCCTCCTTTAGTCTGTACTCGATTGGATATGCTGTAAAGGGAGTTCAGAATTTCCCAGGAGGAGCAGGCTCTATTTTAAGCCAATAGCTTGCGTGTAGAGTTGGGGTGTTAGGTGGAAACCTGATCCCCACCCAGAACTGCTGAGAAAACAGATTTATGTTGGAATGTAAGACTTGCAGAAAGAAAAATAACTGGCATTTTGAATTTTGAGCAAGCAGTTTGTCATTGGATGCAGTGAGGTAGGAAACGTGTGTCCATCAGAGCAAAACTCCTTCTTGGACTGAAGTTAAAGGGAGCTGGGAATCAGTCTGGTATGTTCACTGGTGACCACTTTATGAGTGGAGGTGGAGGAATATGCAGCAATGAAAGGATGAATTGAGAGAGAGAAGAGGAAGTACTGGATGGTTTAAAATTTAGGGAGTTGTGTGGACTCCTGAGCCTACATGTACCAACATGGGGTTCAGGGCTGACAGAGGGAGATTGAAAGGGCCACCTGATCAGAAGTGCAGGAAGGTGTGTGTGTATTTTCCCAAGTTTGCAGCTGTTATCCATTTGACTTAGCTAGGATGGCTATGGTTGTGCTTGAATTGGCAAGCACCAACCAATGAAGAAAGGAATGTTTAATAACATGAGCTGGTGTAAATTGCTGTATTATGATGACTTGCTCTGGATTGAACTTTGCTCATGAATACAGATGCCCAACATTTCAACAGCAAAAGAAGATTCTTCATATCATGCTTGTATCCAGAGTACTGGGTTGATGTTGTTGTTGTTGTAGTTGTTAAGTGTCATTGAGTTGAATCCAACTCACAGCGACCTGTATAGAGTTTCCTTTTGATTAGCAGTCCAGTTTTTATCCTATAGTGCCACAAACAGGGTTGATAGGGATAAGCAATTTAGAAATTTAATATGTAAAATGGTAGAAGATAAAGGTGTGAAGTGGCTGGCTTACAAGGTTTCATGGGTATGCTCAGTTAAAATGATTATTATGGGGAAAGTTAATCAATCAAGTATGAAAGGGAAAATGGCTAGAAGAACCTGGGAGGGTGGCCTGTGGTGCAGTGAATTATTTAATGTCTCTTCTAGATATAGCCTTTATAAACTCCCACCAAACTACTTTTTCCTAAAATTAAAAAAAGGTGAGGAAAAACTGATAGATTATATCATTTATGAGTGGCAACAGCAATCCAAGAGCCACAGCATGAGACAGAGCAGTGAGCTCGTGAGCACACAGAGCAAGGAAAGCTGAGTGACTTTGGGCAGAAGGCTTGTTTGCACACTTGGGTGTCTCCAAGTACTTAATTGGGGAAGCTAGGTTTGCTGATCCATAGAGCTAGCACTGAATGCCTTCAGGCTAAGGCATATGAAGAAGTAGAGTGCCCTTTGGACATTCATCAGTGGCCCTGAAAGAGCTTTGTAACTGCTCAATCAGGGAAGAATCAAGGCCAAGTGACTGAAGACCAAGGAGAAGCTTGTTTGTGGACATAGTTGTGGAGAGGCTGTCTTGACCAAAGAATTATACCCTGAGCATGGGCTTCAAATGACTCCATATGATAAGCACTGGACTGCAAAACATAAGGTTGGTGGTTTGAGCCCACCAGCAGCTCCATGGGAGAACGATGAGACTTTCTACTCCTGTGAAGATGTAAAGCCTCAGAAGACCTCTGCAGGGTTACTATGAGTCAGGACTGATTCTACGGCATTTAACAACAACTTCCTTAATAAATCCAACAACTGTAAGTATGGTATCTAAGTCCCTTGTGGCCATTGCAATAAATTATCTAACTCAGTTGAGAGTGCCGTGGAAGGTATGGTTGGTGCCAGTTTTTGCACTGATACATCAAATCCTCAATTAAAAGCAAAAGGTCAACATTGCTGAGGATGGCATTTACTCTTCTGAGAACTGGTGCCACAGAAAAGCTCTGAAATACCAATCCTTGAAGACAAATTTAACCAGATACTTTAATGGACCCTAGTAAATTTCAAAGCCTCCTTTCAAGCAAAGAACCTGTCCTTCATTGTTGTTGTTGTTAGGTGCCACCGAGTTGATACTGACTCAGTGACCTCATGCACAACAGAGCAAAACACTTCCTGGTCCTGCCCCAATCTCACAGTTGTTGCTGTTTGAGACCATTGCTGCTGCTGCTGTGCTAATCCATCCTGTTGCAGATCTTCCTTTTTTTTTGCTGACCCTCCACCTTACCAAGCATGATGTCTTTCTCTGGGGACTGGTTTCTACTGATAAAATGTCTGAAGTATGAGAGACTGGCTAACTAGTTTCTAAAAAGCATTCTGGTTATACTTCTTCCAACACAGATTGATTTATTCTTTTGGCAGTCCATAGTATTTTCTCTATTGTCCTCTGTCACCATAACCCAAACACATTAATTCTTCTATGGTCTCCTTTATTCATTGTCCAACTTTCACATGCATATGAGGTTATTGAAAATACCATGGCTTGGGTCAGGTTACCTTAGTCTGAAAACAAAGCTTAAAATACCTACTAATGAAGATCAAAGACCAGTCTTTGGTATGGATTGCATCTCAATGTAAAAAAAAACAAAAATCCTCACCACTGTACCAATAAACAACATTCTTATCAATGGAGAAAAGATTGAAGTTGTCAAGGACTTTTTTCTTCTTGGATCAACCATCAACACTCATGGAAGCAGCAATCAAGAAATCAAATGACATATTGCATTATGCAAATCTGCTGCACCAGACCTCTTTAAAGTGTTCAAGAGCAAAGATGTCAGCTTGAGGACTAAGATGTGTCAAACTCAACCCATGGTATTTTCAATAACTTCATATGCACGTGAAACTGGGACAATGAATAAAGAAGATCACAGAAGAATTGATGCATTTGAGTTATGGTGTTAGAGGATAATATTAAAAGTACCATAGATCTCTAAAAAGAACAAACAAACCTGTGTTTAAAGAAGTACAGTCAGAATACTCCTTACAATCCAAGATGTTGAGACTTCCTCTCTCATACTTCATACATAGTATCAGGAGAGATACTATGGAGAAGGACATTATGCTGGGCAAAGTGGAAGGTCAGTGAAAAAGAGGAAGACCCTAAACAGGATAGACAGGCACAGTGGCAGCAGCAATGAGCTCAAGGGTAGCAATGGTTATGAAGTTGGTGCGGGACCAGACAGTTTCATTCTGTTTTGTACAAGGTTGCTGTGAGTCAGTACCAACTTGATGGCACCTAACAACAACAACAATGCAGTCTACAGAAGATAATGTTAAAGGTAGGAATGAAAATGTTGATTGAAGTTGCTCTTGAGGTACAGTTTTCTTTACATTGAGGTGCAACCCAGACATTTGTTATCTACCTCTTTCTTTTTGGTTTGACTACTAAGGTCAGATTCTAGGCAACACTACACAATAAATGATAACTCATCTTTTTGCTTTCTGTTCTGAGTTCTATTTATTCTTTTCAGATACCTTCATTAGAGTGCAGAAGTCCTGACAAGGAAAATAAAAAGTATCAAATATACCTAAATAAATTAAATTCTGTCATATTTTGTATGCTTCTTGGGAACATGTGCTATACATAAATGTGTCATATGTTAACAATACTTAACTGAATATCGAAGATTTTCAAGTGGTAGAGTTTGAAGTCATAGTATATTAGTAGATTAAAAAGATTCCATTTACATAGTGTATCAGAATTTCAGTTACAACTTGAAATAAGACTCACATAATATCCTGGTGGTAATCATAATGCTTGCTAGTAGGTATTCACTAAAGGTATATTACATCAAAATGAAATAGAATTGGAGAACTACGGAGTTAGATATGGGTGTTAGAAAACTTCATGATGTGCATGAGGGGTGTTTACTAATAGGTAGGATTTATATCTAGAGGGTTTTCTCTAGTGGAGAAATATAGGGCTTTATTATTGGACTTAATCACTTCCATTTTTATCAACAAACTTAATTAAGACAAAGAATGTAGATAAGCTTATCAAATTTGTGGATAGCATAGCTTGGCAGAATACCTAATATAGAAGCAAGATTTAATAAAGAAAATCTGACAGGCTGAAATAATGAGTCAAAACTATAGTGATGGACTGTACTAGCTCATAAAAATAAGTTGCAAAAGTATAGAATGAGGTTAATACTCTTTTAAGTGCTGCTACATAAAATGTTTTCATTGACTTTATGTCAATGTGGGAGTCCTGAGGTGGCACTGTGGGTTAATGCATCAGACTGCAAAGCTGTTTGAACTGCTACGTCGGCAGTTCAAATTCATCAGCTGCTCCTCAGAAACACTATAACAAGGTCGCTATGAGTCGGAACCGACTCTATGGCACTTAACAACAACAACATGTCAATATGAGAAGAATGATATTGCCATATCAGTGTGTACACATATAAGTGTAAGTAAGGTCCAGAATTAAAGGACTTCATCTTCTTTCGCTGCTCAGACTACACTATGAATATTGGGTTTAATTATGGAATAAATAACTTTGTAGAGTGACATAGACAACATGATATTTTCAGCACAGAGTAACTTCCATAGTTAAAGAAATGGAAACTATATAGGAGTGATGGTAGAGGGAACTGGGGCAATTTTCCACAGAGAAAATGAGATTTTAGAGAAGTATGATAATTATGCTCATATATGTGAAAAGCTATCAAACCTTTAAATGTAGGTGTTTTTTTTCATTGTTTTAAAATTTGTATCAATTCAACAAATATGTGATTTTTTTTTTTTTTTCATATCCCAGACCCTGTTTCAGATCAGCATTGTAGATTAGGGTTGTTGTAGATCAGAACTGAACAAGTCAATGTCTTTGCCTCATGGAGTATGCTTTCTAATTTCTTTCTTCCATAGTGTTTTTCTCATCTTATTCATTCTACTTAGGCAATTCCATCTTTCTTGGTTTGATTTATTTACCCTCATCCTTTTGTGGTGCTGTAGGATAAGCACTGGACTGCTAACCACAAGGTCAGCAGCTCAAAGTCACCAGTAGCTCCTCAGAAACACTATACAGAGTCTCTATGAGTCAGAATAGACTAGACAACACTTAACAGCAACAACAACATAAGCAATTATGGAGTCTATGAGAGGTGCAGTCTGTTAATGCACAGTTTGCTAACTAAATGGTCGGAGCTTGGCGTCAACCCAGAGACACCTTAGAAGAAACGCTAATTATCTGCTACCAAAGAGCAATTTATTGTAAACCCTAGTGTTCTACTCTACACACAAGGGGACACCATGAGTCGGAATCAATTTGATGGAAACTGGTTTATCAGCAATTATGTTGACACCCTAAACAACTTTACCTTTAAGTAGAACTTTCACATAAATATCCCAAGTCAGACATATTAATGCAAGAAACATCTATCTATACCACACTCTGGGAATACAGCAGAGAAAAAGACAGGCACATTGTTCTTTTTTTGTGTGTGGATTCTGCTGTATACTAGGGGAGACGTGTAAAATATTTGCACAGATAAATACAAATTTAAATTTGAGTTCTAGGAATGGAAAGAATAGGATGTTATGAGAGCAAATAAATGGGGTAGAAGCTTAACCTCTCTAAGCAATAATATATAAGGTAAGACCTAAAAGATAACTACACCACACATCTGTCAGTTTGTCGCTGTGATGGCTTACATGTTGCTGTCAGGCTGAAAGCTATGCTACTGGTGTTTCAAATACCATCAGGGTTACTCATGGAGGACAGGTTTTAGATGAGCTTCTAGATTAAGAACAGACTAGGAAGAAGGAATAGGCATCCACTTCTAAATAATTAATCCCTGAAAACTTTATGAATAGCTGTGAAATGCTGTCTTGTAAAGTGCCAAAAGATGAGTCCCTCATAATGGAAGGCACTCAAAATATAACAAGAGAAGTGCTGACCCCTCAAATTAAAATGGAACTTAAAGACATAGATGGACAAA
Organism: Chrysochloris asiatica; assembly: GCF_000296735.1. NCBI lineage: Eukaryota > Metazoa > Chordata > Mammalia > Afrosoricida > Chrysochloridae > Chrysochloris > Chrysochloris asiatica. The sequence goes on along the minus strand of NW_006408569.1, from coordinate 12,340,183 downwards.
GCTTTTGGAACTTGCATTTGCTTATGGAGCATGACTTAAAATGATAAGAAACAGGTACAAACATCCATGGAAAATTGGAATGTGGAATGTACAAAGTATGGATCTAATAAAATTGGAAGTTATAAAAAATGAAGTGGAGCACATAGAGAATGATATCCTAGGCATTATTGATCTGACTGGACAAGTAATGGTCATTTTGAATCTGAAAATCATAAGGCTTATTATAACAGAAATAACTTATTGAAGAGGAATGGTGTCACCTTCATCATCAAAAAGGACCTATCTTGAAATACAGTGCTGTCTGTGATAGGATAACATCCATAACCCTCCAAGGAAGACTGGTTAATACAGCTATTATTCGAATTTACACACCAACCACCAAAGTCAGTGATGAAGAAATTGAGGAATTCTACCAACCTCTTCGGTCTGAAATTGATAAAATATGAAATCAGCATGCATTGATAATTACTGGTAATTGGAATGTGAAAGTTGCAAACAAAGAAGAGAGATCAGTAGTAAGAAAATATGGCCTTGGTGATAGATATGACCAGGGAGATCACATGATAGAATTTTTTAAAACGAATTACTACTTCATTGCAACTACCTTTTTTTCTACAAAAGAAACAATGACTATACACATGGACCTCACCTGATGGAATACACAGGAATCAAATTGACTACATCTGTGGGAAGATACGGTGGGAAAGCTCAATATCAACCACCAAAGAAGGCCAGGGATCAACTGTTTAACAGACAATCATTTGTGCATATACAAGTTCAGGCTGAAGTTTAAGAAAAGAAAAACAACTTTATGAGAGCCAAACCATGACCCTTTCTGAGAGCCAAAATATGACAAATTGCAGACGATGTCAAGAAGAGAATATGACACATTGAACACTAATGAATGAAGACTGTGAGAGTTGTGGAATGACATAAAAAGCATTATGCATGTAGAAGCAAACAGTCATTAAAAATACAGGAAAGAAAGGAAAAAAAGTGGATGTCAGAAGATACTCTGAAATTTGTTATTGAACACAGAACAAACATAAGAAATGATGAAGTAAAAGATCTGAACAAAAAATTGCAAAGGGCTGCTTGAGAAGACAAAGTTAGTATTATAATGAAAGGTGCAAATACCTGGTCAGAAAACCAAAAGGGAAGAACACACTTAGCCTTCCTCAAGATGAAAGAAAAAATTCAAGTCTTGACTTGTAGTATTGAAGGATTTTATAGGCAAAATACCGAACAATGTAGGAAGTACCAAAAGATGGAAGGTAAACAGAGTCACGTTACTCAAATGGTTGATGTTCAACCTTTCAGGAGGTAGCATATAATCAAGAACCAGTGTTTTGAAGGAAGAAGTCCAAGTTGCAGTGAAGACAACAGTGATAAACAAGGTTCCAGAAATTAATGAAATGCCAACTGAAATGTATCAAGAAACTGATGCAGATCTGAAGCACTCACTTGTCTATGCCAAGGAATTTGGATGAGAGTTACCTGGCCATCCAATTGGAAAAAATCAATACTTACACTTATTCCAAAGAAAGGTGACCCAATAGAATGTGGTAATTATCAAACAATATTGTTAATACCAAGCACAAGTCAAGTTTTGTTGAATTCCAGAAAACTTATTTGTCCTCATGAGGAACCTGTAAATAGACTAAGAGGCAATTGTTAGTTCAGCAAAAGATGATTCTACATAATCTAAAATCAGGAAAGTTATGTGCCAAGGTTATATCCATAACTATTCAGTCTGTATGCAGAGCAAATGACCCAAGAAGTTGGAATATATGGAAATGAAACATGAGGATTGGAGATTCATTAACAACCTGCGATATGCAAATGACACAACCTTGCTTGCTGAGAGCAAAGATGAGTGGAAACACTGGTAACTGGACTGATATTTTCATTCTGAATCATGATCTACTCTGCCGGGGATGACAAATTGAACAGGAATGGTATGACACTCATTGTGAAAAATTCAAGATATATCCTGAAGTACAAAGCTGACCATAATAGGATAATAATTATACACATACAAGGAAAAGCAGTTAATACCTATATTCAAATGTACACACTAAACATTAATGCCAAAGATGAAAATATTGAGGATTTTTACCAAATTCTGCAGTCTGAAATTGATCACAAAATCAATAAAGATGCAATGATTTATGAATGGGATGCAAAAGTTTGAAACAAAGAATTACTGGTGATTGGGATGCAAAAATTCGAAACATTGAAGAAGGATAGCTAGTTAGAAAATATGGCCTTGGTGATAGAACTGACCCTGAAGATTGCAAGATAGACTTTTGCAAGACCAATTACGTATTCATTGCAAGTACCTTTCTTCAGTAACATAAACGGTGACTTTACACATCGACCTCGGCCAATGGAATACACAGGAATCAGCCTGACTATATCTGTTAAAAGAGACAATGATGTTGTTGTTAAGTGCTGTAGAATCGGTTGTGACTCATAGTGACCTTGTAGAGAGTTTCCAAGGAGTGACTAGTGAGCTTGAACCACCGACCTTGTGGTTCAACTGACCTTGCTCTCCAGTACATTATCCCATAGCGCCACACCAGGACTCCAAAAAGAGGCAATAGAGAAGCTCAATATCAACAGCCAAAACAAGGTCAGGGGCCAACTGCAGAACAGACCATCAAGTGCTCATATGCAAGTTCAATTTGAAGCTGAAGAAAATTAAAACAAGTCCATGCAAACCAAAGAACAACCTTGACTATTGCTGGTTTTTTGTAGTTAAGTGCTGTTAAATTGGTTCCAACTCATAGCCATTGTATAGGATTGACAAGGAGTGACTGGTGGGTTAGAACCGCCAACCTTGTGGCTCAAATTGACCTTGCTGTCCAGTGCATTATCCTGCAGCACCACACCAGGATTCCAACCTTGACTATATCCAATATGAATTTAGAAACATTCTCAAGAATAGATTTAACACACTGAACATTGACAAAAGGCCAGAAGCACTGTGGGATGATATCAAGGCCATTATGAATGAAGAAAGCACAAACTCATTATTATTGTTGTTGTTAAGTGTCGTAGAGTTGATTCTGACTTATAGCAACCCAGTATAGAGTTTATGAGGAGTGGCTGGTGAGTTTGAAGTGCCTACCTTGCAGTTCAAATCTACCCTGAGGTCAAGTGCTTATCCTATGATGCTACACCATGGAAAAAGAAAGAAAATACCAAAATGGATGTCAGAAAAGGATCAAATAAGCTCTTGAATGCAGAATAGCTAAAGCAAAAGGAAGAAATGATGAAGTAAAAGAGATGAACAGACTTCAAAGGATGACTCAAGAAGACAAAATAAAGTATTATAATGAAATGTGCAAAGACCAGGAGTTGGAAAACCAAAAGGGAAGAACATGCTCAATATTTCTCAAGCTAAAAGACCTAGGATAAAAGTTCACACCTCAAGATACAATAATGAATTGTCCAGGAACAGAGGACCCTAGGACCACCAAGGGAGAAGACTGTAGGCAGAATGTTGCACCCTATCCAGAGAAGCAGCCACACCAGAGATAGAGGCAGAGATAATGACAGGGAGAGATAGAACAGCTGAGGACTCAACGAATAAGAGCCGAGAATGGGACCCCACCCAGAGAACCGGGGATGCCTGAGATGGAGACAGAGATGATGACATGGAGGGATGAAATGGCTGAGGACTTTGGATCCAGAGTGGGAGAGGAACTGTGGGCCGAAGACTGAGGGGGGAGGGGAGAGTGTAGAGCATGGGCTTCTAGGATATGCCCTTTGGTCGGAAGACGATGCATGGAGGGGATTGGAACCATGGCAATGTAATGACATACGATGGAATGAATTTGGAACTGAGGTTCTCTCATGTAAACTATCATATAACTCACAATAAAACATAAAAAAAAAAAAAGGCTGTGCACTGATGGCCAGGAGGCAAGCTTGCAGAATGTGTCCTTTGATTGTTTAGAATGTGTCCTTCGATTGTTTAAATGATTATTAATTCCTGAGTGTTTTTGTGTACATCTCCTTCCCACAAGGAAAACAACAACAACAGCAAAAACCAACAACCAGAGGGAATAGAAGCAAATACTGTTGTATGATGGTGCACAGAGAAGACTGTAATCGTTGCAATGAAACAATGAGTGTAAAACCAATGCTCTCCCATGCAAACTATCACTCAATTCACCAAAAAATACTACAAAAAAAAGACACAATAATGAAAAATTCTATAGATAAAATATTGACTGATGAAAGAAGCAGCCAAAAAAGATAATTGTATGAAAAATACTTGGTCAATGTTCAACTATTTCAGAAGGTAGCTTAACTACCTCAAGAACCAATAATACTGAAGGAAGAAATCCAAGATGCCTGGAAATGATTGGGGGGAAAAATACAACAAAAAACAACCAAGGTTCCAGGAATTGATGGAATATCAATTAAAATATACCAAAAAAATAGATTGAATGCTGTAGATTATCACATATCTCTGCCAAGAAATTTGGAAAACAGCTACTGGTGCACATTCCAACAGAATGTGGAAATCATTGAACTATATATGATTAGTATCACAAGACAAAGGTAAAGTTTTGCTGAAGAAATTTCAAAAATAGTTATAGCAGTTCATTGATAGGGAACTGCTAGAAATTCAAGTCAGATTCAGAAAAGGATGTGAGACATGAAATATCACTTCTGATGTCAGATGGACCTTAGCTGAAAGTAGAGCATACCAGAAAAATGCTTACCTGTGATTTATTAACTATACAAATGTATTCAACTATGGAGATCATAACAAAGTATGGATGACATTCCAAGAATGTGAATTCCAGAGCCCTAAATTGTGCTACTGGGGAACCTGTACATAGGAAATCTTTCAAACAGAACAAGGGCATACTGAAGGATTTTAAATCAGGAAAGATACATGTCAGGATTGTATCCTCTCACCATAATTAATCAATCTGTATGCTGAACAAATGCTCTGAGAAGCTAGTCTATGTGAAGAAGAACATGGTATCAGAATTGTTGGAAGATTCATTAACAACCTGTGATATGCAGATGACACAACCTTGCGTGCTGACAGCAAAGAGGACTTCAAGCACTTACTGACTACAGGATTCAGTATGTATTCTACCTCAACACAAAAGAAAAATTCATCACAACTGGACCAATAAGCAACATCATAATAGACTGAAGTTGTCCAGGATTTTTATTTCACTTGGATTCACAATTCATGCCTATGTAAAAATCAGTCAATAAATGAAAGGATGTACTGCATTGAACAAAACTGCTGCAAAAGACCTTTAATAAAAATATTATAAAGAAAATATGTCACTTTCAGGACTAGGGTACACCCAACCCAAACCATGGTATTTTCATCTGCATATGAAAGCTTAACAATGAATGTTGTTGTTGTTGTTGTCAGGTGCCATCGAGTCAGAACCGACTCATAGCGACCCCATGCACAGCAAAATGAAACAATGTCCGATCCTG
>NW_006408569.1:12331350-12333483 GCF_000296735.1 Chrysochloris asiatica | reverse complement strand
TTGGGTCACCTCTCTTTGGAATGGGCACAACTATGGATCTCTTCCAATCAGTCGGCCAGATAGTTGTCTTCCAAATTTCTTGGCAGAGATGAGTGAGTGCCCCTTGTGCAGCGTCACTTTCTTGAAAGATTTCAATTTTTATTCCATCAATTCCATCAATGAATAAGAAAGGCCAAAGATGAATTGATGTTTTTAAATTATGTTGTTGGAGAAGAATACTGAATCGACTGTCAGGAGAAGGAATAAAACTGTATTGGATGAAGTACAACCAGAATGCTCCTTAGCAGGAAAGACAGTGAGACTTCCTCTGACCTCCTTTGCATATGTTATCAAAAGGGACCAATTCCTAGAGAAGGACATTGTACTTGGTAAAGTACAAGGTCAACAAAATTAAAAAAACATCAAAGAGATGGAGTGACATGGTAACTGCAAAACTGTGCTGAAGGGTAGTAAAGATTTTTGAGGATGGTGGAGGATCTGACACTATTTCGTTTTGTTGTACATAGGTTTACCATGCCTTGGAATTATCCTGAGAGCACTTAAGAACAAGGACAAACAATTCAGGAATTTAGTAGGAACAATTCTGATTGGTTGACATTTGCAAAATCATCCTTTAATAGTCACAAGATAATTAGGAGACTCCATAAGCACACTTTTGTTAATCACAGAGTTTGAATAGTTTACAATCTTAATATTCTATGGATATCTCGGGGCCAGCTTGAACAAACATTCTTTCTGAGGACATGCTTTGAGAGGAAGGGAAAGAAACCCACAGACTTTCTGAGACATTGTTACTAGCTAACTTTTGAGATCCACCTCAGATTGACTAGTAGAGAATGAAATGGAGTGCAGTCTGCATTCTGAACAGAAACCTATCCTTATGCTAAGCCTCTAGATTTGGGGGACTCCTTCACACCTGGAATATATATTCCCTCCGAGAATATGCAAGACCCTGGAATCTCTTGACAAATGTCAGTCTACTTTCACAGTTTATTTAGATCTCTTCTCCTGTTTCCTCCCAAGGTCTAAAGAGTGGCTATAACCCATTAAAATCAATTGTCACGGAGTCATTGCCAACTCAGTGACCCAATAAGGCAGACTAGGGAAAACCAGTTATTACCACTATTATTCAAATTTACGCACAAACCACTAAACCCAGTAAGGATGAAATAGAAGAATTCTACCAATTTCTTCAATCTGAAATTGATCAAACATGCAATCAAGTTATATTAAACATTACTGGTGCAAAGGTTGGGAGCAAAGAGGAAGGATCAGTAGTTGGAAAATATGGACTTGGTGATAGAAATGATGCTGGAGAACACATGACAGAATTCTGAAAAACCAATGATTTGTTCATTTCAAATACTTTCTTTAGATAGCATAAGAGATGCCTATACACATGGACCTCGCCAGATGGAATGCATAGAAATCAAATTGACTACATCTTAGGAAAGAAATGATGGAAAAGGTCCATATAACCAGTCAAAACAAGGCCAGGGGCAGACTGTGGAACAGACCATCAATTGCTTATATGCAAATTCAAACTGAAGCTGAAGAAAATGAACACAAGTCCACAAGATCCAAAATATGATCTTGAATATATCCCACCTGAATTTAGATATCACCTGAAGAACAGATTTGATACATTAAACACTAAAGACCGAAGACCAGAAGATCTGTGGGATGACATCAAGAACATCAAACAGGAAGAAAGCAACTCTGGAGTCAGGGAGAGAGAGGGGCTCTGTGCTGGCGGCCAGGGCTCAGGCATGCAAAATGTACCCGTTGGTTTGTTGATAATGCATGCAGGGAATTGTAGTCATTGCAATTAAACAAACTATGATAGGATGAATGTAAAGATAATTTTCTTCCATGTAAACTAACACATAATTCACAATAAAAACTACAAAAAAATGTCATTAAGAAAACAAGAAAGAAGGAAAAGGTCAAAATGGATTTCAGAAGAGACACTGAAACTTGCTCTCCAGTGCAGAGATGCTAAAGCAAATGGAAGAAATGAGGAGGTACAAGAGAAAAACAGAAAAATTCAAAGTTCAGCTTGAAAAGATACAGTAAAATATTACAACAAAATGTGCAAATATCTGGAGTCAGAAAACCAAAAGGGAAGAACAC
>NW_006408569.1:12327969-12330029 GCF_000296735.1 Chrysochloris asiatica | reverse complement strand
ACAGTGAATAAGGAAGACTGTAGAAGAATTGATGCTTTTGAGTTTTTGTGTTGGAGGAGAATATTGAAAGTGCCATAAGCTGCCAAAAGAACCAACATATATGTGTTGGGAAAAGCGCAGTCAGAGTGCTCCTCAGAGGCCAGGATGGCCAAACTTCGTGTCTCATATTTCGGACATATTGTCAGTAGGGACCAGTCACTGGAGAATAATATCATGTTTAGTAAGGTGGAGGGTCAGAGAAAAAGAGGAAGACCCCCAACGAGATGGATTAGCCAAGTGGCAGTATCAATGGGCTCAAGAGTGGCAACAATTATGTGGTTAGCCCAGGACGGGGCAGTGTTTCGTTCTTTTGTGCATAGCATTGCTATGAGTCGGTACTGACTTGATGGCAGCTAACAATAACAACAAGTGCTGTCTAACAGAGTTTCAAGTTCTACAAAAGCAAACTGCCATATGTTTCTTAGCAGAGATAACGGTGGGTGTGAACTGCTGACTTTCTTTCAGTTAGCAACTGAACTAGTAACTCAGTGTGCCACAGGACTGTGTGTGATGTACTAATGCAGCTTGGTTTTTCAGTCTGAAGTGTGCACATACATACACACATGTGCAAATAAGCAAAAATATCCCAAATTAGAATGAATGGCTATTTATTCATAGCTTTCCCATAGTAAAGAAATCAGCCACAATTATTTAAATTTGACTGACACCTCATTCTCTTTGCTCTTCAGCGTTAGCTGTCACTGAGGCTGTTCAATTTTTAAACTCCCAGGATCCAAATCCACTGCCATGTCCTCTGAAGAAGGGAAACTCTTTATGGGAGGTCTCAATTTCAACACCGATGAGCAGGCGTTGGAAGACCATTTCAGCAGCTTCGGACCGATTGCTGCGGTGGTGGTGGTGAAGGCCCGAGAGACTCAGCGATCCCGGGGTTTTGGCTTTATCATCTTTACCAATCCAGAGCATGCTTCAGATGCCATGCGAGCCATGAATAGAGAGTCCCTGGATGGTCGCCAGATCCGTGTGGATCATGCAGGCAAATCAGCCCGGGGAACCAGAAGGGGTGCCTTTGTTGCTCATGGGCGTGGCCGCAGCTACTCTAGAGGAGGTGGGGACCAGGGCTATGGGAGTAGCAGGTCTGACAGACGGCCTGGAGGATACAGATATGGATATGGAAGGTCCAGAGATTATAGTGGCAGAAACCAGGGTGGTTATGACCGCTATTCTGGAGGAAATTACAGAGACAATTACGACAACTGAAATGAGGCATGCACATATAATGTAGATACACAAGGAATAAAAATTCTTCTGATCCAGGATCGTCCTTCCAGATGGCTTTATTTATAAAAGATTTTCGGAGCTGCACTGAAACATCTTTGTTTTAGTACATCAACCTCTATTTTTTTTTAATTAAGCTCCCAGGGTAGCCTGTTAAAGATCTTTTAGTAAACTCCATGTTTTTGTTGTTGTTGGTGGTGGTGGTTTTTTGTTGTTTTTTTTTTAACGTTAGTTTACATGAGAGAACTTTATTCCATCGTATATCATTTCATTGCCATGGTTCCAATCCCCTCCATGCATCATCTTCCGACCAAAGGGTATATCCTAGAAACCCGTCCTCCACACTTTTCCCCACTCCCCACCCCCCAGTCTTTGGCCCACAGTCCCTCTCCCTCTCTGGATCCAAAGTCCCCAGCGGCTTCATCACTCCACGTCATCGTCTTTGTCTCCATCTCAGGCATCCCTGCTTCTCTGGGTAGGGTCCTGCTCTTGGCTCTTCTCCCTTGGTGGTCCCAGAGACCTTTGCTCCTAGACTGGAGAAATAATCACTCCCTTCCTTGCTACAAAACGTCTACCTTTGCATTTCCAACCATCACAATCCGTCTTGATAACCATTATTCACTACAGTATCGTGAGTAACCCATCTGTATTTCATTTCATCAGCTCCACCTAGACAGATTGGATAGTACTCACTGGTGATTCTGCCTTCCTCCATGCCCCCTAGCTCTAGGTTCCCTCTTGAAGGCTTGTAAGCCAGTCACTTCTTGCCTTTGTATTCCCCCCTC
>NW_006408569.1:12319010-12324145 GCF_000296735.1 Chrysochloris asiatica | reverse complement strand
TGGAGGGTCAGAGAAAAAGAGGAAGACCCCTAACGAGATGGATTGGCCAGGTGGCATCATTGATGGACTCAAGTGTGGCAGCGGTAGTGGGGTTGGCCCAGGATCGGACATTGTTTCGTTCTGCTGTGCATGGGGTCACTATGAGTCGGTTATGACTCGATGGCTCCTGACAACTACAACAACAACGACACGACAAACAACATACCTTTGGAGTGTGGTGAAGCAGTAACTGAAATAAAGAAAACAAATCATAAACATTTTCCTTCACATATTAGCACCAAAGGGATCCCTTTCCCAATTTCTCGAGAAAAATGTTTCTCTTAGGCAGTACCTACTCTTGAAATGTGACTGTGGTTTCCTTAGGGCAAGACTTGTTGTTAAGTGTCATTGAGCCTGTACCAACTCAACGTGACTCTCTATAGGGTTTCTCCTCAAAACCTTATAGAGGGTCGTGATGAGTCAGAACCGACTCGAAAGTACTTCACAACAACAACAACATAGAGTTTACAACAACAACATAGAGTTTCTGAAGAGTGGCTGGCATATTCGAACTGCCAACCTTGAAATTAGTAGAGCAAGACTAGTAAAGAGAAAATAAAAAAGGAAATTTCTCAGATAAGCTCCGGCAAACAAAGGCCCCTTTCTTTCTTCTCTTTCCAAAAATATTGAGTTTCTTTCATAGTTTTTGCTGTCCATGCCTGCTGCACTCTTACCCAACCTGACCTGTCCTTGTTCCAAAGCTGGGAAACAGCGAGAAAAAAACATGAAACACACCACTGGTTGAAAAGAGCAGTCTTCTTTTGACTTTTTTCTTCAAACCTGTTGCTGTTTTTAGTTTTGTTTTAATTTTTTATAGTTTTTAGGCAGTTTCTGTAAGGCTGTTTTCAGAATTATTTTCTTCAACTTTTTGTTGTGAATTGAGTTACAGAGCAAATCACTTTTCCATTCAACAATTAATTTTGTTTGTGTCATTGATTACAATTTCCAAATTCTAACATCATTTATCCCACTTACTCCATGTGTTTTCTATTTCTAGTCCTCCTTCTTTCCAACCCCTTCCTGACTTTGTGAAATTTGTCTTAGGGCAAATGTTGCCCTTTTAATCTCAAATTATTGATTGTTCAAAGTTGTATGTACTTTCCTAATAAACTGCTCTGATGCTTGACTGAAACCTGAGGTACATTCAGTCTCAGGCCTGAATGATGACTAAAGACTATAGTCTCAGACGTTTCACCAGTCTCTGTCATACCAGCAAGCCTGGCTTATTATTTGAGTTGCCCCCCTCCCATATTTTTCTCCCACTCTATCCAAGGCTTTCTTATATAATCCCTTTCAGAGTCATTTAGTTCTTCTGGTCTTAGAGTCATGGAGGCTGTGGTCCATTAATCCATTCGACTCATTGTTTTTATGCATCTTCAATTCTCTTCACTCTTCTTTGCTTGGGAGAGGAATAGACCAGTAGTTGCATGTTAGATGACCTCTCACTAGTTTTTAAGACCCCAGTCGCTATGCACCAAAGTAGAATGTAGAACATTACCTTTGTGGACTATGCTATGCCAATTGACCTTGGTTTCTCAGTGGAACATTTTTTAAACTTTTCATTGTGAATTGGGTAAAGGTTTATAGAACAGATAATCAGTTTTATTTTAAACAAATCATGAATTTGTTTCATCCCACTGTTTGCAATCCCTTCAGAATTTTAGTTGGGAAAAAAAATAGGATATAATGGGTTTATTCTATCTTGATCAACACCAGAAGTATTCTATTTTATATGCAATGTACTATGACCTAACTTCTAAGTTCCTAGTATGATATGTTTATTTTATAAGAAGTACCTATTATTTAAAAGCCTAAACAGTGAGCTTTTCTTAAAATACCTACACCAAAGAATCAAGAACATAGACTTTGTAATCAGCTTGTCTGAAATGAAATGTTAATTTACTGCTTGGTAGCTAAGTATGATAATTACTTTTAAGTCTCAGCTAGATTGTGGTGTCCAGTTGTTGAGTCAAATACTAGTGTAGGTATTGCTATAAAGGTGTTGTGCAAATATGATTAACATTTATAATCAATTGATTTTTTTTTCAATGGATTTTAAGTAAAGATTACCCTTAAAGTGTAGGTGGGCCTCATTCAATCAGCTACGTCCTCAAGAACAAAAATCTGTGATTTCCCAGAAAAAAGGTATTCTGCATCAAGAATATAACACAGATATCCTCCTGGAATTTCCAGCCTGCCAAGTGTCCTATCCATTTCAAAGCAAGCCTGTAGGAGTTTCCAACCGCCACCTGGCCTACTATTTTGAACTCAAAGCTACAGAATTTCCAGTCTGGTGATTGACTTATAGATTTTAGACTTTCCAGTCCCCATAGCTGCTTGAGTGAATTACTTAAAATAAATGGCTGTCTTTTTTTCTCTCTCTTATATATATATATATATATATATATATATATATATATATATATATATATATACCCTATTTGTTCTGTTTCTCTGGAGAACTGCAACTAATACACCAGGTAAATTTGGGACAGATATTTGAACTCACTAAGGCTTTGTTGGTTCATATCTAATATGTAGGTTTTTTGAGAGGATTTAATGAGATAATGTAGATCCAAAAAACTCCAAATATGTTAGACAATTTCATCTGTTTTGTTCACAACTCTGTCCTTACTTTTTAATATAGTGTCTAGAACATAATGGAATCCTGATGTGGCACTGTAGAATAAGCACTGGACTGATAACTGAAAGATTTGCAGTTCAAACCCACCAGCCACTCCTTGGAAACCCTATACTGGGTCTCTATGAGTCAGAACTGACTTGATGGCAATTAACAACAACAACAACACAGTACATAACAGTCAATTTAAATTTTCACTAAAGCATCTGGCATATAGTAGGTACTCAAAAATGGCACCCATCACTGTTGTTGTTAAGTGCCGTAGAACTGGTTCTCACTTATAGGGACACTGTATAGGTTTTCTGAGGAGCAGCTGGTGAGTTTGAACTTCCAACCTGTAGTTCAAACCAAACTTGTGGTCCAGTGTTTATCCTATAGCCCTACACTAGGATCCATCATTATAGTTTATGAAATACCAACAAACATCTCTTGGACAAATTAAATAATGAAGTACACCTGAAGCTCAACTAAAATATTTGCCACCGACATCCAAGACATTATTCTTAAGCTACTGAAGCATTAAATGTGTCATAAAATTATGAAAGTAATTTAAGGCAAGAGATGGAAATAAATAACAAATAAGTAATAGTCTGTTTGCATGTGCACAGAAGAAAATATTGAGAATAAATTAAGTTTAAAAATATTAATATAATATTTAAGTAGCAGTAATTTATTAAAAATATATTTATTTTCAGTTCCGGTCCGGTTCCGGTGTGCAGTGAGTGAGTGTCTGCTGGTGCCATTCCTGGTGTTTACCCGTGTCTGGGGGTTTCAGGGTGCCACACCCACTTTCCTGCCTTCCCCAGATGCTGCAGCAGTTTCCAGGGGTGCTGTACCCAGACATTTGCCCCTGCAGCCATCCCAGCCCACCCGCTCGCAGCGGCACTGCTGTGGTTTGCACCTGGTCTCGGTGAATTCACAGCCTCTCTTATGCTTTTGGAGGACTCTTTTTCTCCCTATATTACACGAGAAGAGTCAGCAACCACTGCCAAAAAGCCAGCTGCAATCACATCTTATAAAACACCAAAACCTAGGCAAAAACCTATACCAGCTGCCATATAGCAGGGAAACAGGCAACACCTGTGAAAGTTACTCTGAGTTAAGCAATCAGAAGAGTGAAAAGGGAAGACCACACCCTGATCACATCTTCCTGGAAGCAATCAGAAAGCATAAAAAGTACCAAAATATGTGCTCATTTAAGTATTAGGGTCACAGATAAACATCAAACATGTCCAAGAAGCAAAAGCAGATGATTATATCAGCACATGTCCAGAAAAAAGATAAAATATCTGAGACAAATGACCTAGGAATAGACCTGGATTCCATTCTGGAAGGAGGGCAGGCCCTGGAAATGCCTGAGAATGAATTCAGAAAAATGATTATAAAATGTTTCAAAACATTTTACAATGGAGTTGAGCAAAATAAGGAAGAAGTCAGTAAAGTGCTACAAGAGCAATCACGCAAGATAGATAGAGCATTGGAAACAATTCAAAACCTACAGAAAGAGGTCCAAACAATAAAAAACAAAATGGCAGAAATAGAAAACACTCTGAAAGAGCAGAGGAGTAGAATAGATGAGATTGAAGGAAGAATCAGTGAGCTGGAAGACAAATCTCTCAATACCACTAAGATAGAAGAACAAACACAAAAAAAGGATAAAAATTTCAGAGGAGGTCTAAGATTCATGTTGGACAACATGAAGAGGAATAACTTAAGAATTATTGGCATTCCAGAACAAGAAGAATCACACAAGTCCACAGAGGAAATAGTCAAAGAACTACTGGAAGAATATTTCTCCAACATCCTGAAAAGCAAAAAAATAAACATACAAGAATCTCAACGAACTCCAAGAAAGGTAGACCCCCCAAAAAAATCACCAAGACATATCATAGTCAAGCTCTCCAAACTCAAAGATAAGGAGACACTTCTGAATGCAGCCAGAGAAAACATAAGGATCACATACAAGGGCAAGCAAGTCAGATTAAGCTCAGATCTCTCAGCAGGAGCCATGCAAGCAAGAAGGCAATGGGGAGACATATATAAAACCCTAGAAGAAAAAAAAAAAAATGCCAACAAAGAATCCTTTATCCAGCAAAGCTATCACTCAAATATGATGGTGTAATCAAAACATTCCAGGATAAACAGAAGCTATTGGACTTTACCAAAGCCAACCCTGCACTACAAAACATCCTAAAGGGAGTTCTGTGGACTGAGAACCAACAAGAACAGACAACAACCAGAGATTGACATACATGACAGCACCTCCCTGAATTAAGTCAACAGAAAGAAGAATTGTTAACAAAACAAAACTATAAGAACAAGCTCAGAGACTCTGTGAGGTCAGTCTATGACCCAAAAAAGTACAATGTAAAAGAAGTTAAACACATAGGAAAAGAGATCCAGATAGGGAGAAGGTCAGGTCGATTACAGGATAAAATAGACTGCACTAAATGGA
>NW_006408569.1:12312201-12318910 GCF_000296735.1 Chrysochloris asiatica | reverse complement strand
TGTATTATCTTTTTGATGTGTTGCTGAATTCTGTTGGCTAGGATTTTGTTGAGAATTTTTGCATCTATGTTCATGAGGGATATTGGTCTGTAGTTTTCTTTCTTAGTGACGTACTTCCCTGGTTTGGGTATAAGGGTTATACTTGCTTCATAAAACGTGTTAGGGAGTTTTCCATCCTCTTCTATATTCTGGAATAATTTGAGTAGTATTGGTGACAGCTCTTCCCTGAATATTTGGTAGAATTCACCTGTGAAGCCATCTGGATCTGGACTTTTTTTGGTTGGGAGCCTTTTGATGACCTGATCAAGTTCTTCTTTTGTTATAGGTCTGTTCAGGTTTTCTACTCCATGTGTTTTTAAAACTTTTTCTCCCATTTAAGACAAATTCTGTGATGTTTGTAAGAGTCTGGGTATTTTTCCTTTTACCAGTTTTTTAGTTTGGACACTCAGGATTATCCTGGCAAAAAACTTTGGCCAGGCTGATTTTCTTCTTCTTCTTTTTTTTTTTTTAAATTGAGTATCTAGGGACATTTTAAAAATTTTGTACACAATGTTTCTTTATCATGGTTAGAAAACAACTTCCGAATGTACCTATAGGAAATCTGCATCAAGAATATGATTACTTAGAGGTGTTTTTTTACTCTACATTGATATCATTGAGATCATAACCCTGATTATATCGTAGAAGAGCTTAAAAATGTTTGTGAATGTCATTTTTTTTTTTAATACTGGAAGAAAAAAATATTCTATTATGTTTCATGTAGTGTTTAGGATGTCCTTCTTGGAGCCGATTAAAAAAATGAAAACCTGAAAACTAAAAAAAAAAAAAAAAAATTTTTGACAAACACTGAAAAGCAAGCAGAAGAATGGGAACGCTTTATGGTAAAATATAGGGAAGACTTCAGGAGTGCTTTGATGAGTGATTATTGGCTTTGGGAAGCTGTAACTGGGCTAACTAGAAGCACAGCATCCTGTGTGATTGGTATGAAGAGAATATTTGGCTTTATTTTGGGTTTATCTTTCTTTAGTTGGCAGTGGAGGCAATATTAGGTGGGTGTGAAGCTGATAGTTATTGAACAAGTCCTACCCATGCTGGGGTAATTGCTACAGAAATTGTGGTTTAACTGCAGCATCTGTAGTTTAGAATTCTGTTATAATACATGGTCTGGCTGCTATCCTTTCATCTACTAAATATCTAACACTTACAGACTCTCAGGTGCTGGGTTTAATTGTTGGTGGGAAGATGAGCTTGACATTTTCTCTCCAACCATTGCCATATTCTTATAACTCCAAGGAGCTCCAAAATTTTAAATTTGAACTTGGCTTTCTGGGTTTTTATGCAGGTGTATTCATCAAGATGGAAGACAAAAATCAAATTGACTATATCTGTGGAAAGGGATGGTAGAAAAGTTCCATATCTTCTGTCAAAACAATGTCAGGGGCAGACTGTGGAACAAACCATCAGTTGCTCATATGCAAGTTCAAGCTGAAGCTGATGGAAATTACAAGTCCACAAAAACCAAATATAACCATGAACATATATATCCCGTTTTAATGTGCTCAAGAGCCAAGATGTCAGTTTGAGAACTAAGATGTGCCCAACCCAAGCCATGGTAGTTTCAATAACCTCATATGTATGTGAAAGTTGCAAAATGAATAAAGAATACCACAGAAAAGTCAATGCATTTGAGTTATGGTGTTAGAGGAGAATATTAAAAGTACCATGGAGCTCCAAAAGAACAAACAAATCTGTGTTTGCAGAAGTACAGCCAGAATGCTCCTTAGAAGCCAAGATGACAAGACTGTCTCTCTCATACTCCGGACATAATATCAGGAGACATCAGTCCCTGGAGAAGGACATCATACTTGGAAAAGTGGAAGGTCAGCGAAAAGGAAGAAGACCCCCAACAAGATATATTGGCACAGTGGCAGCAGCAATGGGCTCAAGTGTAGCAATTAGTATGAACTTGGTGCCGAACCAGGCAACGTTTTGTTCTGTTTTGCATAATAAGGTCACTATGAGTTGGTATCAACTCGGTGGCACCTAATGAAAACACCAGTGCAGTCTACAGATAATAATGTTAAAGGTAGGAATAAAAATGTTGATTAAAGATGCTCTTAAGGTACAGTTTTCCAACAACTGTTTAATTTAGCATTGCTGTGGACAACTGGGATATGACAGCCATGAATCAATCAGTCAGTTAGGAATAAACTGGAGATCACTATTATTCAATATAGTATATTTGTTACAGTATCTTGAGTGAACTTATTTTATCATTTTTATTAAGTAGTGTAAGAATAATCATATCACTCCCCTTACTGAACAATACATGTTCCTTTCCTTTGTCTACAAAATTAACTCAAACTCCTAAGCATTTAAGACATGGCACTACTTCATCCCAACTGACCTTGCACACTTTATTATATGTCACTTCTTTCTGTGTATAAAACAGGGAAGAGAAATTGAAAGTCTCCCTATTTTTCTGATATTCCAGATCCTTCACAATTCTTTGACTGTATGCATAGTGCACTCTACTTGAAAGACCTGGTATCCATTCTACATGGCAAAATAGCACTTTTCTGTCTTCAGTATCTAGCTATTCACTGCTTTCTGTCTGACTTAAAGCAAACACAGATTTTTATCTTTTAGATAATAGAATAAAATTACTCAAGATTCCCCTAATTTTGATAAAATGTTACCTGGCTTTTGAAGCTTTTTTGTTTCCCAAGGGCAGCATTAGCCAATTCTTCCAAAGTGTTCCCATAACAATCTGTTCTATTACAGCACTTATACACCTCTTTTGTAATTTCATGTTTATATGTCATTTTTCCTACTTTGTTCCAATCTCTAAAGTGTGGGAAATCTGCCTTAATTTTCTCTTCTGGAACAAAATAGGCATTATGTAAATGTTTGATGAATTGAATAAAAAGAAAAGGTCAGGCAAAGTTCATTCAGTGTTAGGCCTGTGACATGGCACCAAGGTAAATTTTGTGGAAGACTGTAGTAATTCTCTACTACCATTGATTGAAGGAGCTCAGGATTATAGGAATGTCAAAATTCCCCTCTTCTGGACATACAATGCATCTACCATCTGTAGGTATATTGAAATCTCAAAGGACATGTTATAGACTGTTTTAAATGTTTAACAAAGTAGAAAGTAGTTTCATAGCCTTTAATTTCTTCCTCTATCTCTCATACTTCCTTCAGAATTAACCCCTGAATTTGTAGTTCTCAACATAACCTTCTCCTAAATAATACTCTTTCTCAACTCTGTCTATCTTCTAAAGAGATGTCTTTTGCCTGAAATCTCTGCATGTACATAAAGGCTTAGCACAAACGTCAACTCCTTCAAGATTTTCCAAATCAGAATTAATCATTTCTACTACCCTGGACTCACTGTGCTAACACATCAGATGCCTAAATATAACTAGGTACTCAGTGAATGATTTTCACACTGAATATTCTGACAATCCAAATAATTTCTTCTGTAGCCTTCTATAGTTAATGTTGGGGCTATGTAAAGTATTAGAGACAGAGGTTGTGACATCACTAAATAGCTTTTGCTCCTCTTTAAGGAAGTCTTGTTCCCATTATCAGCCCAATGTTTCATTTGTAAATTATACAGGAGTGTTAGTTGTTTCGTGTTTTTCTCTCCTTGGAGAGAGAAGGCCTCTTATTTGGGAAATACTGCCTTTAACCTTACTACAAAGTCACTGATGTTTACTTGTATGGCCATATTGTTGTATTTTTATCAGTTTTCTTACCTGACATTAATGACCAATCATTGTTCCTAAACCCAGCTAGTTAATTAATAGCTATTATTAACCGTCATGAACAAACTGAGAATCTGGAATTGATTGCTTTTTATTTATCTATCCAGTTTGAAGAATAGTGTTGTTAAGTGCCATGGTGTTGATTCAGAACTCACAGCAACTCTGTTCAGAAATTCCAAGGAGCAGATGGTGGGTTTGAACCACCGACTAATACTTAACCTACAGCGCCACACCATGCACACAAATTTAAGATTAAATTTGCGTATAAAACTTGCTGCTGTTAAGTGCCATCAAGTCAGTTCTGACACATAGCAACCCTGTACATGGTTTCCAAGAAATGGCTGGTAAGTTTGAACCACCAACCTCGCAGTTCAAACCTACCTTGTGGTCCAGTGCTTATCCTACAGCACAACGCCAGAACTCCCCAGTATAAAACTTAGGCCTTAAAGATGCAATTAAAACCCATTTGTCAAATTCTAGTTCTACCTGACTCTCCATACTTCACAGCATATCTCATGAAAACTTGTTTTATAGAATATATATAATCAATGTATTTTCATATTGTTCAGAGGGACAGACTCCTCATTGAGTTATGTATGTAAATGCCCATTAGTAATATGAAAAATTGAGATACAGGGAGATAATTTGTGAAAGGTAAAAGTATAGAAAGAGCTACAAATTATTCTGGACTGACTTATAAAAAGTTTCTATATATAGACCCTTTTCCCGAAAGCTCCAAATTTGTCTTTACTGAAGCAGAAAACAAGAATAGCAGGACATTTTTTCCTATTCAAGTTAGTTTTTAATGCACAATTATAAAATGGGACTAGTTTATATTATAAGTAGCATGTTGTCAATTAGGTAGAGAAGATGTGAACATCACAGTTAAGAAATTTAGAAAATAAACCTCTAGGAAAGTGGAGTGCCCAGGTAAATACTAAACTTGGGGAACTGTGTGGCGCTGTAAGATAAGCATTGGAAAACAAGGTCGGTTTGAAGCACAAGGTTGGTGGTTCAAACTCACCAACCACTTCTTGGAAACACTAGACAGGGTTGCTGTGTGTCGGAACCAACCCAACAGCACTTAACAACAAAAAGAACAATAACATTTCTTCAAAGTTTTTCTCTGCATTAGTATCCTTCTAGACTTCTGCAGGAATGCCAATAACACACATGGTAGATCTTTTTTTAGTATCCTGCAAGTTCCTGAGTCTTAATTTTTTTATCTTTTTTTTCTCTCTGCTTGTAAGATTTCTGCTGATCTGTCTTCAAGCTCACTGACTTTCCTCTTTCATTTCCATTCTACTATAGAGACCATACAGTGATACTTTTTATTATGTTGTTGTTTTTGTCAGGTGCCATTGAGTTGGAACTGACTCATAGAGACCCCGTTCACAGCAGAACGAAACAATGTCCAATCTTGGGCCAACCTCACTACCGCTGCCACACTTGACACCATCAATGATGCCACTTAGTCAATCCATCTCCTTAGGGGTCTTCCTCTTTTTCTCTGACCCTCCACCTTACCAGCATGACATCCTTCTTCAGCGACTGTTCCCTCTGGACAATATGTCCAAAGTATGAGAGAGTCACTATACCAAAAAGAAATGATCGATTTTTTAACTATTTTCAAGAGATAGTATGTGATAAAGAACAAATGGTACTGAAGGAAGAAGTCCAATGTACACTGAAGGCATTGGCAAACAACAAATTTCTGGGAACTGATGGAGTACAATTGAAATCTTTCAACAAACTGATGCAGCACTATAGGCACTCACTAATCTATGCCAAGACATTTGGAAGACAGCTACCTGACCAACTGACTGGAAGAGATCCATATTTGTTCCCATTCCAGAGAGAAGCAACCCAAGGAAATTCTGAAATCATCAGGCAATATGATGAATATCACACTCATTTAAAATTTTGCTAAAGATAATTTAAACACACCTGCAATGGTGCATTGACAGGAAACTGACAGAGGTTCAAGCTGGATTCAGCTTAGGATGTGGAATAAGGGATATCACTGCTGATTTCAGATGGATCTTGGCTGAAAGCAGGGAATACAAGAATGATGTTTACCTGTGTTTTATTGATTATGCAAGGCCACGGCTATGTGGATCATGACAATCTATGAACAATACTGTGGAGTATGAGTATTTCAGAAAACTTAATTGTGTTCATAAGGAATCTGCACATAGACCAAGAGGTAGTTGTTCTAACAGAACAAGGGGACACTGAATGGTTTAAAAACAGAAAATGTTTGGGCCAAGCTTGTATTATTTCACCATATTTATTCAATCTGTATGCTGAGCAAAGAACTTGAGAAGTTGGATCATATGAACAATAACATGGCATCTGGATTGGAGGAAGTCTCATTAACAACTTTCAGTATTCCGGTGATACAACCCTGCTTGATGAAAGTGAATTAAAAGGACTTAAGACACTTGTTGATGAAGATGAAAGACCACAGTCTGCAGTACGGGTTGCACCTCAATGTAAGGAAAATAAAAATCCTCACAAATGGATTAATAAATAGCATCATGATATATGGAGAAAAGATTCAAGTTGTCAAACACTTCATTTTGCTTGGATCCACCATCAACACTCATGGAAACAGCAGTCAAGAAATCAAAAGACACATTGCATTAGGCAAATTTGCTGCACAAGACCTCTTTACAAGTGTTCAAGAGCAAAGATGTCAGTTTAGGACTAAAGTGTGCTGGACCCAAACCAAGGTATTTTCAGTCATCTCATATGCATCCTCAAAGTAGGGTTGACCATAATGACATGAATACAGTTAAGCTCTGGGGAGAAAAGCGTACAGAACCTGAATTTGCTGATGGGCAACAACTTAAAATGAAGAGAAACAGCTGTAAACATCCATTGAAAATTGGAACATGGAATGTACGAAGTATGAATTTGGGAAAATTGGAAGT
>NW_006408569.1:12257442-12280903 GCF_000296735.1 Chrysochloris asiatica | reverse complement strand
GAGGGTGGAGCACAGGGCGGGGATTGGACACAGGAGATCTTGGGTGCTGGGGAGTGGGCAATATACAGGGAGGGAGAGGGAAGTGGAGAAACGGGGCAGATGGGAGAACAATTGGGCATGTTTTAAAGGGCCTAATGGGACAGAGATAAAGGATGATATATGCACAGCCTTGGAACTGCAGGGCTCTGAGATACAGGGATTGAGTCATGGTTGGAATGGGGGGGCAGGGGAAGAATCATGTTAAGTTGCTTGACTTTTTGTTGTTGTTGTTGTTGTTTGTTTGTTTAATCTTGGTTTTCCTTGCATTATAATACAGAGTAGACACTGGAGAGGGAGAGAAAGGAATAGTCAGAAACATTACACTAGAAAGCTTGTAAGTCCATCTTCTGCCTATGACAGATTGGAATACCAAAAAGGGGGTACAGAGTACCCAGTGAACGAGGCTTCCTGCAGAGCCTCTGAAATACATAAAACTATAGGTAGAAACCGGAACCACATCCAGATCTCTAGAGGTGAGAAATCTCCACTTGAAAGGATGAGCAGACCAGCCTGGAGCAGCTAGAAGAATAAAAGATACCTCTTGAAAGAAAGACCTGCAAGAAAAATTGAGGCAGATGGACTGTTACTACAAGCACAAACAAATCACTTCCCTAGGAAACATCAAGGCAAGTGGCCAGGTCCTCTCAATGCAAACCTCCTTCTAAGACTAAGACTCAACAGAAATGCATGCTCTGATTGGTGACCACACACATCACCGATGGGGGGAAATGGGGTAAAAGCAGCAATGAAGAGGCAAGCCAAGCCCTACAATGTTCAGTGGATTTCTATGGACCCAGTTGGGGACCTGGATGGCAAGCAGTGTGAGGAGATCTGGGGACTCTTGGGCCCAGAGTCAGTGGTGTGGCCACGGAGGACTCGATAGGAGAGTGAAGCTACCAGCTAATGGGAAGAAAGGGTATGTGCATAGGAGCGCCCACACTTGCAGATGATAACCACATGACCTGGACCGGATGACTGGATGATCAGAGCTCAACCGGGAGAAGAAAGAAGAAGGAAAAAAAAAAAAAAAGTGTGAGCTGATACAATCTGATGTACTTGACCTATACCTATGGAGCAGCAACTAAAAGAAGGAACAATTCCTTACAGCAAGAATCATTCCCACCCCTCCACACACAGTGTTGATGGAGGTGGACAACTTGGACATTGGATACTCAAATGGGGAGGGGGGGACTACAAAGGCAAGAAGTGACTGAATTACAAGCTTTCAAGGGGGAACCTAGTACTAGGGAGCATGGAGGAAGGCACAACCTCCAGTGGGTATTATTCAATCTGTCTGGGCGGAGCTGATGAAAGGAAATACAGATGTGTAACTCGTGATACTGTAGTGAATAATGCTTATCAGGATGGATTATGAGGGTTGGAAATGCAAAGGTAGACGTTTTGGAACAAGGAAGGAGTGATTAATTCTACAGGTTAGGAACAGAGGTATCTGGGATCATCAATGGAGAAGAGCCGAGAGCGGGACCCTACCCAGAGAAACAGAGAAGCCTGAGATGGAGACAGAGATGATGACGTGGAGTGATGAAGCGGCTGGGGACTTTGGATCCAGAGAGGGAAAGGGACTGTGGGCCGAAAACTGGGGGGAGGAGGGGGAAGTGTAGGGGGCGGGTTTCTGGGATATACCCTTTGGTTGGTTGATGATGCATGGAGGGGATTGGAACCATGGCAATGGGATGATATACGATGGAATGAATGTAAAACTAAAGTTCTCTCATGTACACTACCATATAATTCACAATAAAACATTAAAAACAAACAAAAAAACACAAATGGTTAATGTTCAACTATTTCAAGAGTTTATATATGATCAAGAGCCAATGATACTGGAAGAAGAAATCCAAGGTGCTGTGAAGACAATGACAAAGAACAAGGCTCTGGGAATTGATGGAATAAAGTTGAGATCTTTTTTAAAAAATGTGATGCAGCATTGGATGCACTCACATATCTATGTTATGAAATTTGAAAGACAGCTACCCGGCTAACTTATTGGAAGAGATCCATATTTGAGCCAACTCCAAAGAGAGGTGACTCAATAGAATGTGGAAATCATCAGAGAATATCATTTATATCACCTGTACGTTTAATTTTGTTAGAGATAATGTAAAATCAGCTGCAAAAGTACAGTGACAGGGAATTGTCAGATGTTCAAGCTGGATTCAGATGAGGCTGTGGAATGAGGAATGTCACTGCTAATATCAGATAGATCTTGGTTGAAAACAGAGAATACCAGAAAGCTGCTTACACGTGTTTTATTGACTATGCAAAGATTTTAGATTGTGTAGATCATGACAAGCTACGAACAACATTGTGGTGAATTAATATTCCAGAACACTTAATTGTGTCTGTGATGAATCTGTACATAGACCAAGAGGCAGTTGTTTGAATAGAACAAGTGGGCACTGAATGATTTAAAATTAGGGGAGGTGTGAGCTAGGGTTGTGTCCTTTCATCACATTTGTTCAAATTTTATGCTGAGCAAATAATCTGAGAAACTGGATTATATGAAGAAGAATGTGGCATCATGATTGGAGGAAGACTCTGTAACAACCTGTGATATGCTTGCTGAAAGCAATTAAGAGGAAATACCACAGCCTTTGGTATGGGTTGCACCTCAATGTAAAGAAAACAAAAATTCTCACCACTAGAACAATAAATAATATGATAAACAGAGAAAAGATTGCAATTGTCAAATGTCGGGGACCTGCCTCGACAGGGAAGTTTGGTTCATGAAGTAGGGAGATCTGGAAGCGAAAGAAATAAAGAAAGAATATACACAAAGATGCAACGAGAGAAAAAAAGAGACACTCCGAGACCAGAGTGGATGCAAACCTGGCAGGCAGACCCTGCATTGCAGGCAGCATAGCACTGCAGGCATTATTGCATGCCGCATTCAATCTGCATTTGTCTTTTATTTTTTCAGGGAGGGATTTTGCACAAAGGAAGAAGGTGATTATTCAGATAAGACAGGGTACAGAAATGAAATGTGATTAATCGTTCAAAACAGGACACAATGATTTACAGGAACAAATTCTAGAATATATATTGCAAATTGTCTTAATAATCTAACTTTCTTAATTTTCCAAAAATTCAAACAAACCGTTATAAATTACTTTTTAGGCTTAAATGACCTAAGGCAGCAACATGAGGTTTCTCAAGGCTACTTAACATACCTTTAGCACTTCATCTCTAATGGGTAAAGGTGAAAAGGATTTAAAAGGTCTGAAGGGAGTCAAGCTGTTTCAGATACCTGGCTTAAGCTTTCAGGAGGAAGGAGAGCATCTAGGTTAATCTGTTTACACCTGGGGACAGATTGAGGGAGTTGCCAATATTATTTTTTAAACAATACTCCCGGAATTTACCAATCTACTTTGAGTGAATACCCTGGGCAGTTTCTCTCTAGAGCTTCCCTGCGTAATCCCAGCAAATCTGCCTTTGTTTGTATGAGGAAGTTTTACTGCCTCAGCTTTAGAGGGCATTTTGGTTTTATTATTGTGCATGGATATCAAGAGGTCATGTATTAAATTACTATCAAACATAACTGAATAACTTGATAAAGAACAGTTTTGACATGCTTGCCAGGTGGTCAGAGCTTGCTCCTCAGAGAAATTTTTTCCTAGGACCCTACGCACTGCCAACACAGTGGAGACATTAAGAGAGGCACATAAGAAATCATTTTCTCAGAAGCTACAATTACTGGAGTTAGAAGCATAGAATGAATAATAAGACCAAAGAAAATTATACAGAGGTAGCCCACCAGTGAGTACGCAAAACCAATGAACCCGAGACGTCAGGAGGTCACTTCCTTTGGCCCTCAGGGTCCATGGCTCGCAATCCTGAGGAGGGCCTTCGTGTTGGATTTTCGTCCATGACACAGAGCCTCAGCATCTCAGTGTTTGCAGTCACCAACAGTCAAAGATTTAATTTGCTTGGATTAACCATCAACACTCATGGAAGCAGCAGTCAAGAAATCAAACGATGTATTGCATTAGGAAAATCTACTGCTCAAGTCTCTTTAAAGTGTTCAAGTTCAAAGATGTCGGTTTGAGGGCTAAAGTGTTCCTAACCTAAGCCATGGTATTTATAATAGCCTCATATTCATGTGAAAGTTGGAAAATGAATAAAGAAGACCAAAGAAGAATTGATGTTTTGATTTATAGTGTTGGATAAGAATATGAAAAGTATCATGGCCATCAAGCCAAGTAATAAAGTCCCTTTAGGACAAACCCCCCTTCACGAAAGAAACTCAAACATGAGCAGGCAAGTAAGCTTGCTGGCTTACTGATGAGTGGAAGAGGGGGAAAGGCAGCAATGAAGAAATGGGCTTAGTACCACATTTCACAGACTTCTGTTGACCTGGAGATGAGAGAGAGAAGAGGAAGGGATGTCTGGTCCAAAGTGTGGTGAGACCTGGGGACTACTGAGCCCATGGACAAGGACATAGCCATGGAGGGCTAGAGCTGAGAGTAAAGCATACAGCTGATATGAAATGAAGGGAGACACACAAGAACATCCAAACTTACAGATAGTATCCATTTGACCTAGCCTCGATGGTTTGATAATCAGAACTCGACTAGAGGAAGATTAAAACAACAATTTTTGATAAAGGAAACGAGTATAATTGCTAGTTTGATGAACTTGATATATACTCATGGATGTAGTAGCTCAAAGTACCAACTGAGAGGGAAGGAGTCTTCACATCAAGTATCCATCTTATCATTTCTGTATACAGAGTAGATAGGGATGGGCTACCTAGACATTGGCTGCCTAAAATGAGGGGGGCAATAAAGGCACGAAGTGACTGGCTTTCATGTTTTCAAGAGGGAATTTAGTTTAACGGTGTGAGGGGAAAGGCAGAATCCCTACTGAATAGTTTTCATCTTGTCTAGATGGGTCTGGTGGAAGAGATTGGGATAAGATTCATATTATTCAATAGTGAGAAGGTGTTAGCATGACTAATTATGACGGTTACAATTGTAACAGTAGAAGTTTTGTAACAAAAACAGAGGAGTAATTAATCTTACAGTACAGAAACAAAGGACTCTAAGACCATCAAGAGAGAAGAGCACAAGCAGAGTGCAGGACCCTATCCAGAGAAGCAGTGACACCAGAGATGGAGGCAGAGATGAGGACATGGAAGGAGGGAGCAGCTGAGGACTCTGGACTCATAGAAAGAGAGATACTGAGCTGGTGGCCAGGAGGCAAACTTTCAGTATGTGTCTTTTGGTTGTTTAAATTGTTATATATTCCTGAGGGTTTCCTATCTTCTCCCCCCAAAAAATAAAACAGGGAATAGAAACAAATACTGTTGAATGCTAATGCATGGAGGAGATTGTAATCATTGCAATGAAACTATGGTGTAAAGCTGATGTTCTCCCATGTCATTCAGTTCACAATAAAAACTTAAAAAAAAAAAAAAAAAAAGGAAAAAAATGCACCATGGACTCCCAAAAGAACAAATAAATCTGTATTGGAAGAAGTATAATCAGAATATTCTTTAGAATATTATCATTCTTTAGAATATTCTTTAGAATATTATCATTCTTCAGATATATTATCATGAGGGACCAAGTCCCCGGAGAAGGACATCATGCTTTGTAAATTGGAGGGACAGAGAAACAGAGGAAGATTCCCAGAGAGATGGATTGGCACAGTGGAAGCAGCAAAGGGCTCTAGTGTAGCAGTAATACTGAGTATGTCACAAGACTGGGTGGTGTTTCATTCTGTTGTACGTAGTGTCAATATGGCCCGAAATGGACAAACAACAAATAGATCTCAACATATTTCAAAGGGTGGGTCAAGAAGACAAAGTAAGGTATAATGAAATGAGCAAAGACCTGGAGTTAGAAATCCCATGGGTAAAACATGCTTGACATTTTTCAAGCTGAAAGAACTGAAGGAAGAATCCAGGCCTTGAACTGTATGATTGATGGATTCTGTAGACAATACATTGAATGACACAGGAAGATATAAAGAATACAGAAAAGATATCCATAGATGCATACTACCAAAAATAATTGATCGATGTTCAACCATTTCCGGAGGGAGCATATGAACAAAAGAATTGGTGCATTTGAATTAATGGTATTGGGATAGACTACAGCCACATTGTTGTTATTGTTAGGTGCCATCAACTTGGTACTGACTCATACCTACCCTATGACACAAAAGAACGAAACCCTGCCCAGTCCTGGGCCAACCTCACAATTGTTGCCACACTCAAGCCCATTGATACTGCCAATTTGCCAGTCATCTCACTGGGGGTCTTCCTCTTTTTCTCTGACCCTCCACCTTACCAAATGTGAAATCCTTCTCCAGTGACTGGTTCCTCCTGACAATATGTCCAAAGTACAAGAGACGAAATTTGGCCATCGTGGCCTCCAAGAAGCACTCTGGCTGCATTTCTTCCAACACAGATCTGTTTGCTCTTTTGGCAACTCATGGTACTTTCGATATTCTCCTCCAGCACCATAACTCAAAAGCATCAATTCTTCTATGGTCTTCCTTACTCACTGTTCAGCTTTCGAATGCATATGAGGTTATTGAAAATACCATAGCTTGGTTCAGGTACACTGAGGTACTCACTCATTTATGCCATATTTGTGCACATTCCAAAGAGAGGTTACCCAACGGAATGAGGGAATCATCGGACACTATCTTTGATATCCCATGCGAGTAAAATTTTACTAAATGTAATACAGAAATGGCTGAAAACATGCATTGACAAGGAACTTCCAGAAGTTCAAGCTGGATTCAGAAGAGGACATGGAACAAAGCATATCATTGCTGACATCAGATCGATCTTGGCTGAAAACAGAGAATACCAGAACTATGTTTATCTGTGCTTTAGTGACTATGCAAAGGCTTTCCATTGTGTGGATCATGACAAGCTATGGACAACATTGCAAAGTATGAGTACTAATTATACTCATAAGGAAACTGTACATAAACCAAGAGTTAGTCGTTAGAACATTGGGGTATGGAATGGTTTAAAATCAGGAAAGGCGTGTGCCATGGTTGTACCCTTTCAATATTGTCAATCTGTATGCTGAACAAATCATCGAAGAAGCTGAATGATACGAAGAAGGACATAGCATCATGATTGGAGGAATACTCATTAATAGGCTGCAATAGACAGATGAAAGATATATCCTTGCTCCCTGGAAATTAAGAGGATTTAAAATAATTATCGATGAAGATCACAGACTACAGCTTTCAGTATGGATTGCACGTCACCTAAAAACAAACAAAGATCCTCACAGTTGGACTAATAAGCAGAATCATGATAAATGGAGAAAAGATTGAAGTTTTCAAAGAATTAATTTTGCTTGGATCCACAATGAACACTCAAGGAAGCAGTAGTCAAGAAATCTAAAGGTTTTACATTAGGTAAATATGCTGCACAAAGACTTCGTTAAAGTGTTCAAGAGCAAAGATATCAGTTTGATGACTAAGGTGCACCTGACTCAAGCCACGGTATTGTCAATAGCTTCACATGTGAAAATTGGATAACGAATACGATAGATCAATGAAGAATTGATGCTTTTGAGTTATGGTGTTGGAGGAGAATATTAAAAGTACTATGAACTGCCAGAAGAACAAACAAATCTGTGTTGGAAAAGTACAACCAAAATGCTTCTTAGAAGTAAGGATGGTGAGACTTGGTCTCTCCTACTTTGGGCATGTTATTAGAAGCGACCAGTCACTAGAGAAGTACAACATGCTTGGAAAAGTGGTGGGTCAGTGAAAAAGAAAAAGACCCCAAGGAGATGAACACAGTTGTTGTTGTTTTTGTTAGGTGCTATCGAGTTGGTATCCACTCATAGCAACCGTATGCACAACAGTGCGCAATTATTGCCACGCTTGAGCCCATTGATGTTACCACTCTGCCATTCCATCTTTCTGGGGGTCTTCCTCTTTTTCTCTGACCTCCACCTTACCAAACATGATATCCCTCACCAGTCACTGGTCCCTCCTGAAACTGTCCAAAGTATGAGAGACGAGGTTTGGCCATCCTAGTCTCCATAGGCATTCTGGCTGCACTTCTTTCAACACAGATCTTTTTGGTCTTTGGACAGTCCATAGTACTTTCAACATAACTCAGATGCATCAGTTCTTCTATGGTCTTCCTTATTCACTGTCCAGCTTTCGCATGCATATAAGGTTATTGAAAACACAATAGCTGGGGTTAGGCACACCTTAGTCCTCCAGCTGACATCTTTGCTCTTCAACACTTTAAAAAGGTCTTGTGCAGCAGATATGCCTAATGCAATACATTGTTTGATTTCTTGACAGCTTCTTCCATGAATGTTGATGGTCGATCCAAGAATAATGAAGTCCTTGACAACTTCAATCTTTTCTCCATTGATAAGAATGTTGTTTATTGCTTCAGTGGCGAGGATTTTTGTTTTCTTTACATTGAAGTGTAATCCATATTGAAGGCTGTGGTCTTTGATATTCATCAGTAAGTAGTATAAGTCCTCTTCACTTTCAGCAAGCAAGGCTGTATCATCTGCATATTGAAGGTTGTTAATGATTCTTCCTCCAATCCAGATGCCACGTTTTTCTTCATATAACCCAGCTTCTCAGATTATTTGCTCAGCATACAGGTTGAATAAGTATGGTGAAACAATACAACCTTGTCGAACACCTTTCTTAATTTTAAACCATTCAGTGTTCCCATGTTTTGTTCGAACAACTGCCTCTTGGTCCGTGTACAGATTTCTCATGAGCACAATTAAGTGTTCTGAAATACTCATACTTCACAATGTTGTCCATAGCTTGTCATGATCCACACAATTGAAGGCCTTTGCATAGTCAATAAAGCACAGGTAAACATCTTTCTGGTATTCTCTGCTTTCAGCCAAGATCCATTGGACATCAGCAATGATATCCCTCATTCCACGCCGTCTTCTGAATCCAGCTGGAACCTCTAGAATCTCTCTGTCAATGTATGCTTGCAGACATTATTGTATTATATTTAGTAAAACTTTACTCGCATGGGATATCAAAAATATTGTCTGATGATTTCCACATCCTTTTGGGTCACCTCTCTTTGGAATGGGCACAAATATGGATCGCTTCCAATCAGTTGGCCAGATAGCTGTCTTGCAAAATTCTTGGCATAGATGAGTGACTACCTCCAGTGCCGCCTCACTTTCTTGAAAGATTTAAATCATTATTCCATCAATTTCTCGTGGCTTGTTCTTTGCCAATTCTTTCAATGCACCTTGGACTTCTTCCTTCAGTATCATTGGCTCTTATTTATATGTTACCTCTTGAAACAGTTGAACATTAAACATTTCCTTTTGGTACAGTGACTCTGTTTATTTCTTCCATCTTCTTTTGGTGCTTTCTGCATAATTCAATAATTTACCCAGAGAATCCTTTAATAATGAAAGTCAAGGCTTGAATTTTTTCTCCAGTTCCCCCAACTTGAGAAATGTTGAGTGTGTTCTTCCCTTTGGGTTTTCTGACTCCAGATCTTTGCACATTTCATTGTAGTATTTGACCTTGTCTTCTCTAGCTGAACTTTGAAATTTTCTGTTTAGCTCTTGTACCTCCTAATTTCTTTCACCACTCGTCTGTCAGGTTGTTTGTTGTACTGTGATTGCTTGTTTGTTGCTGTGATTCTGGAAGCCATGCTTCAGGTGTTTTAAATACCAGCAGGGTAACCCACAGTGGACAGGTTTCACATGAGCTTCCAGATGAAGACAGACGAGGAAGAAGGAGAGAACTACTTCTGAATATTCAGTCACTGAAAACCTTATGAATAACAGAGAAACACTGTCAGATATAGTGCCAGAAAATGAGCTCCCCAGATTGGAAGGCACTCAAGATACGACTGAGGAAGAGCTGCCTCCTCAAAGTAGAATGGACCGCGATGATGCAAATAGAGTAAAGCCCGTGGGAGTAAAACTCTCAGAAATTTCATTTGCTGATGGGGCACAACTCAAAATGAAGAGCAACAACTGTAAACATTCATTAAGAATCGCAACTTGGAATGTAAGAAGTATGAATCTAGGAAAATTAGATATTGTCAAAAAATGAAATGGAAGGCATAAACATCGATATCTTAGACATTAGTGAGCTGAAATAGACTGGTATTGGCCATTTTGAGTCTGGCAACCAAATGGTTTACTATGTCAGGAATGACAAATTGAAGAGAAATTGTGTTTCATTCATCATTAAAAAGAACATGTCAAGATCAGTCATGACGTACAACACTGTTTTTGATAGGATAATATCCATTTGCCTACAGGGAAGACCAGTTAATACCACTATTACTCAAATTTATGCATCAACCACTAAAGCCAATGAGGATTAAATAGAAGAATTCTACCAAATTCTTCAATCTGAAATTGATCAAACATGCAATCAAGATGTATTGATCATTACTGGTGATTGGAATGCAAAGGTTAGAAGCAATATATGGCCTTGGTGATAGAAATGATGCTGGAGATTGCGTGATAGAATTTGGCAAAACCAATGATTTTTTCATTTCAAATACCTTCTTTAGTCAGCATAAAAGACAATTATATACTTGGAGCTCACCACATGGAATACACAGAAATCAAACTGATTACATATGTGGAAAGAGACAATGGAAAAGAGCCATATTATCAGTCAAAACAAGTCCAGGGGCAGATTGTGGAACAGACCATCATTTGCTCATATGCAAATTGAGACTGAAGCTGAAGAAAATGAAAACAAATCCATGAGAGCCAAAATATGACCATGAATATATCTTAACTGAATTTAGAGATCATCTGAACAACAGATTTGATACATTAAATACTTCAGACCAAAGACCAGAAAAGTTGTGGTATGACATCAAGAACATCATACAGGAAGAAAATAAAAAGTTATTAAGAAGACAAGAAAGAAGGAAAAGATCAAAAAGGATGTCAGAAAAGACGCTGAAACTTGCTCTCCAGTATAGAGATGATAAAGCAAATGTAAAAAGAAATGGACACAGTGGCAGTCACAATTTTCTTTTATAACAACAATTGTGTGGATGGCAGAAGACTGAACAGTTTTTCATAGGGTCTCTATGAGTCAGAACCAACTCGACGTCACCTCACAACAACACAACTAGTTCTCCTTGTATGTTTTTAGCTATTATCCTATCACACATATCATTGTATTTTAAGAGAAACATTGAAATATACATTTTGACATTGAATATAATGGCAATCCTGTTCAATTTGTCATTCCAGGTATAGTAAATAATATGATTATATGATTCAAAATGGTCTTTCCAATTTAGCTCACTAATGCCTAGGATATCTATCATAAAGGCAAATATAAAGCATAAAGCATTCCAGATAATGTTTGATGAAATCCAATTTTCCTAGATTTGTACTTCGTATATTATACATTTAAATTCAGCTGTCTCTTCTCATTTTGAGTTGTATCCCATCAGCAAACAAAGGTCTGGTTAGCTTTACTACATCCATGCCATTAATATCAACTCTATTGTTAAGGTTCTGCTCTTCCTCAGTCCTATTTTAGTGCGCATATGGTCACTATATGTTGAAACCTACTAGATTGCACCTAACAACAACAACAACAACATTATTGATAATTTATTTATTCTCATGATTTTGAATATTCTAATGATAGTTTGTTAAATTAATACTTAAATTTAATATACTTGTAATTTGTTGTTGTTAAGTGTCTTTGAGTCAGTTCTGAGTCATAGCAACCCTGTATAGGGTTTCTGAGAAGTAGCTAGTAAGTTTGAACCTTGAAGTTCAAACTGATCTTGCTGTCCAGTGTTTATCCTATAGTACCACACCAGAGCTCCTTGTGGTTTAATATATATTTACATCAATTATTTTTCCTAGGATATATTCTTACAAGTAGCA
This sequence comes from Chrysochloris asiatica, assembly GCF_000296735.1. NCBI lineage: Eukaryota > Metazoa > Chordata > Mammalia > Afrosoricida > Chrysochloridae > Chrysochloris > Chrysochloris asiatica. Next base: position 12,268,976 of record NW_006408569.1, on the reverse strand, counting down.
ATTCTGGGTTATAAAGCATGCATAGATTTTAGGCTTTTTCTAATTGAGATATAGTTTATATATAATATATTTTTAGTGTTCCATTTAATGACTTATAAAAATAAAACCCTTCAATCCTAGTTCATTAGCCTTACAGCTGTGAGTGTCAGATATCTGATCCAAGGACTTGAGACTTTCCCACCTCTACAACTATGTGAACCATTTCCTTGATATAAAATTCTCTTCATATATACATATAAAAGCTTCACTGAGTTTGCTTCTCTAGGAGACCCAGCCTAAAGACATTACCTAAAGTGATCTGCAGATATCATCCAATCTAGATCCAGATAGCAGAATCATGCTTCAAAAAGATGGAAAATTTAAGTACCCAGTTTATATGGAAAGGTAAGAGACTCTGAATATGGAAAACACTACTAGAGAAGAGAAAGGAGTACTGTGGCTCTGTAAGAAAAACACTGGACTGCCAAAAAGGTCAGTGGTTGGATCCGACCAGCCTATCAGTGGGAAAAATGAGGCTTTCGGCTACTGTGAAGATTTATAGACTCGGAAACCAAAGTGTTGCTATGAGTTGGAATGATTCTAAGGGACTTAAGAAGAACAATACTCTCTAGTCAGTGAATGACTTTCCTTTCCCTCCCACACCTGGTAACCATCAAAGGATTTTTTTTTTTTTTTTTAAGTGTGAAAACCTTTTCTTGACTTTTCATAATAGTGGTCTCATACAATATTTGTCCTCTTGTAAGTGCTTAATTTCACTCAACAAACATAATGTCCTCTAGGTTCGTCCATGTTATGAATTGTTTCATAGATTTGTTGTTATATTTCAATGATGCCTCACATTCTATTGTGTTTATGTACCAAAGTTTATTTTTCCAATTCTTCCATTGATGGGCATTAAGGTAGCCTCCATCATTTCAATATTGTACATAATGCTGCAGTGTATATTGATGCACATACATCTATTTGTGTCATGGCTCTTGTTTTTCTAGGATATATATCAAGTAGAGGGATTGCTGGATATTTCTGCTTACAACTTTTTGAGGAAGCGCCATAGCATTTTCTACAGTGGTTGCACCATTTTACAGTCTAACCAGTAATGTAGGGAGATTCCAATTTCTCCACATCTTTGTCAGCATTTGTTGTTTTCTGATTTTTTTTTCCAAATGTTATTAATGCAAGACAATCTCATTATTGTTTTGATACGCATCTCTCTAATGGCTAGTGTTCACAAATATTTTTTAATATGTTTGTTGGTCACCTGAATATCTTTGTTGGCAGTACCTGGCAGTGTTTCATTGTGTTGTGCATAGGGTTGCTATGAGTCAGAACCGATTAGATGGCACCTAACAACAACGGCATATGAGTAACAATTTTGCTGTGCATATGATTCTTGGTTGGTTATTTTTTCTTCCAGAGTTTTTTAAAAGGGTGAGTCCAAAATTATCCACACTCCATTTATATAAAAATGCCCATCTACATCCACAGCTGATGACAACATTGAGCATGCACAGTGGATTATGTGGAAAATCAATTGCAAATTAGCCATGACTCTATGAAATAATCCTTGAAAGCCTTGGGATTTGAAAAGTTTGTATGAGATGGATACTGAAACAACTCACAGAAGAGCATAAACAGAAGCATTTGAACATCTGAAAACACAATTTGTGCTGATAATCAAAGAAAAATAAAAGTTTCTTTCAAAAACTGTTACTGGTGATGAGCGTGAAAGTAAATGGTAGAGTATGGAATGGAAACATCCTCAGTTGTAGACCAAGAAAAAGTTAAAAGGTCAACCATTAGCTGGAAAATTTATGCTTACAGTTTTCTGGGATTCTCAAGGCCAGTACTGGAACACTATCAGGAAAAATGTTGAACAATGCTCACTGAAAAGCTGAAGTCTAAGATTTGAACTGAACGCAGAGGACTGCAATCCAAGGACAATTTGATCTTGCATGACAATGCATGTCCCCATACCTCTGCCCACACTGTTGACATTCTCCAAAAACTTCATTTTGAGATGTTAAGCATCCTCCCTATAGTCCTGAACTTGCTCCATAGGGCTTTCACCTGTTTGATCCCATAAAAGCAGCCCTTCAAGGATGAAGAGTCACCTCTGATGAAGAAGTGAAGACAAAAGTGCATTCGTGGCTCGCAGTTCAGCCAAAACATTTTTTTTTTTTTTTTAATAAGGGGATGTGAAAGCTTGTTGACAAATGGACAAAGTGTATTGAAAACCAAGGAGATTTTGTCAAAAAATTGTGTATTTCTCTTCCTAAAACTAGATTAAAATAAATTCTACAGCCAGAGTGCAGATAATGTTTGAATCCTCCTTGTATATTTAATTCCATTGCCTCCTTACCTGTATGGTTTTTGCTAAAAAATCAGACCTGAGTCATTGTTTTTCCTTTGAAGGATAACTTTATATTTTCTGAGATGTTCTCAGGGTTTTTGTCTTTGGTTTTGGAAAGTTCTGTTATAATGTCTTAGCGATTTTATTTTGGAGCCTATCTGTTTGGGGTTCATTCAGCTTCTTGAATGCTTATCTCCATGTTTTTCATGATATGAGTGTAGTTTGTTTTCAACAATTCTTTGACAATTTTCTGTATGCTCCCCCCCCCTTTCCTGTTCAATAAATCTAATCACCTGTAAGCTATTCCTCTTTATTGTGTCCCACATAAATCTTAGGCCTTATTCAGTTTTTTCCTCTTGTTTTTTATTGTTTTTCAAGTAGACAAGTGTTACAAGATTTGTCTTCAAACTCACTAATTCGGTCTTCCATTAATTCAATTATATTTCTTTGTCCTTTCAATGTATTATCCATTTCTGAAGTATTAATATTAATAATCTGGATTTCTGTTTGCAGAATTTGTATTATTTCTCATTTTTTATTTAAGATGTGTGTGTCTTCTTGAAGTATTCTCATGAAATTTTTGGTTATTTTCTGTATTTTCCTTGCTTTCATCTCTAGCTTTCTCCTTCTTTTTCTCATTCTATTTGTTGTTGACGTTAAATGCCATCAAGTCAGTTTGAATCATAGCAACCCAGTATAGGATTTCCAAGGAGTGGCTTATGGGTTTGAATGGCTGACCTTGTGTTTCAAACTGATCTTGCGGTCTACTGCTTATCCTATAGGGCCATACCAGGACTCCTATAAATCTACTAAAAGTTGTTTTTGTTAGGTGCTGTCAAGTCAACACAAACTCAAAGTGACTTAATGCATAACAGAACAAAATACTGCTCAGTCCTGTACCAACCTTACAATCATTGCACACTTGAGCCCATTGCTGCTGCCACTGTGCCAATCCATCCTGTTTGGAATCTTCTCCCTTGCTGACCCTCCACTTTACCAAGCATGATGATCTTTTCCAGGGACTGGTCCCACTGATAATATGTCCAAAGTCTTGTCATCCTAGCTTCTAAGGAGCATTCTGGCTATACTGCTTCCCACACAGATTTGTTTGTTCTTTCATCAGTCTATAGTACCTTTAATTTTTTTCTCTATGATAACTCAAATGCATCAAATCTTCTATGATCTTCCTTATTCGTTGTCCAATTTTCACATGCACATAGGTTATTGAAAACACCGTTGCTTGGGTAATGCACAAATTAGTCCTCAAACTGACATCTTTGCTCTTGAACACTTTAAAGAGGTCTTGTGTAACCGATTTGTCTAATGCAATAAGTTGTTTGATTTCTTGACTGCTGCTTCCATGAGTATTGATAGTTGACATGAGTAAAATGAGGTGTTTGACAACTTCAGTCTTTTCTCCATTTATCTTGATGTTATTTATTGTTCCAGAGGTGAAGATTTTTGATTTCTTGACATTGAGGTGTGACCCTAGCTAAAGGCTGTGGTCTTTGATCTTCATAAACAAGTATTTTAAGTCCTTTTTGCTTTTAGCAAAAAAAATTCAAAAATTTTTTTTCAGGTTGTTAATGAATCTTCCTCTAATCCTAATGTCCTGTTTGTCTTCAGATAGTCCAAATTCTCAGAATATTTGTTCAGCATACAGATTGAATAAGTATAGTGAAAGAACACAACCCTGTTACACACCTTTCCTAATTTTAAACCATTCAGTGTTCCCTTGCTGTGTTTGAATATCTGCCTCAACGTCTATGCACAGGTTCCTCATGAACGCAATAAAGTGTTCTGAAATACTCATTCTCTACAATGTTGTCCATAGCTTAGCATGATCCACACCATCAAAAGCCTTTGGTTGGTAAATAAAGCACAGGTAGAAATCTTTTTGGTATTCTCTGCTTTCAGCCAAGATCCAGCTGACATCAGCAATGATATCCCTCATTCCACATTCTTGTCTGAATCCAGTTTGAACATCTAGCCATTTTCTGTCAATGTGCTGTTGAAGCTATTTTTAAATTATCATTAGCAAAGTTACACTTGCATGTGATTTTAATGATATTGTCTGATGACTTCCACATTCCATTGGGATATCAAAGATATTGTCCGATGATTTCCGCATTCCGTTGGGTCACCTCTCTTTGGAATGGGCGTACATATGGATCTCTTTCAGTCAATTGGCCAGGTAGCTGTCTTCCAAATTTCTTGGCACACAGTGCTTTCTGTACTGCATCAGTTTGTTGAAAGTTTTCCATTTGTATTTCATCAATTCCTGGAGCCATGTTCTTTGCCATTGTCTTCAGTGCACCTTGGAACTCTTTCAGTATCATTGGCTTTTGATCATATGCTATTTCTTGAAATGGTTGAACATCGACCATTACTTTTTGGTACATCAACTCTGTCTATTCCTTCCATTTTCTTCCTTTTTAAAATTCATTTTCAAAAATTTTTATTAAATCCTAGTCTAATTAAACAATATATCAATTTATTGTTATATGATGGTGAACATGTTTAATAAGTAAATGCAAATCAGACATGTATGTCCTTATTTTCTGTAGACCGAACAACAAGCTAATACCTACACAGAACACTAATAATGACATACACTTGCTCAGATTTTTCATACAAGCCATATTGGTTATCAAACTACATATCTCCAAATATTTAATACAGTAGAATTAGTGATTGAAGTTCCCATATAATATTTTCATTGCAAGTGCCTTACTGTGATAACTAACATTTTGACAGTTTAATTGACATTTGGCAGCTATTATTAATATATTCAAGAGTAAAAGCTGATTATGAAAAGATAAATTAATGAATGAAAATAAAGTTACCAAAAAAACAAACAAAAAAAAAGAGATGAGGGAATCATTGGGATACAAAAGTCAAACAAGTGTATGCGTTTGGTTGGAAGAGAACAGATGAACTAAGGATTTTCCAAATAACCAGCTTATAAGCTTAACACAACACACATCCTTCTTCACACAGAAGTTGAAACTGAAAGGTCTACAAACTGTGACTTTAGAACTTAAATAGTGCCAACTCTTCTGACAAGAAATACCACAACAGTTAAGATTGTATTAGTTGACTCTATTTCACACTAGGTTGGTGGACACAAGCAATACTCATTAATAAAGTTGATAATTAGCTTCAGTCAGAACATTTTTATAATGCACACTAAAAATAGTATTCAGTTTACAAATTTTTCTATAATCCAAGTATACAATAGCTTAGAAAACAATGATTAGAAAACAAAAGCCACTGTAAACAAACAGATTAAAATAACAAGAACAATACAGGTTTGATATGGCTGTGATTTTACAGTTTTCTTACTGTATCATCAATGTCAGAAATATGTTCCTTCAGCTGGCTCCACTACTTGGGATTAAAAGAAATACCTGTTCTTGGTTTCATTTCACCTTCTTGATCCATCCAACATTCTCTAATATCCATTAGGACTTTCCTTTTAAAGCCCTGAACACTGACATACCTCATTTCCTCAGTCTGAACCTTACTAGTATCTCTGCTGCTGCTGCTCTGTTTAGGGGATGAAAAGGCTCTTGAAGTTTCACCTTTTTTGTTCTTTCTTCACAGGTTTTCTGGAGCAACTTGCTCTTTTCTCTTTAACTTTTTGTCTGCTTCACCATCAGAAATAACTGCCAGATATGCTTAAAGAAACATGTTCCTTTGATTTAGGCATTACTCTGCTTCTGCAACCAAACAACCCCCTGCTTGCTAGCTCAAGATTGACCTTCCATAATCTTTTTTTTTTTTTTTTTTTATGTTTTATTGTAAGTTATGTGATCGTATACATGGAGAATATTAGCTTTACATTCACCCTATCATTTCATTGCCATGGTTACAATCCCCTCCATGCAGCATCATGGTTAGGCACGCCTGTAGCCTCCCACCTCCGGTCATCAGCACACAGCCCCTCTCCCTCTCTGGGTCTAGAGTCCCCAGCAGCTCCATCTGTCCACGTGATCATCTTTGCCTCCATCTCTGGCGTCACTGTTTCTCTGGGTGGGTCCCACACTCTGCTCTTCTCTTCCATTTTTTTTTTTTTTAATGCTTTTTACATCATTTGATATTTTGTCCATAGAATCCTTCAATATTTCAAGTCAAGGCTTGAATTTTTCTTCAGTTCTCATCATGAGAAATGCAGATCGTGTTCTTCCCTTTCTTTTTTCTAATGCCTGGTCTTTGCATATTCCATTATAATATTTGACTTAATCTTTTGGAGCTGCCCTTTGAAACTTCTTGTTTAGCTCTTTTTCCTCTTCATTTCTTTCATTTACTTTAGTATATCTATGCTGGAGAGCAAGTTTCAATCTTTTCTGTCATTTTTTGGTTTCTTTTCTTCTTTCATGTCTTCTTAATGAATTGTGCTTTCTTCTTACATGATGTTCTTCATGTCATATCACAACTCGTCTGGTCTTCAGTCATTAATGTTTAATGCATCAAATCTTTTCTTGAGATGATCTCTAAATTCAGATGGAATATGTTCAAGGTCATATTTTGGCTCTTGCAGACTTGTTTAAAATTTCTTCAGCTTCAATCTGGACTTGCATATGAGCAATTGATGATCTTTTCCAAAGCCTGACCCTGTGGAACTATTGGTGTCTCATATCTTTGTTGCAGATGGTTTGTGTAGCTTGTCTACCTAGTCTGCCATCTTGCCCACAATGCTTACTAATATGGAATAGTTTTGCTTTTCTTGCTCTTCACATAAATGTAATTATACTATGTGTATTATTTTATGTTTCTTTTGCTAAAATAAATGTCTAAGAAATTACAATAATCCATATTGGTCAGTGTATCAATGGTTTATTAGTTTTTATTGTTGACTAGTTTCCTTTGTTTTCTGGCTCTGGATTTTGAGTCCTTTTGTGTTGCTTCTTTGTGTGAACTGAAATTTTCAGATGCCTCCAAACATTGTGGTGTCCTTGTATTTGCATCTAATTGATGATTGTGTATTGATGTTTTCTTAGTCACTCCTCACCTGCCTCCTGTTGGGTGAGGTTATAGAATAGATGCATGTGCACTGTTCTCTGTTTGCCTTTCATACAACCCACTTTAGAATAGGTTTGACTGCTCTATGCTGTTGTCTATAGTTGATCAGGTGGTATAGTAGCTTTTACTGGCTTTTGCCCAGTGGGTGGAGCTACAGAGGGCATGGTTTTGGCTGGGCTGTATGGTCGTGGTTGCTTTTTTGCCCACTGGTTTGCATCTGCGCTTTCTGGCCACCACTTGGATTCAATGCTGCTTGCAAAAATTAAATATGGCCACCTTGGCTCAAGTCAGCTAACAGTTCACCCCATCTATCTCCTTTCTTGTGGCCCTTATTCAGCTTCTTCTCCTAGTCACTATTCAATGCACTTCTCTATGCTTTCCTCTGAAGCTCAGGTTTCCAGGATTATCACATGTGTCTGTTTCATTGGTCTCTCATATCTTTGTTGCAGATGGTTTGTGTAGCTTATTTACCTAGTCTGCCATCTTGCCCACAACTCTTACTAATACTGAATAATTTTGCTTTTCTCACTCTTCACATAAATATAGTCATACTATGCATAGTATTTTATCTGTTTATTTTGCTAAAATTAATGTCTGTTGTTGTTAAGTGATTTTGAGTCAATTTTGACCCATAGCTACCCTTTATAGAGTTTCCAAGGAGCAGCTGGTGAGCTTGAACCACCAACATTGCAGTTCAAACAACTTTGCAGTCTGATGCATTAGCCCACAGCACCACATGTCTAAGAAGCTACAATAATCTATATTGTTCAGTGCATCTATGGTTCATTAGTTTTATGGCTGACTGGTATTTAATTAATCAAATATAATACAATTTTTTTTATCAATTTACCTGATGCTTAACGTTTGTGTTTCATCCATCATTTGACTATACTGCCTAAAGAATTTATGAACATTCTTGTAAAATACTTTGGGATCCATATATTTTCATTTATCTCAGGAGGGAACCAGCTGTTTCATACAATCAATTTTTTTTTTCTTAGAAATCACTAAAAAGTTTCTCAAAGTCATTGTGCCATCTACACTTCATCAGAAATGTGTGATATTTCTTGTTTTTACCACCATCTATCACCATTGGTACTGCTAGTCTTAATTTTAGCATTATGTTATCTTATTGCTGTTTTAGTTTGTATTCCACCTGATGACAGATGATGCTTAGCACCTTTTCATGTACTTACTGACTATTCACATATCTTCCATTGGGAAGTGTCTATCATTTTGCCAAACAAAATTTCATTTTATTATTGCTTTGCTGGAGTACTCTATATATATTTGGACACAAGCATTATGTCAGATATTTACATTATGAATATTTTCATCTGTCTTTCCCCTTCCTATTCATTTTCTTGATCTATCTTGTTAATTTTAAATTTTTGAAACAGAGTCAGATTTACTGAATAATTACAAAAATAATACAGAAAGAGTTCATATACACATAATCCAACTTTGTCTTATTCACATTTTTTAACCAGAAAATATTACCTAAGCTAACAAATGAGCCTTGGTACTATTAGTTAAGCTAAAAGCATTATTTAAATTGCACAATTTCCTTTGTAATAAATTGAATAATAGCTTTCTAAAATGCACATGTCCAAATCGTAAGATCCTATGACTTTTACCTTATATGAAAAAATAAACCTTTGTAATGTGATTAAGTTAAAGATCTTGTGATATGGTGATTATACTGGTATGCCTAATGAAATCACAAAGATTCTTATAAGAAAAGGATGCAAGAAGAATCAGTTAAAAGACTGAATGACGATGGAAGCAAAAGTTTATTATTATTATTATTTTCCCTCGATTAGATGGGTCATTATATTATATCTTTTATTGTCATTGGTGCTGTTGTTTCTAATCAAACTTTTATGGCTAAATTGTCAAGAAGATAAATCAAAAGAAGCAAGACAAAAGAAAATGTAAGAATGTGAGAATGAACATAAATGTAAATTTACATGAAGGCATACATATATAAAATCCAAAAATAATTGAAAACAGTTATTTTTCTCTTCACTTCTCTCTTTTAAGGGTGACATTAAAAAATACATGATGCAGTTCATGAAATTTTTTTTTAAAGCAGTTTTTTTTTGTTTGTTTGTTTGTTTTTTTTTCTTTTCACACCAATTACCTGATCTTTGACAGCTCAGTCACTAGCTTTGTTGAAGAAATTATTTTTCTTGATCTTGTTAGGTGGGACACCAGAAGGTTACATATTTAAAATGTTGGACTATTTTTAATTAAAAGGTTTGAATAAAGAATCAAATATGCCATTTTTTCTTTGGTGTCAGAAGATTCATTAGCTTTTTAATTTAAAAATGCAGTTGATTGGCAATTATTTAGCTTGACTAAGTCAAAATACTCTTTGCAAACGTCTTCTACTATGAATGTTAATTTGACATTTCAAAGTATATTTGAGGATATTCACATCATTCTTTGATTTGTAATATCTAGGCAAATATTGAGATGAAACTACTAGGGAGTTGAAAGTTTGTTCACTGTCTTGATATCTGATCATTGTTACATAGTTTATCTAAGAAATGTTCTATTGCATTCCTCATACAGCTAATATATTATGCAACAATCAAAATGGTTATACTGATAATTTTACATGCATGAATATTTATAAGCAGGGTGATATTTGCAAAGAAACCTTAAAGATTTTTGTGCCTAAGAACATGCTCAACTAAAATGTGTGTGGCATTTGCAGTGACAGAACTCCAAATTGCTGTCACTTTAAATTTTTATTCTTAATACTTTGTATGATAATAGTGTTTATTGTTGGTTTAAGCTATGAAAATATATCATCCCACATTGTAACCCCTTACTCATATTTGTATTTTTTTCAACTATCATTTTATCTTTTTTTTTTTTTTCTATTTGAAGTAATTATCTGATTTCCCTCAAGGTCCCTGGCACAGATCCACCAAATTCCTTGTAGTCTGGATAAATGTTACTATTGCTCACCATTATGTCTGGTTCTATTCCTGCTATTTAGACATATGTTGATGTTAGATGCCCTCCAGTTGGCTCCAACTCACAGTGACCCTACTTATAACTATTAACCACAAGGTCGACAGTTCAAACCCACCAGCTTCTCCTTTGAAATACTATACAGGGTCCCTATGGTGCTATGAGTTAATGCGCTTGACTGCAATGTCAGTTTGAGCCACAAGTTTGGCAGTTCTAGCTCACCAGCTGCTCCTCGGAAACCCTATACAGGATTGTTATGAGTTGGAATCGAATTTATGGCACTTAACAACAACAGCTAAAAAAAAATGAGACTTGATGACACTTAACAACAACAACATATGCTATCCCTACAACAGCAGGTAAATTTGAGACCGTTGTTGCAGCCAGTGTATCAATCCATGTCGTTCAGGATTTTCCTCTTTTTCACTGACCCACTACTTTATTTAGACATACAAGCTAAAAACCCACTGTTGTTAAGTCTATTTCAACTCATAGAAACCCTATAGGACAGAATAGAATAGCTCCTTAAAGTTTCCGAGAGACAATAAATCTTTACAGGAGCCTCATATTTCTCCTGCAAAGCAGTTGGCAGTTTTGAACTACCAACCTTGTGGTAACAACCCAGTGTTTAATCCAATGTGCTACCAGGGCTCTTGACTTAGACATAGAGAACATCACATCCTCAGCCTTGTAAAATGGATGGAAACTTTGACTAATTCTAGTAAATTGACTGATTGAGGGTGATAGGCATCACATGTGAGCCATTATGTCATTCTCTCTTCTTCTTTCAAAATGAATACTGAAGTATCATGTACAAATGGAATGGACATACGATGGAAAAAGCCAAGAATATTTAAGATATCACATGGAGCATATATGATCAAAAAGAGTCATCCAGATCTATTGCAGAATTTGTATGTGCAAAAAATAAACTTATTTAGTGTTAAGGAACTTAGGGTTTTTTTTGTTTTTTGCTTTTTTTTAAGGTTTTTATTGTGGATTGAGTGAAAGTTTACAGGGCACATCATCAGTTTCACATTCAACACTTCATATAACTTGTTTCATTACATTGATTATAATCCCCTCCATATGCCATCAGTTAAAAGTATTTCTGTTTATCCACTTTGTTGTTGTTGTTGTTGTCAGGTGCCATCGAATAGGAACCGACTCATAG
>NW_006408569.1:12212672-12249282 GCF_000296735.1 Chrysochloris asiatica | reverse complement strand
CTTCCTCTGAATTTTTTACCCTTTTTTGTGTTTGTTCTTCTATCTTAGTGGTATTGAGAGATTTGTCTTCCAGCTCACTGATTCTTCCTTCCATCTCATCTATTCTACTCCTCTGCCCTTTCAGGGAGATTTCTATTTCTGCCATTTTGTTGTTGATTATTTGGACCTCTTTCTGTAGGTTTTCGATTGTTACCAATGCTGTATCTATCTTGTTTGATTGTTCCTGTAGCACTTTTGTGACTTCTTCCTTATTTTTCTCAACTCCATTGTAAAGTGTTTTGTAGCAGTTTATAATCATTTTTCTGAATTCTTTCTCAGGTATCTCCAAAGCCTGCCCTCCTTCCAGCATGGAGAGAAGGTCTACTTCTAGTTCATTTGTCTCAGATATTTTATCTTATTTCTGGACATGTGCTGATATGATCATCTGCTTTTGCTTCTTGGACATGTTTAATGTTTATCTGTGGCCCTAATAATTAATTATGTGCTTTGGTAATTTTTTATGTTTTCTGATTACCTCCAGGAAGATGTGATCAGGATGTGGTCTTCCCTTTTCACTCTTCTTATTGCTTAACTCAGAGTAACTTTTTTGGACCTCAGTTGGGCCTGGGCCTCGGCAGCGGGCTGTTTGGGCCTCAGGCGGATGGGTTGAGCCTAGGACGGGTAGTTTGGGCCTCTGGAGGCCTAGGCGTCAGTGACCAGGCTGCAGGAGGGTTGGGCCTCGAGCAGGTGGTTTGGGCCTTGGGCTGGTGATTTGAGCCTTGGGCGTACGGTTTGGGCCTCAGTGGGCCTGGGTATCAGCAGTTGGGCATCGGGCAGCTTGGGCCTCAGTGGGCGGGTTGGGCGGATTGGGCCTTGGGGGGCCTGTGCCTCGGGGACCGGGCTGAGGGCGGTTTGGATCTCAGGGGCATTGGGCCCTGCCGACCGGTCTATGTGGCGGGTTGGGCCTCTGGGGCCCTGGGCCTCAGTGACCTGGCTACGCTGCGGGTTGGGCCTTAGGGGCCCTGGACCTTGGCGGCGACCTGGCTGTGGACCGCCTGGGCCCCGAGGCAGGTATGTGATTTTGGCCTTGGTTGGGCCTGAGCCTTTGTGACCAGTCTGTGGGAGAGTTGGGCCTCAGGGAAGGCCTTGGCCTCAGTGGAAGTGTCTGGGCCTTGGGGATGCCTTGGCCTCAGTGGGCGGGCCTGTGCCTTGAGAGTTCCTGAACCTCAGTGGCTTGGCGGAGGGCTGGTCTAGGCTGGGGCAGTAGAGGGCTGGGGGTCGTGGCTGCAGGGAGGTAGTGTCTGTATTTGATGTCGTAAAAAATACCTCTTTAAGTCTCTGTACCGCGGGTACCCCAAATTTCCTGATATCTGCACCAATATCCCTCTCTATTTGTTTGGCTTTGTTAGTTTATGCTTCCTTTTCTCTGGAAATGCAGCCTTCTAAGTGGGGTTGCTGTAGCCCTGCATTCCAAGGTCTGCAGGGGGCAGAGGTACTTGCTGGCGCAGGCGTGGAAGCGGGAGCTCCGTGCAGGCAGGCAAAAGCTCAAAATGCCTGTAATTCTTCAGCAATTTGATCTTTTAAACAAACGGGTTCAGAATGTTGAAGTATAAGATCTTACGTTTGTTCAAAGGCTGTCTGTCTGCTAGACAGAGGTTTCTTATGTGCAATTCCACCCCTTTTCCCCCGAGACTGCCCTACCTGAGCTGCCTGATCAGGGAAGCGCCAGAAGTCCTCTCGAATGGCAGTTTTTTGACATGTCATTTTGTTTCATACTTTATATCGAATGACTTGCCAAAACTTGTCACTTTTATTTTTATAATGCAGCTTTCTTTTTCTGTTTCTATATCCACTTCCAAGATCTCTGATATTTATCTCAAATTAGTGACCAGGCAAAACAGGTCATTGTAGGGACAGAAATAGAACAACGTTTTGAAACCCAAATTGTATCATGCAATAACCATGGTTTTGCTGTCTCTTCTGATATTGAACATGTATGATGTACTGCCTATAGAATTTTAAAATACATATATTGTTGTTGTTAGGTGCCATCAAGTTGGAACCGACTCAAGTGACCCTATGCACAACAGAACAAAACACTGCTTGGTCCTGGGCCAATGTCACAATCATTGCTACGCCTGAGCCTATTGTTGTTGCCACTGTGCCAATCCATCTCATTGGGGATCCTCCTGTTTTACACAAACTCTCCACTTTACCAAATATGATCTCCATCTCCAGTTACTGGTCCCTCCTGATAAAAGGCCCAAAGTATGAGAGATGAAGTTTGCCCATGTTGGCTTCCAAGGAGCACTCTGGCTGCACTTCTTCCAACAGAGTTGTTTGTTCTTTTGGTAGTCCATGGCACTTTTAATATTTTCCTCCAACACCATAACTCAAGTGCATCAATTCTTCTATAGCCTTCTTTATTCACTGTCCAACTTTTGCATGCATATGGGGTTTCTGAAAATACCACGGCTTGGGTCAGGTGCACCTTAGTCCTCAAACTGACATCCTTCTTCTTCAGAACTTTAAAGAGGTCTTGAATGATACCTAATGCAAGCAATAGGTCATTTTATTTCTTGACTACTTCTTCCATGAGTGTTGATGGTGGAGCTGAGCAAAATGAAGTTTTTGACATATATATGTATATATTCATAGGAGCTTTGGTAGCGTAGTGATTACGAATTGAGCTACTAACCTCAGGGTCAGCAGTTAGAAACTACCAGCTGTTCCGTGGGAGAAAGATGAGGCTTTCTGCTCCTGCAAAGATTTACAGCCTCGGAAACCCTGTACAGGGTCTCTATGAATCGGAACCAACTCCATGGCACATAAACAACAACAACAACATGTATATATTCATGTTAATTATTGATAAAAATATAATTGAAAGTTCTAAGTTCATTTACCATTTAGTATAGCTATACACATGGCACAAAGCTTTTATTTTTTATGAATTATAAGCTGGTGGAATTCAGTTTTTTGGGGGAAATCAAGACAGTATTAAACACTTTGCTGCTCATCTGGACCTACTGATTAGGTTATAGGCATTCTATTTCAAAGAGAAGCATTATCAAATGGGTAAATTATTGTTGATATCCACATTTTAAAGTGATAAGAAATATAGAATCAAATCTAATTTACACACATTACAGAATTTTCAGTATTTCAAGTATATTCAAGTCCCTGGAGAAGGACACTATGCTAAGTAAAGTGAAGGGTCAGAAAAATAGAAAGACCCTGAACTAGATATATTGATACAATGGCAGTAACAATGGATTAAAGTTTGAGGTGCTGTGAGGATGGCGCTGGACTGGGCAGTGTTTCCTTCTGTTGTGTATAAGATCACTATGAATTGGAAATGACTCTATGGCTCCTAAAAACAACATATATGAGTATTTAGTCCTGGTGTGGTGCTGTAGGATAAGCACAGGGCCGCGAGGTCAGTTTGAACCATGAGATCAGTAGCTCAAGCTCTCCAGTCACTACTCCAAAACCCTATAAGTCACTACGAGTTGAAACCAACTTGACGGCACTTACCAGCAACATACTTTTGTAACCACTATTCATCTGTGAGTTTGTCATACTGTGGGGGTTACAAAGGTGTGTTTTTATGATAATGGGAGCTATGTCACCAGTATTTTAACTACTAGCAGGCTCACCTGTGGTGGATAGGTTTCAGTGGAGATTTCAAAGTAAGACAGACTACTTCTGAATGTTTTCCATTGAATAGCAGTGGAATACTGTCAGAAACAGTGTCAGAAGATGAAAACATTATGAATAGTAACAGAACATTGTCAGATTAAGTACCAGAAGATGACCCCCTCAGGTTGGAAGGCATTCAAATTATGGAAGAGCTACCTACTCAAGTAGAGTTTACCTTAATAATGTAAATGTAGCAAAGTTTTCAGGACCTTCAATTGCTGGTGGAACACAACTCAAAATGAAGAGAAACAACTGCAAACATCCATTAAGAAAAGGAACATGAAATGCACGAACTATTAATCTAGAAAAATTTGAAGTTGTAAAAAATAAATGGAATGCATGAAAGTCAATATCCTAGATGTCAGTGAACAGAAATGGACTGGTATTGGCCATTTCAAATCTGATAATCATATAGCTAATTATAGTGAGAACGACAAATTCAAGATGAATCATGAGGCACTCATCATCAAAAAGAACATATCAAGATCTATCTTGAAGCACAAAGCTGTCTGTGATAGGATAATATCCATCCACCTACAAGGAAAACCTTGTATGCTGAGCAAATAATCTGAGAAGCTGGGTTATATGAAGAAACAATTGGCATCAGGATTGCAGGAAGACTCATTAACAACCTGCGATATGCAGATGATACAATCTTGCTTGCTGAAAGTGAGGAGGATTTAAAACATTTACTGATGCAGATCAAAGAACACAGCCTTCGCTACGGATTACATCTCAGTGTAGAGAAAATAAAAATTCACCACTGGACCAATAAACAACATTCATTCTTATCAACGGAGAAAAGATTGGAGTTGTCAAGAACTTCATTTTTCTTGGATCAGCTATCAACACTCACGGAAGCAGCAGTCAAGAAATCAAATGAAGTATTGCATTAGGCAAATCTGCTGCACAAGACCTTTTTAAAGTGTTGAAGAGCAAAGATGTCAGCTTGAGGACTAAGGTGCACCTTACCCAAGCCATGGTATTTTCAATAACTTCACATGCATGTGAAAGCTAGAGAATGAATAAGGAAGACCATAGAAGAATTGATGCTTTTGAGTTATAGTGCTGGAGAAGAATATTGAAAGTGCCATGGGCTGCCCATAGAACCAACAGATCTGTGTTGGAAGAAGTGCAGCCAGAGTGCTCCTTGGAGGCCAAGATGGCCAAACTTTGTCCCTCATACTTTGGACATATTGTCAGGAGGGACCAGTCACTGAAGGAGGATATCATGTTTTGTAAGGTGGGGGGTCAGAGAAAGAGGAAGACCCCTAACGAGATGGATTGGCCAAGTGGCTGCATCAATGGACTCAAGTGTGGCAACAGTAGTGAGGTTGGCCCAGGATTGGCCAGTGTTTTGTTCTGCTGTGCATAAGGTCACTTTGAGTCAGTATCAACTTGATGGCACCTAACAACAACAACAAGGAAAACCAGTTAATGTCACTATTTTTCAAATTTACCCACCAACCATTAAGGCAGTGATAGTGAAATTAAAGAATTCTGCAAACTACTTTAGTCTGAAATTGATCAAACATGACATCAAGATACACTAATAATTTCTGGTGACTGGAATGTGAAAGTTGAAAACAAAGAGAAAGGATTAGTAGTGGGAAAATATGGCCTTAGTGTGAAAAAAAATGATATATGATATTGGATATGGTATAATATAATTTTGCAAGACCAATAACTTTGCCATTGAAAATACTCTTTTTAAACAATATAAAAGGCAACTACACACATGGATCTCACCAAATGGAATGCACTGGAATTAAACTGAAAACATCTGTTGGAGGAGATGGTGGAAAGGCTCAATATTATCAACGAAAGACAAGGCCAGGGGCAGACTGTGGAACAGACCATCAATTGTTCATATGTAAGTTCATGCTGAGGTTGAAAAAATGAAAACAAGTCCACAAGAGTCAAAATATGATATTGAATATGTTGTTACTTGCTGCCGTTGAGTCAGTTTCAACTCATAGTAACCTTATGCACAACAGAAGGAAACATGGCGGGATCCTGCGCCATTCTCACCATCTTGTTAAGTGTGAGCCCTTTGCTACTACCATTGTGCTAATCAAGCTTGATGGGGATTTTCCTCTTTTACGCTCATCCTCCAATTTACCAAACACGATGTCCTTCTCCAGGGACTGGTCACTCCTGATATGTCAGAATTATGAGAGACGAAGTCTTATCATGCTGACTTCTAAGGAACATTCTGACTGTGCTTCTTCCAACACAGATTTGTTTGCTCTTCTGGTCATCCATGGTACTTTTAATATTCTTCTCCAACACCATAACTCAAATGCTTTGATTCTTTTATGGTCTTCCTCACTCATTGTCCTATTTCAAATGCATATGAGGCTATTGAAAATACCTTGTGTGGCTTGGTTTAGCTCACTTTAGTCCTTCAACTGACATCTTTGCTCTTGAACACTGTAAAGGCATCTTGTTAAGCAGATTTGCCTAATGCTTGATTGCTGTTACCATGAGTGTTGACAGTGGATCCAAGCAAAATTATTTTCTTTTGACAATTTCAATCTTTTCTCCATTTATCATGATGTTATTTATTTATACAGTAGTGACAATTTTTGTTTTATTTAAACTGAGGTGCAACCCATTCTGAAAGCTGAGGTCTTTGATCTTCATCAAGAAGTATTTTAAGTCTTCTTCACTTCCAGTAAGCAAGGTTGTATCAGCTGCATATTCAGGTTGTTGATGAATATTCCTCTAGTCCTTCTCACAGGTTTTGGGTTTTTTTGTTTTTTTTTTTTTGTATAATCCAGCTTCTTATATTATTTAATTTGCATGCAAACTGAAGAAGTATGGTGAAAGAATACAACCCTGGTGGGTGCACAGCTTTACTGATTTGAAACCATTCAGTGTCACCTTGCTCTGTTTGAATGACTGCCTCTTGATCTATGTACAGGTTCTTCATGAGCACAGTTAAGTATTCTGCAATATCCAATCTCCTCAATGTTATCTATCCATTGCATGTTATGTTCCACACAGTAGTTACTGAGGCACATGTACCATACATACATCTTATTGTGAAGATGGCACAGTACTGGTGCATATTTAGTCCTGTTGTGCATGTTGTTGTCAATTGCTGTCAAGCAGTTTTTTACTCATGGCAACCTGCATGTGTGTCCAAGGAGTAGCTGGTGGATTTGAACTGACAACTTTGTGATTAGCAGTCAAGTGCTTATCCATAGAACTACAACAGGTATAGGGATTACGATGTGTTGGAACTAATTCATTGGCACCTAACAACAACAACATACCTTTACTACTAGACTAGTTTTGTTATTATTGAATGTCTTTGAGTCAGTTCCAACTCATAGCAACCTTGTGTAGGGTTTCCAAGGCTGTAAGCCTTTGCAAGAGCAGAAAGCCTAATTTCTGTCCTGGAGCTACTGGTGGACTTGAGCCATCACCTTGTGGCTCACAGTCCAGTGGTTATCCTACAGTCACCTCACTCCCAGGACTTTAGCTCTTTGGAATTACATCGTGGATTATGGCAAATAGGATGGTTCTTGTGAATATAGACTGTAAGGGAAAGAAGAGAGGATTGTAAAGCAGGGACCAGCTGAAAATAATTTGAAGATACTGAAGGAAGTGAATTTTACTAGTAGAACTAGGCTCTGGAATAACCTGAGAGTGAGGAAATCCTTTGTAAATGTTTAAGCATCAGCCTTGGAGAAAATAAATGAAAACTCTGAAAGATGTAGAATGAAAAATGAATAGGTACTCTTGTAAGCAATTGTACTTCATATAAGGTACAAAAATTGAAGGAGTCCATTCATAATGGACTCTCTTTTCTCTGTGAAGAAGGCTGGAAGTGAGTGGTAAAAGCAGACTGACAATCTTAACTTATTGGTAATTATTTGTAACAGCCACTTTTCAGGAAGGGCTTTAGGAGCTATCTAAAACCCAGAAATACGTTAAGAATATAGAGTATCAAGCAAGCTTAATTGATATTGCAAGATTTTAAAATAAATAACAGAAAGATATACCGTCGATTAATGCAATATTTTTTTGTACAATGAAACCTAAGTTGGAGTTCATTCTATGTATTTTAAGTTTACCTAATGTTAACAGTATGATATTCCCTTGGTTATGTATTCATTCCTAAACACTGGCAGTGCAAGGAAATGGAAATCTGAGAACAATTTCCATGGCATTTTTAACATCCCAAGGCAAAAGACAACCAAGATAATCCACATTTAAATGAATGGAAGGAGTACAGCCTCACAGCTGGAAACTGGATTTGACAGTGAGTACCAGTGATAGACTATTTCCTATGGAGGATATCACAAAGTAATACAGTAGCAGTTGCAACAGCACTTTTTGTAACACATTGTACTGGCTTCATTTATCTGTTCAATGAATAGGAAATCTACTTAAGCCACAGTGCCAAGATTTGCTATTTCTTTCACCTCAAATGCATTTTTCACATTGTCTTACTGATAATGAAAAAAAAGAGGTGTTATAAACAGAAAAAATGTCTTTTATCCTACATAATACTTAATTCATGCAGTGAAGCTACTAGCTGAGGTTTTCGTTCGCTTCTTAAGAAACTGAACATTTAAAATTCATGTCAACAGCAAGGTTTTTGGAAAACTGATTTATAATCCAATAATTAAGTCCATACACTGGATAGCTTTATATGAAATCTGAAAATAAAGGAGAAATATGGAAAAAATGTTCGATATATTAAAAAGATAAGTAAGGTTCCTCCATGTAATGGCAGACTGTGTAATGAACTTTGTCTGTTCTCCCAGATTTATGATGTTAACAGAACATTTTGTATGAATTTCAAAGTTTTATTTGATTTTCAACTATCTATTATCCTCTGAGAAGGCTTTGGTATATTATTATCTAATAGGTGCCTGAAGTCAAAAGTATGCAAAATAATAGTGTATAATGGATGTAAAAACGTAGGAATATTAAAATATAAAGAAGTGTTCATCTACATACTTGGTTCAGAGAAGGTGACGAGGAGATAAGCACTGTTACTATTTTAATGTGAGAATAATATTTCACTGGTATAATATATAGCATGATTATTGATGTTTTGTCAGATACATTATTTGATTTAACCATTTGTGTGAATTAGATTTGATTGTTTTTGTTGTTATATGCTGTCAAGAATGTTCCGACTCAAAGCAACCCTGAATGGGACTTCAGAGGAGCAGATGGTGCGTTTGAACTGCCCATCCAGTGCTTATTATACAGGCTACACCAGGACTCCTACTAAGATTGCATAAGATATTAAATAAAAAAACAAGAAGGGATGACAACAATTTCTTTTTTTTTAAATCAAAGGCAACTCAGAATCCAACAGTTGGACATAACAGGACCGTTTAAAGGCAAGCAAACCCCTAAGGAGCAACAAAAATGTATAGATTTTCTATGGATCTCATGTAACTTTTATTAAATTGATGTCTTTAAATTATGCTTGGCAATATACATAAATACAGTTTTTTAAAAAATATTTTAAACATACTCCTATAAAATAGAATAAAAATTAAAATAACTGTCTTTCATGTCCAGAGAAAGAAGATTGATTACTCTCAAAAAAGTGTAGCCATGATGATAGACCAACAATAAACGCTTTAACACAACAAATTTGGGAAGTATAATGCCAAAACATTTAAACATACAAGCACAATTCATAATTTGGATCTGAATGAATTATTCTTTTACTTTTATGCCAAGTGTGATCAGGACACTTGAACACAATTCCAGATTACTGATTTTAGAAGTCTTTAAATGTAGGAAAAATATATTCTACCATTTAGATATAAAAAGAACTATTTCCTATAAAATTTTAAACTAGGAAAAGGACAGATGATAAGACACATATGCAAGATGTTACGTAGAGGAAACCTGTATTTTATATACTATAATAACAATGCAGTCCTGGTGTGGCACTGTGGGTTAATGTGCTAGACTGTAAAGTTGGTTTGAACCACAAGGTCGGTAGTTCAAGCTCACCAGCTGCTCCTTGGAAACACTACACAGGGTCACTATGAGTCAGGACCAACTTGACGGTACTTAACAATAACAACAACATAATAACATTTTCAAGGTGAACTCTTTCAAGTAGAGATGTACTCTGGAAAAGTGTTTAAAGCACTTTTGTTATTTTTATTATTATTATTCACACAGTATCTTAGTGAAAATGTAGTGGTAAAAGATGATTGAGGATATTATTCTTTAAAGCAACTGTGTAGTAAGATATAGTGGAAGAAGAATATCACAAAAAGTACAATATTATTCGTTAAAATATAAAACTTTAAAATGCTTTTCAGCAACTGTTTGTGCCTGCCATATTGCTAACATTTGACAAAAAAAATTGTTCAAAAACAGGGAAAAAATAATGAGGCTTGAGCTCTTTATGTGCAGATTAGATAATTTATGGTTATATACCAATCATGTTTTTGTCTTGCAGCCTTTGCACTTTTTCTTCCCACTACTTAGAAATATCCCTCCCCCAATATCTATATGACATTCTCCCTCATTTCATTCATGTCATTGGCAAGTGTTCACTTATCAGAGAAGCTTCCCAGACAGCCTCCATATATATAACAGCAACACAACCACATATCTCTTTTCTCCAATCACATTTTCTCCACTGCACTTATTATTGCCATCTGATCCAATAAATATTTGGCTACTTATTGTCTGACTCAACATAACTAAAATGTAGACTCTAACAGAGTGAATAAGTATATGTATGTAGGTTGTTGTTGTAAGTGCCATCAAGTTGGTTCCGACAAATAGCGACCTTGTATAGGATTCCAAGGAGCGACTAGTGAGTTTGAACCATTGACCTTTCATCTCAAACCAACCTTAGGGTCTAGTGCATGGTCCAGCAGCCCCTCACCAGGACTCCATATATGTATGTATGTTGTTGTTGTTAGGTGCCATCGAGTTGGTACTGACCCGTAGCAACCTTACACACAGCAGAACAAAACATTGCCCAAACCTGGGCCAACCTCACTACTGTTGCCACGCTTGAGTCCATCAATGCTGCAACTTGGCCAATCAATCTTGTTGGGGGATCTTCCTCTTTTTCTCTGACCCTCCACCTTACCAAACATAATATCATTCTGCAGTGACTGGTCCCTCCTGACAATATGTCCGAAGTATGAGAGACGAAATTTGGCCACCTTGGCCTCCAAGGAGCACTCTGGCTGCACTTCTTCTAAAATGGGATCTATTGGTTCTTTTGACAGCCCATGGCACTTTCAATATTCTTCTTCAACACCATAACTCAAAAGCATCAATTCTTCTATGGTCTTCCTTACTCACTGTCCAGCTTTTGCATGCATATGAGGTTATTGAAAATACCATGGTTTGGGTCAGGTGCACCTTAGTCCTCAAGCTGACATCTTTGCTCTTCAACACTTTAAAAAGGTCTTGTGCAGCAGATTTGCCTAATGCAATACATTGTTTGATTTCTTGGCTGCTGCTTCCATGAGTGTTGATAGTTGATCCAAGAAGAATGAAATCCTTGACAACTTCAATCTTTTCTCCATTGATAAGAATGAATGTTGTTTATTGGTACAGTGGTGAGGATTTTTGTTTTCTTTACATTGAGATGTAATCCATACTGAAGTCTGTGCTCTTTGATGTTCATCAGTAAATGTTTTAAGTCCTCCTCACTTTCAGCAAGCAAGATTGTATCATCTGCATATCGCAGGTTGTTAATGAGTCTTCCTCCAATCCTGATACCATGTTTTTCTTCATATAAGCCAGCTTCTCGGATTATTTGCCCAGCATTGTTGTTGTTGTCAGGTGCCATCGAGTCGGAACCGACTCATAGCGACCCCACGCACAGCAGAACGAAACAATGCTCGATCCTGGGCCAACCTCACCACCGCTGCCACCCCCGAGTCCATCAATGATGCCACCTGGCCGATCCATCTCGTTGGAGGTCTTCCTCTTTTTCTCCGACCCTCCACCCTACCCAGCATGACATCCTTCTCCAACGATTGTTTCCTCCGGACTACATGTCCAAAGTAGGAGAGACGAAGCTTAGCCATCCTGGCCTCCAAGGAGCACTCTGGCTGCACTTCTTCCAAAACAGATCTATTGGTTCTTTTGGCAGTCCATGGCACTTTCAGTATTCTCCTCCAACACCACAACTCAAAGGCATCAATTCTTCTACGATCCCCCTTATTCACTGTCCAGCTTTCGCATCCATATGAGGCCATTGAAAACACAATGGCCTGGGTGAGGCGCACCCTAGTCCTCAAGCTGACATCTCTGCTCTTCAATACTTTAAAAAGTTCCTGTGCAGCAGATTTGCCCAGTGCAATACGTCGTCTGATCTCTTGACTGCTACTTCCGCGAGTGTTGATAGTTGATCCAAGAAGAATGAAGTCCTTGACAACTTCAATCCTTTCTCCATTGATAAGAATGTTGTTTATTGGTCCAGTGGTGAGGATTTTTGTTTTCTTGACATTGAGATGCAATCCATATCGAAGGCTGTGCTATTTAATCTTCATAAGTAAATGCTCGATCCTGGATACAGTTTGCCCAGCATACAGTTTAAATAAGTATGGTGAAAGAATACAACCTTGTCATACACTTTTCTTAATTTTAAACCATTCAGTATTTCCATGTTCTGTTCGAATAACTGCCTCTTGGTCCATACAAAGATTCCTCATGAGCACAATTAAGAGTTCGGAATACTCATACTTCGCAATGTTGTCCATAGCTTGTCATGATCCACACAATCGAAAGCCTTTGCGTAGTCAATAAAGCACAGGTAAATATCTTTCTGATATTTATATATAGTATGTATAGTATGTAATATCTTTCTGATATTTATATATAGTATGTATAGTAACCATGTATGTTTAGTAACCAATACATAGCATATGCATATTGGTTTTAGAATTTATCTATCTCTATATATCTGGCCACCACTCATCTGTCAGTTTGTCGTACTGTGGTGGCTTGTGAGTTGCTGTGATTCTGGAAGCTAGGCCACAAGTATTTTAAATACCACCCAGGTCACCCATGGTGGACAGGTTTCAGATAAGCTTCCAGACGAAAAAAGACTAGGAAGAAGAAGTGACAAACTGCTGTTGAATACTTAGTCACTGAAAACCTTATGAATAGCAAAGAAACACTGTCAGATATAGTGCCAGATAATGAGCTCCTGAGGTTGGAAGGCACTCAAAATGTGACTGGGGAAGAGCTGCCTCCTCAAAGTAGACTTGACCATGATGACGTGAATGAAGTAAAGCCTGTGAGAATAAAGCCTTTGGGACCTTCATTTTCTGATGGGGCACAACTCAAAATGAAGAGAAACAGCTCTAAACACCCATTAATAATCAGAACAGGGAATGTACAAAGTATGAATCTAGGAAAATTGATAATGGTCAAACATGAAATGGAACACATAAACATTGGTATCTTAGGCATTAGTGAGCTGAAATGAACTGGTATTGGCCATTTTGAATCTGATGACCACATGGTTTACTATGCCAGGAATGACATATTGAAGACGAATGGTGTTGCTTCATTGTCAAAAAGAACATATCCAGATCAGTCATGAGGAATAACACTGTCTGTGATAGGGTAACATCCATTAGCTTACAGAAAAGATCAGTTAATACCACTATTATTCAAACTTATGCACCAACCACTAATGCCAGTGAGGATGAAATAGAAGAATTCTACCAACTTCTTCAATCTGAAATTGATCAAACATTCAATCAAGATGTACTGATCATTACTGGTGATTGGAATGCAAAGGTTGGGAACAAACAGGAAAGCTCAGTAGTTGGAAAATATGGCCTTGGTGATATATATCATTGCATGATAGAATTCTGCAAAATCAATGATTTGTTCATTTCACATACCTTCTTTACATATCATCCGAGATAATTATATACATGGACCTTAACAGACGGAATACAAAGAAATCATATTGACTACATCTTAGGAAAGATATGATGGAAAAGCTGCATATCATCAGTCAAAACAAGGCCAGGGGAAGATTGTGTAACAGACCATCAATTGCTTATATGCACATTTAAACTGAAGCTCAAGAAAATGTAAACAAGTCCACAAGAGCCAAAATTTGACCTTGAATATATCCCACTTGAATTCAGACATCATCTGAAGAACAGATTTGATACATTAAACACTAAAGACCGAAGACCAGAAGAGTTGCTGGATGACATCAAGAACATTATACAAAAAGAAAGCAAATACTTATTAAGAAGACAAGAAAGAAGGAAAAGGTCAAAATGGATTTCAGAAGAGACACTGAAACTTACTCTGCAGCATAGAGATGCTAAAGTAAATGGAAGAAATGAGGAGGTACAAGAGCTGAACAGGAATTTCAAAGGTCAGCTAGAGAAGACAAAGTCAAATACTACAATAAAATGTGCAATGATCTGGAGTCAGAAAACCAAAAGGGAAGAACAAGCTCAGCATTTCTCAAGCTGGGGGAACTGAAGAAAAATTCAAGCCTTGACTTCGTTATTGAAAGATTCTCTGGTCAAATTATTGAATGATGCAGAAAGCATCAAAAGAAGATGGAAGGAATACACAGAGTCACTGTAGCAAAAGGAAATGGTTAATGTTCGACCATTTCAAGAGTTAGCATATAATCAAGGGCCAGTGATACTGAAGGAAGAAGTCCAAGGTGCATTGAAGGAATTGGCAAAGAACAAGGCACCAGGAATTGATGGAATAAAAATGGAAATCTTTCAAGAAAGTGAGGCGGCACTGCAGGCACTCACTCATCTATGCCAAGAAATTTGCTAGACAACTATCTGGTCGACTGATTGGAAGAGATCATTGCAAAGTATGAGTATTCCTGAACACTGATTGTGCTCATGAGGAATCTGTACATGGACCAAGAGACAGTTGTTCAAACAGAACATGGGCACACTGAATGGTTTACAATTACGAAAGGTGTGCAACAGGGTTGTATCTTTTTTCCATACTTATTCAACCTGTATGCTGAGCAAATAATCCGAGAAGTTGAGTTATATGAAGTAAAACATGGCATGAGGATTGGAGGAAGACTCATTAACAACCTGTGATATGCAGACGATGCAACCTTGCTTGCTGAAAGTGAAGAGGCCTTAAAATATTTACTGATGAAGATCAAAGAGCACAGCCGTGGGTATGGATTGCATCTCAGTGTAAAGGAAACCAAAATCCTCACCACTGGACCAATAAACAACATTCTTATCAACGGAGAAAAGATTGAAGTTGTCAAGGACTTCATTCTTCTTGGATCAACTATCAACACTCATGGAAGCAGCAGCCAAGAAATCAAATAATATATTGCATTAGGCAAATCTGCTGCACAAGACCTTTTTAAAGTTTTGAAGAGCAAAATACCAAGCCATGGTATTTTTAATAACCTCATAGGTATGTGAAAGCTGCACAGTGAGTAAGGAAGACCATAGAAGAATTGATGCTTTTGAGTTATGGTGTTGGAGGAGAGTATTGAAGATGCCATGGGCTGCCAAAAACAAAACAGATCTGTGTTGAAGAAGTGCAGCCATAGTGCTCCTTGGAGGCCAGGTTGGCGAAACTTCACCTCTCATACTTAAGACATATTGTAAGAGGGACCAGTCACTTGAGAAGGATATCATGTTTGATAAGGTGGAGGGTCAGAGAAAAAAAGGAAGCCCTCCAGCAAGATGGATTGACAAAGCGGCAGCATCAATGGGGTCAATGTGACAACAATTGTGCAGTTTTCCCAGTACCGGGCAGTGTTTCGTTCTGTTGGGCATAGGGTTGCTATGAGTCGGCGACAGGATGGCATCTAACAACAACAACAATCTATCTGTAGTCCTATTGTGGCCCTGTGGATTAATGCGCTGGATTTCAAAATCTCTGGGTGAACTGCATGGTCGGAAATTCAAGTTACCAGTTGCTCTTTGGAAAACTTATACAGGGTCACTATCGATTGGAATTGACTCGAATGCATTTAACAACCTCTCTCTCTCCTCTCTCTCTCTCTCTCTCTCTCTCTCTCTCTCTCTCTCTCTCTCTCTCACCATCTGTTGTTTTTGGCATATTTTACTCTAATTCAATATCACAGAGTTCATTCCAGCCTCTCATCTCGCTTTTATAACTTCTTTCTCTGACAACGAGAAATCTGAACCTCATGATCCGCAATATATTTACTTATTTGTGGTGTGCCGCCATAGGATAAGGAGCTCTGGTAGTGTAGTGGTTACGAATCAGGCTGCGAACCTTAAGGTCAGCTGTTTGAAACTTCCAGCTTTTCCGTGGGAGAAAGATGAGGCTTTCTACTCCCTTAAAGATTTAGAGCCTTGGAAACCATTTATAGGATCTCTATGAGTCATTATCGACTCCACAACACATCACGACCACGACCACGACCACGACGCCGCTGTAGGATAAGTACAAGGTCGGTTTGAACCACAAGGTCAGCGGTTCAAACTCACCAGTCACTCCTTAGAAAACAAGGTCTCTAGGAGTAGGATTCGACTTGATAGTACTTAACAACAGCAATAGTAAAGATGCAAATAAGTTACATAATTGCTAACTGATACACTTATGAGAAAAATAAAAGCATAACATAAAATATATTGTATGCACAGAATCATTTGTCATCAGACTTACACTATCCATTCAAAATACAATGTCCATCTCCATCCAAAATTCTCATGCAGCCAATCCCAAAATCTGCTATCACTGACCTTAGCTCTATCTGTATAATTTTCCCTTTAAAAGAACATCAAACACATGGAATCATGTGACATGTAGGTAAGAAAGTCACTATTTCTTTATGATGAGAAAGTTATTAAAAGAGTATGACTAGCAATTATATCAAAAGATGGAATACTTCAGAATGAAACTCACAAAACTCATGTAGTATCTTTATACTGAAGCTACAAAATACTAATTTGGAGTAACTGGAATGTTCACATATCGTTGTGGGAAACAAAAATTGCACAGCCACTTTGAAAAGCATTGTGCAAGTTTCTTATAAAGTTAACTATGTACCTCCTATATGACTCAGCTATTCCATTAGTAAATATTTATCCAAGAGAAATGAATACTTATGTTTACGCAAAAATCTGTGCATGATTGTTTGTAGCAGTTTTATCCATATTTGTTAAAAAATGAAAACATCTGACATGTGTTTCAAACTCTAAATGGATATCCAAATTGTTGGGCATATATACAATGGAATACTACTCAACAATTACAGGAATGAGCAACTGTCACAGATGACAACATCAATGAGACCTGAATGAATTTTACTTAGTGAAAGAAGTCAGTCAAAGGCTGCGAAATTTTCTATTTGTTCTATGAATTACTTAGAGAAGAGTACTGATGTCTCTATAATTCTAAAGTTTTCTAACTCTCAATTCTTTCAGTATTTGGAAGCATTTTTGTTTGGTACATATGCATTTAGAATTATGCCTTCTTAGAAATTGACACTTTCATTATTATATCATATTTCTCTTTTCCCCTATTATGGCATCTTCTTTGTCTGATATTAAAAAATATACTCCAGCATTATTTTTAAAGTTTTTATTGTGAATTGAGTGATAGTTTACATGGGAGAACATTGCTTTTACATTAATCATTTCATTTCAATGGCTACAATCTCCTCCATGCATCACCATTCAACAATATTTACTTCTATTCCCTCCTCTTTGTGTTTTTTTCTTTTGGGGGGGTATGTACACAAAAACACTCAGGAATATATAATCATTTAAACAACCAAAGGGCACATTCTGCAAGCCTGCCTCCTGGTTGCCGGCACACCGTCGTTCTCTTTCCATGAGTTTAGAGTCCTCAGCTGCTCTATCTCTCTATGTCCTCATCTCTGCCTCCATCTCTGGTGTCGTTGTTTCTGTGGATAGGGTCCCACATTCCGCTTATGCTCTTTTCTCTTGATGGCATTAGGTTCCTCTCTTCCTGGAATGTAAAATTAGCTACTCCCTGCTTTTTGTTACAAAACTTCTACCTTTACAGTTGTAACAGTTGGAATTAGTCATGATAACAATTACTCACTATTGAGTCATAAAAATCTTATCCCCATCTTTTTTCACCAGACCCATGCAGACACAATGAAAACTATTCAGTGGGGATTCTACCTTTCCCACACACTTTGAAACTAAACTCTCTCTTGAAAACTTGAAAACCAGTCACTTTGTGCCTTTATTGTTGTTGTTAAGTGCCATTGAGTGGATTCCAACCTATAGTGACCCTGTATAGGGTTTCCAAGGAGCAGCTGCTAAGTTTGAAGCGCCCACCTTGCAGTTCAAACAGCTTTGCAATGTGGTGCATTTACCACAGCACCACACCAGGACTCCTCCCATTTTAGGTCGCCAATGCCTAAGTTGCCCTTCCCTATCAATCCTGTGGACAGAGGGGATAGGATTGATACTTGATGTGAAGACTTCTTCCCTCTTGCTTAGTATTTTGAGCTACTACATCCATAAGTATAGGTCAAATTCATCAAATTGTAGCAATTTATACTTGTTTCCTTTATCTAATTTTTTTTTTTTATATTTCTTTAGTTGTGTTCTCATCATCAAGCCATCAAAGCTAGATTCAGCATTATTTTTTATCAGTGTTTGGTTAGTATTTATTTTCCTTCACTTATTTATCTATGTTTTCAGATCACTATATTGATGAATGGATCCCAGGAAGCATGTGGTTAAGCACTCAGCTGCTAACTGAAAGGGTGCTAGAATCCACCAGCTGCTCTGCAGGAGAAAAGTATATCAGTCTGCTTTTGTAAAGCTATGTTGTTGTTAAGTGCTGTCATGTCTATTCCTACTCATAGCAACCCTGTATAGTAAGTCTTAAGAGCCAGTGGTGGGTTTGAACTGGCAGTCAGTTCAGTACTTACCATATAACACCACAATAGGACAGCCATAGAAACCCAATGGGGCTGTTGTACTTTTTTAATAGATTACTATGGGTCAGAATTGGCTCAACACCAGTGGGTTTAATTTATTTCTTTGTTATGTTTATATGTATCATTGTGAGAGGAAGAAGTTACAAAGCAAGACTAGAGGCTGGAATGAACTCTGTGGTATTGAAATATATATATATAATGTTTCTTATAGGCAGCATATATGTGTTTCTTGTGTTTTTAAAAATCCAATATGTCCATTTATATTTAATGTGAGTGTTGATACAATTTGATTAACACCTACTCTTCTGTTAGCTTTTTGTCTATTTGTTCCAACATTTCTTTTACTTTTTTTCTTTGCATGTTTTATTTTAAGGAGCCCTGGTGGTACAGTGGTAAATTGTTAGGCTGCAAAACAAAAGGTCAGTAGTTCAAACTCATCAGTTGCTCCAGGGGAGAAAGATATGTCAGTCTGCTTCCAAAAATATTTCAATCCTGGAAACTATGGGAGAGTTCTATTCTGTTCTATGGGGTCACTATAAATCATAAATGACTCAATGGTAACAGGTTTCACACTTTTTTTTTTATTATTAACTGGGTGTTTTTATGATTCCACATTTTCTTGACTATTGACTCATTATGTATTGTTGTTGTTAAGTGCCGTCAAATCACTTCTGACTCATAGCAACCTTGTATAGGGTTTCCAGAAGCAGCTGGTGAGTTTGAACCACTGAACTTGCAGTTCAAACAGACCTTGTGGTCCATTGCTTCTCCTATAGCACTACACTAAGACTCTATGTTTCAAAATCAGTGGTTACCTTAGGGTTTAAACAAGACATCTTTAATTAAACAGATTCTGCCATAAAATGAGTCATGTTGTGGCACTGTGGGATAAACTGTGGACTGTTAACCACAAAGTTGGCTGTTGAAAGCCACCAGACACTCCTCAGAAACCTTGCAAGTCAGAACCAACTTGATGACACTTAACAATAACAACAACAACCATCAAATAAAATACCAGTTGGCATGTAATATAAGGCCTTTGTTGTTAAGTACTGTTTAGTCAGTTCTGACTTATAGTGATCCTGTATAGGGTTTCTGAGAAGCAGCTGGTGGATTTGAACTGCCCAACTTGCAGTTTGCAGTCCAGTGCTGATTCTACAATGCCATATCAGGAGCCCAACAGAGCATCTGCCTACCAGTCGGGAAATCAAACCCTGGTCTCCCTCATGACAGGTAGGGATATTTACCACTGTACTAACGAGAAAGGTGGATGCCCTTACAACAGTATATTTCCTGATTCTTTCCACCCATAAACTGTGCTGTTTTTGTCATAATTTTCCTTTTTACTTATGCTTTCAAAGAACAGTATGTTCATACTATTTTTGTTGTACACAAATAAAAAAGAAAAAAAAAATCTTAGAATTAATTGGAACAATTAGAGTCAAGGCAAAAATGAATTTTCTACTTTTCCTACCTTAATTAAAAAAAAAAAATGTTTCCTTTATAAGACTCTTCATTTGTCTGAATAGATTCATATTTCTTTCCAATATCATATTAATTTTGCCTGAAGAGTATCTTTTAGCATTCCCTGTAGTGTAGGTCTTATAGAAATTAATTCACTCAGTTTTGTTTTTCAGAGAAATTATTTCTCATTCATTTTTTTCAAGATATTTTCACTAGATACAGAACTATGGACATTTTTTTTTAAAAAAAAAAAAAAAAGAAAGAAGCACTTAAAAGGTGTCACTCCATTGCCTACTGTTTCACATAGTTCCTGATAAGAAGTATGCTGTAATTCTTACTTTTGTTCTTCTGTATCTAATGTGTTGCTTCTCTGATTCTGATTTCACCTGTTTAAATATGCTAAGTCGCCTGACCTCAAGCTCAGTTTGAACTGCAAGGTCAGTGGTTCAAACTCACTAGCCGTTTCTCAGAAACCCTATATAGGGTTGTTGTGCCGACACAACGGCACTTAAGAACAACAACAACAGGGCTGGATATTAACATTCAATGTGGTGTTTTCTGAGTTTTGCAATTTATGATTTGTTGATTGACATTAGTTTTTGCAAATTCCTAATTAATTCTTCCCTCTTGTTCTTTACCTTTTGAGTTTTCAATTGCACATTCAGAAGATTGTTTAATATTGTAATGCCAATTTTGGTTGCTCTATACTTTTATTATCACCCTTTTCTTCTTTGTGTTTCTGTTTGGGTGATTTCTATGGGCATATCTCCAAATACACTGGTTCTTTCCTCAGCTGTCTCTAGTCTACTGGTAAGTCCATGAATGCATTTTTGAAATCACTTTTACTGTGTTTTTCAGTTTTAGAATTCTATTTTTTTGTTGTTGTTTGTTTTTTTATGATGGTGGTGGTGATAGTGTGCTGTGGAGTTGATTCTGACTCATAGTGACTCTGTATAGGGTTTCCGAGGCTAAAAATCTTTATGGGAGCAGAAAACCTCATATTTCTCCTGAAGAATGGCTGGTAGTTTCGGACTGCTGACATTGAGGTTTGTAGTCTGACTTGTAACCACTATGCTACCATTTTTTATTATTTAGTTTTCACTTATGTTAAAAAATTTCCATAATGATGTTACATGTTGTCCATCTTTTCCATAAAAGTTCTAGACATATTAATTGTAATTATTTTAAATCTTTTGTCTGATAGTTTCAGTATTTTTCTCACATTCAGGTTTAGTTCTGTTTATTGATTTGTGTCCTGGAAGTTTAAATAAAATATTTTTATTTTGTTTACATCATAATTTTTTAAAATCTAGATATGTAAAATAGTAGAGACTGTGGTGAATTGTTCTCATATCTAGAAATTGTTGTGCATTTGTTTGTATTAGACTTTTAGCTTGTGGATTCATATTTCTTTAGTGACAAGTTTGTTGCTACTATTGTTAATCTTGGTGACCAACTTCCAAATTCCTCTAGTGAAACATTGTGTTTAGGATAGATTTTTTGCAAAAATGGTAGGGAGGCCATGTCTAACTTCCTCTGACCTCACAAGGGGGAAGGATAATCAAACTTAAAATCATCCCAAGGTTAACTCCTATGAGGCAGATATTAAGACATGCCCCCACATTTCAACCTTCTATGCCTGCTTCTGACACCAATCATCCTTCCCACAATACTTGCTGCTTCATATTTGGGTTCAGTGTTCCATTGCAATGGCCATACAGAACTCATAGACAATGCACATGATTAAGGGTTTATTAAGGAAGTGTACAGGGTATAATTCAGAATCAGTAACAACTCAGGATGCAATTGTTCTCCAATTAGGAATATCTATTTTTCTGGTGTACTGAACGCAATCTTCACTCTTGTCTTCAGTCTTTCAGCCATGTGGCCCTTTAGCCTCTGCCCTGCTCAAGCAAGTGTTATGAAGCTGCTTTAGCCAGTCTAAATATGCATATTCTGCAAACCAGCCTCCTGACCATAGGAATTAAGTTCATGGGCTTAGAAGTCCATAGCTTCTCTATCGCTCCATGCTTCCCCTTCTGTCACTGCCTCTGTTGTCACCACTTTGCCAGGATGTAGCTCATGTTCTACTCATGTTCTTCTTTCTTGATGGTCCTAGGATCTTCTGTTCCTGTTTTTGAGATGGCTCTTTTTAAATCTAACAAAATGATGAAGCTAAACATTCTCTGCATTAGAGTCCTTTGCACCCTATTTTCATGCTCCCACCCAATCATTTGGTGGGAGTTAAGAAGACATTGGACAGATAAGCCTTATCAAGTAAATTCATGGTACCACAGTTTGAGTTTGCCATATAATATTTTTCAATATTAGTTCTACCCTCACACTAAGGTCTTCTCATGGGTTATGCCTCAGAGAGGGTTTACCTCTAGGCTTTTCAAATTCTCCCAACAGTATTCCACTATTACTTATTATTTGACTCTTGTTAATCTGATGATTGAGAATATTATCTAGTGCTCTATTTAATTCTCCATGTTAGACAACCAGCATGTCCATGGGTATTGGAAGTATGGTTATCTCAGTACTTCTACCTCTTTCTGGATCTTGTTCTTAGTCCAGTACGTATTACACTCCTCCAAAGCAGATTTTTTTTTTTTCTGATTTCTTCCACCAACTGCAGTAGGTTTTCAAGTGTCCTTAGAATAACAGCTTTTGTTTCCTTCCTTTCCTCACAGTTTAAAGCTTTTGTTCCACCAGGAGGTAGGGTTGGGAGGAGACAGGGAAAACAAATCTGAGTAAGATTTGTTGCTGATAATGTTTCTCTCACCACGACTTGCACTGTGAAGGATACTTTTTCAGGAACTCACTTATCTTTATTTTGAGTTCTCAGTGATGTCTGTGGAGAAGAACATGATAGTGAATGTCAAATCCCCTTGTTTCTGTGCCTCCAGTAGTTTGATATTCTCTCCCTAAACTATTCTCAGCTTTGACCAATTTGTTACCAATTTATTTTTTAATTTTGAGATCATTTTAGTCTTACAGAAAAATTTCAAAAACAGTACAGAGGGTTCCCATAGGTATACCTTTCACCCAGCTTCCCGTTAAGGTAACAGCTTGCATAACTTAGAACTTTAAGTAAGAAATTATCCTTGGCAAAATATTATTCACTAGCAGTTTTAGCTTAATTCTTAATACTGTCTAGTTTTATCTCCTCCATATAAGTGCTTGCATCACATATCTCCTTGCATGTCTTTCCTTAGATTTTAAGTTATTTGGTTGTTCTGTGACCTCTGCTTTCTGATAAAAAATTGTGAATTTAAAATCTGTCTGGATCTGTTTTTGTGATGGTGAGAGTGATATTTTTTTAGCTTTGTATATTCCAAATAGTGATAATGAGTGAAAAAAATGTTTTAAATGAATTAATGAATGAGTGGATGATCTGTTGTCCAC
Organism: Chrysochloris asiatica; assembly: GCF_000296735.1. Taxonomy (NCBI): domain Eukaryota; kingdom Metazoa; phylum Chordata; class Mammalia; order Afrosoricida; family Chrysochloridae; genus Chrysochloris; species Chrysochloris asiatica. Next base: position 12,225,836 of record NW_006408569.1, on the reverse strand, counting down.
AAGTACTTTTGATAAATAAAACCCAAACAAATCTCCTGCAATCAAGTTGATTCTGACTCATACTTACCCAACAGAACAAAGTAGAACTGCTCCGTATGGTTTCTGAGACTGTAAATCTTTATGAGAGCAGATAGTCTCATCCTTCTCCCAAGGAGTGACTGGTGGGTTTGAACTGCCTACCTTGCAGTTAGCAGGCCAACACTTAACCTCCTGAATCACTAGTGATCTTTATTGATACATAAGAAAAACAAAAATATCACCGTGCAAATTGAATGTTTTCTAGTTTCTTATATTTATCTGCTGAGATAGAAAAATGTTTTTGAATTTTTAGAAAATACTCATTCAAAGGTCCTTTTTTTTCAAATTTATATTATATATTTTGTGACTGAATCTATTTACAGGGTAAAAACATGGAAATAAATGGCTTTAGGTCCTAGTACTATAATTTAGATGCTGTTATTGTAAAGTGTCATCAAATCTGTTCCAACTCATAGTGACCCTGTGTAGGGTCTCTGAGAACTGGCTGGTGTGCTTGAACCAATGATCCTGATGTTAGTAGTGCTGTCCTTATCCTACAGAGCCACTCCAGGACTGGAAAAGCCCAGGTATTCTTCAGGTAAATCACAATCCAATTGAAACACATTTTTCTTGGAATAATCACCAGTTACATAAGAAATAAGTGCCAATGTACTGATCTAAACTTGTTAATTGTCATTGCCATGCAACCACAGTGCTCATTTTTGTTGTTACTGTTTTGAGTCTTTCTGTTTGGGTAGATATACAATGAACATTTTAAGATATCAGAACCCTTAATTTTGTCATTATTATCACTTAGAACAATTGGGAGCCATATTAGTCCAGGTTCTCCAGATTAACAAAACCAGTTAAGGATATATATAAGTATTTATATAGAGAGATTTGGTAGCACTGTGACTCCATATGATAAGCACTGGACTGCTAACCACAAGACCCATGGTTTGAACCTGCCAGCCATTCTACTGGAAATAGATAAGGCTTTCTGTTCCTATGAAGTTTTAAAACCTCAGAAACCCAGGCTAGCTATGAGTCAGAATCAACACGACAACACTTAATAAAACAATGTGCATAGACTTACTTCAAGAACATGGCTCACACAATTATGTGGACTGGCAAGTCTAAATCCATGAGCTGGGTGACAGGCTAAAGACTTCTGCTTGTTCACTGTGTTGTGGGGGCTGGCAAATCCAAAATGTGCAAGTTAGGAGTCAGGTTTAACACTTCTGAAAGTGTATGTATGTTCCAAGAAGCAGAGGTTAGGCAATAGAAAGAGTACAGGGTTAAGAGCAAGAAAAAGCCTTGCTGGAAGATCTGTTTATATACTGGAAGCAGGTCATATCACCAAGGAATGACCCTTTCAACTGACTGGCTAATCACATCACATTACATCATGGGGGTGATTGCACTGCATTGTTGTTGAGTGTCTTGGAGTCAGATCTGACTCATAGCTACTTTGTATCAGGTTTCTGAGGAGAAGCTTGCGGGTTTGGACAGCTGACCTTGTGGTTGGCAGTCAAGTTCTTATGCTACAGTGCCACACCAGGACTTCCTCTTTTTTTCCATGACATTGCTAAGCATGGTGTTCTTCTCCAAAGAGTGGTCCCTCCTGATAACATGCCCAAAGTAGTATATGTGGCTGAAAGTGAAGAGGACTTAAAACATTTACTGATGAAGATCAAAGACCACAGTCTTAGGTATGGATTGCATCTCTATGTAAAGAAAACATAAATCTTCACCACTGGACCAATAAACAACATTCTTATCAACGGAGAAAAGAATGAAGTTGTCAAGGACTTCATTCTTGGATCAACTACCAACACTCATGGAGGCAGCATTCAAGAAATCAAACGACACATTGCATTAGGCAAATCTGCTGCACAAGACCTTTTTAAAGTGTTGAAGAGCAAAGATGTCAGTTTGAGGACTAAGGTGTGCCTGACCCAAGCCATAGTATTTTCAATAACCTGATATGCATGCAAAAGCTGGACAGTGAATAAGGAAGACCATAGAAGAATTGATGCTTTTGAGTTATGATGTTGGAGGAGAATATTGAAAGTGCCATAGGCTGCCAAAAGAACAAACAGATCTGTGTTGAAAAAGTGCATCCAGAGTGCTCCTTCAAGGCCAAGATGGCCAAACGTCATTTCTCATACTTTGGACATATTGTCAGGAGGGACAAGTCACTGGAGAAGGATATCATGTTTCATAAGGTGGAGGGTCAGAGAAAAAAAAGGAAGACCCCAGCAACATGGATTGGCAAAGTGGCAGAAGGTATGGGCTCAAACATGGCAACAATGTCAGTTCCGACTCACAGCGACTCTGTATAGGGTTTCCAAGGATTTTTGGGTAGGTAAAAAGAACGCTAGTTCAAAAATAAGGAGATCTGGTAGCGTAGTGGTCACAAGTTGGGCTACTAACCTCAAGGTCAGCAGTACTCTTTCTCTGGTGTGGCACTGTGGATTAGTGCATTGGACTGCAAAGTAGGTTTGAACCTCAAGGTCGGCAGTTCAAGCTCACCAGTCCCTCCTCAGAAACCCTATACAGGGTCACTATGTGTCTGAACTGACTCAATGGCACATAACAACAACAAACAACTTGGGGGGGGTAGGCAACAGAGAGAGACAGATGTTTTTGTTAGTCAAATCCTGTTCTGTCTTGCTGCACTGCTGGTGCAAATGACAAGCATCTACAATGCATAGTAAATATGCTTTCCATGAGATTCTTTTCTCATTAAACTTAAAGGGTATGTAGGATGATAATTGCCCTTTAATCTGCACTCTGTTTTGGAAGAAAGAAATGAGCATATATTTATTTTGCAAATACAGTGGTGACTAAAATTGAACTGATTTCACAACAAGTTTTTTACCCTCATTTTAATGCAAACATCTATAACAAATTATAGCAAAAAATGTGTATACAGAAAATATATCACATAGTGATAGTTTCCATATTTTGCTTTAAAGGAAATATCTCTATTATCTTATATATTTGGCCTCTGATAGTAGTATGTTGTTGTTAAGTGGATATCAGAAGGGACTCTGAAACTTGTTCTTGAACATAGAATAGCTAAAGTGAACGGAAAAAAAATGATGGAGTACAAAAACTGAACAGAAGATCAAAGGGAAGCCCAAGAAGGCAAAGTAATAGTTAAATATGCAAAGACCTGCATTTAGAAAATCAAAAGGGAAGATACCTGCTCAGCATTTCCCATGCTGAAAGAACTGAAGAAAAAAAGTTCCAGCTGCAAATTGCAATGCCAGGGGATTTCAAAATGTTCATGGAAAAATGGAATGAAAAGATAATGGAATTTTTCCATGAACATTTTGATGTGCCCTTGTCTTGAAGGATTTTAAGCATTGGGCTGCTAACAGAAATTTCATCAGTTCAAACTCACCTGCTACTGTGCTGGAGAAAGATGAGACAGTAAGATTCTGTAAGGACTTAGAGCCTTGGAATCCCTATGGAGCAGTTGGACTCCATGATAGGGGGTTGATTTGAGATTATGGGTAAAATGCTAAATAACACATGCAGCATTAGAAGAAGTTGGAAGGGAGATACAGAGTCACTGTATCAAATATATTTAGTTGATCTTCAACCATTTTGGAGGTAGCATATGTTCAAGAACCAATGACATTGAAGGAAGAACTACAAGCTACATTGAAGGCATTGGTGAAACGTTGTTGTTATGTGCTGTGGAGTTGCTTCCGACTCATAGTGACACTGTACAGGGTTTCCGAGGCTGTAAATCTTTACGGGAAAAGAAAGGCTCATCTTGCTCCCACAGAACAGCTGGTAGTTTTGAACTGCTGACCATGAGATTAGCAGCCTGATTCGTAACCACTACGCTCCAGGAATTGAAGGAATACTAATTGAAATGTTGCAACAAACTGATGTAATTTCTGAAGCACTCACTCATTGATGCCAAGAAATTTGTAAGACAGATAACTGGTCAATCAACTGCCACCTCTTTGGGAATGGATTGCCTTTACTATGCCAATGAAACAGGATCAGTGTAGGCTGTCTTAACGCAATCTATTTTGAGCTATAACATATTAAACAAACAAGAGAAAAGTAGAGATGGAAGACGAGAAATGAAGAGCACCTTACTACAGAGTGGAAGCTCAAAGAGACAGGACCTTTCTCCAGAGCAAACAGAGAAAGAAAGCATATCCCTAGAGTCTGCATCCTGAATTGTGACTTCTAGTATTCTAAAATGTGAGAAAAAAATTTATGTTAGTTAAAACCACCCATTTGTGGTATGTCTGTAATATCAGCACTAGATAACTAAGGCTATAACCATTTCTGTATTTTCTTTGGTGAAAGATCTACTTTGCCCATTGATTTTTTTTTTTTTTTTTTTAACTAAGCTGTTTACCATTTTGTTGTAGAGGACTTCTTTATACATTCTGGATATTAAACCTTTATCAGATATATGGTCATGAAAAATTTTCTCCTAAAATGTACTCACTCATATTTGTCTATATTTCTCTTTACTTTTGCCAATTTGTGTTATATGCTTTGAAGAGAGTTTTAATTGGTGCTTATAAATTGTCACACATATTTATCTTTGATCCATTTACTTTTGTGAAATATCTCTGTGCCTAAATGTTTCTAAATTTAAATTCTGTCCTGTCTAATGTAGATAGTTACACCAACTTAACAATGTTTGCAAAATATACCTCTCTCAACTTGAAAAAAAAAAACTCCCAAACACTTTTTATTTTTGTATTTAATGTGTTTCTTCTGTAAGCAGTATATATTTGGATTTTATTTTTATCAAGTGTGACAAGCTTTGTATTTTAATTGAAATATCTGTCATTTTATAATAAATTGCTGATATATTTGGGGTTAGATTGACATTCTTCTTGTTTTCTGTCTTTGACATCTGACTCCTGGTGTGGCATTATAAGATCAGCACTGAACTGCAAAACACAAGGTCAACAGTTCAAATCCACCAGCTGCTCCTTGGAAACCCTATACAGGGTTGCTATGAGTCAGAATCGAGTTAATGGCACTTAACAACAATATTGTGTGTTCATTTTTCTCCCTTATTATGTACTGCCTTGTTGTTGTTAAGTGCTGTTGAGTTGGTTCTAACTCATATAAACCCTGTATAGGATTTCTGAGGAGCAGCTGGTGAGTTTTAAACACTGACCTTGTGGTTCAAATGACTTTGGGATCCATATATAATTGTTATAATTCTATTCTTTCTTTTGGGGTTGTCCAATGATTTTATGATACTTTCTTGACATATGAAATTCAGTCTTAGTTATCTAGCGCTGATATAGCAGAAATATTAGTAGATGGCTTTAAAAGAAATAAATGTATTCTCTCACATTTTGGAAGGCTGGGAGTCCAAATTCAGAGTACTGGCTCTAGGGAAAGGTCCTAGAGCATTCCTTGGAGATCTCCATGTGTCTTGACATCAATGATTCCCTGGATCTAAGGGATTCAGAGTGCCGAGACCCCATTTCCAAACGACACACTCCACTCCTGGCTCTTCTTTCTTGGTGATAGTGGGTCCTTCTTTCTCTGCACATTCCTCTTTTCTTTTATCTCTTGCAAGCTAAAAGGTGCTGCATGTCACAACATTGGGAATACCCCCTACATTAGGTCATGCTCATGGTGGGATTAAGGGTGATGTATCTCTGCGCCAGACTGTAAAGCCATTTGAACTGCAAGGTTGGTGGTTCAAGCTCACCAGATGCTCCTCAAAAGCCTTATGCAGGGTCACTATGGGTCGGAACTGACTCAACAGCACTTCACAACAACAATCCCAACCATAAACCTCTTTTGGTTTATCCCATCAGATCTCATTTTGAGGGATCATCACATTAACTGACAAACCACTGAAAGTGACACATTTTGTGGGGGGGTGGGGGTGGGGGAGGACACAGTTAAATTAAATCCATGACAGAGTCTAATATAAATTATTACTTTTAGAACTTCCTTGTTGTTGTTGTTGTCAGGTGCCATCGAGTTGGAACTGACTCATAGCGACTCTTCTTTCTTAGAACTTCTTTCTTAGAACTGTCTTAGTAGTGTTAATAACTGTTAACACTTTAATAACTGTTAATAACTTTAATTCAACTCATCTTTCTTCAGTACTCTGTGCTATCATTGTCATTTATTTTGATTCTACATTAATTTTAAACATGTTATGTTTAAACATGGCTGCCAACATGCAAGAGAGTATTTTGCTGTTTAATGGAGTCAATATTAATTTTTGCTTACTCAAATATTTATCCTTTATTGCTCTTTATTTCTTTCTGCCTTTCAATGCTTCCATCTGAATTTATTTTCCTTTAACCAAAGGAATAACTTTATTATTTCCTTTGATGCAGGTGAGCATATGATTTTATATTGCCTTCCTTTTTGATGAATATTCTTTTCTGGGACAAATGATTTTTGGTTGGCAGTTGTTTATTTTCAGGATTATGAAGATTTCAAATCATTATATTCTAGCTTTCAAATTTTCTGTTGAAAAAATTTCTGTCAATTTTATTTTTCTGCCTTTGAGATTAGTCTGGTTTTTTTCTTCAGCTGTGTTAAAAAAGATTTTCTCTTTGTTTTTGTGTATATTTTGGAGTCCTTGGTTGGTGCAATGGTTAAGTGCTCAACTTCTAACAAAAGGTTAGCAGTTTGAATCCACCACTAGGCATTGTGTAAGGAAAACCAGTAGACCTATTTCCAAAAACAGAGCCACTGTACCTCTGTGAAATACAGTTCTACTCTGACACACATGGGATTGCCATTACTCAGATTCAACTTGGTGACAACTGGTTTGAGGGTTTGTATCACTTTTTGAATGTGTGGTTAGATGCCCTTCATCAGTTTAAGTAAATTCATCAACTATTTTCCTCCTCCAAGATTGCTTCTGCCCCATTGTCTCCTCTTCTTTTTGGACACAAATTGCATGTTGTTAGAACTTTTTATGTTGTCCTAAATGTTTTCTTGTTTATATTATTTTTCTGAGATTTCCCTCTTTTTTCTCTTTCTTTCAGTGATTTTATATCTACCAATCTTTTAGTTCACGAATCCATTCTTTAAATCTGTCTTGGTGTGACTCTGTAGAATAAGTACTGTACTAATAACCACAAAGTTGGTGGGTCAAACCTGCCAGCTGCTCCTTGGAAACCCTAAATGTGGTTGCTATGAGTCAGAACAGACTCAAAAATACTTAACAACAACAATCTGATATTAAGAATTCCTGGCTATGCAATGATTAACTGCTTCTGTACTTATGGAAAGGTCAGTGGTTCAAATCCACCAGAAACTCTGTGGGAGAAAAGACTGACAATCTTCTTACATAAAGATTGTTGTTGTTGTTGTTAAGTGCCACCGAGTCAGTTCCGACCCATAGCGACCCTGTACAGGGTTTCCAAGGCTGTAAATCTTTATGGGAGCAGACAGCCTCATCTTTCTCCCGTGGAGCGCGGCTGGTAGTTTCGAACTGCTGACCTTAATTTTCATAGCCCAATTCATAACTCCTCACATAAAGATTACAACCTAGGAAAGTATGGGAACATTTTACTTTGTCATATAGGTTCACTATGTATCACAATCAACTTAAGAGCACTCAACAACAATTTGCTGTTAAATGCATATGCTAAGGTGGGCGGGGCCAGTGCCAGTCAGCAGCACTGGCCAGGCTTGAAGTGCTGCACAGGCTGAAGCGAGAGAGGAGGCAGCCTCGCATCCACCAAGGGGCCAGCGGGTACTGTATAGTGTTCAAGTTCAGAAATGCCTTACGTGGATCATCGGAATCGCATTTGTGATTTTCTTGACATTGAAGAAAATGAAAACAGTGGGAAATTTCTTCAGAGGTACTTCATACTGGATACCAGAGAAGACAGTTTTGTATGGTACATGGATAATCCAAAGAACTTACCTTCTGGATCATCACATGCTAGAGTTATTAAACTCAACTACACTTCAAAGGTTAGCGATGCAACTAAGCTAAGGCCAAAGACGGAATTCTATTTTATTATGAATGTATGATGAGGACATACTTCCTACAAGCCGATGCTCAACAGGACCTAGTAGAAAGGGTAAATGTGTTGAACAAAGCTATAAAAATTACAGTACCAAAGCAGTTCAACTCATAGCCTTTATGTCTGATATTCTAAGTTGCTAGGGTGACTATGCGAGTGCCAAGAAACAAATGTCTTCCAGAACTGACATCGTGGGTGGTGTGTGGGTGGTGTCCCCATCCTTTTGCTGACTCAGAAAGAAGAAGTTAATGAATATGGTAAAAGTATCAACAGAAATCATCTGAAACATCTTTCTCACTTCACTCCTAAGTCACCTCCAGACAGGGCAGTTATCAAAGCTGGAGATTGTGTTAAACAAGGAGCAGTGATGAGAAACTGGAAGAGAAGGTACTTTCAATTGGATGAAAACACATCAAATCAGAACTGGAAAAGGAACTTCAATGTGTAAAACCATTTAAGGAGGTTCATAAAATCTAGGGATATAAACAAAATGACATAGTGATGAGGGACAACGTCTTTGAAATTGTCACAATGTCTCGAACTTTCTACATACAGGCTAACAGCCCTGAGGAAATGCATAGTTGGATTAAAGCTGTCCAGAGCCATTGTCACATAGCAGGGATCCGGTAGGCTGGCGTTGTCTATGTGGCAGGCCAGAAGGCTGTCGAGCCCTTGTATTCAGAGGTACACATTCAGTGCAAATGAATGCAGCACACATGTTTTGGGGCTCACGCAAATGTGCCTTCTTACTAGAGGGTCCAAACTTACTGCTCACAACCTAGCCTGTCAAATTGAGTTAACCCAACTGCCTTTTTCAGTTGTCATACTGACCTTTTGACACTAACTCAGTTGTTTTGCCAACAGTCATCAGGTTGGATCTGTGTATTAAACAAAAGGAAAAAAAAATGGTGCAACTTCTCAAAATGAAAAAGTCATCACGCTATCTTCTCAAAATTTGTATACTGAATTGCCAGTTGCAATTTTGTTATTTTATGTATTTTGAAGTATTTTTTATATATACAACACTTGCAATTCACCTTTGTTCTAGCAATATGTGCAAAATTATGTATGCCTCTGCATTGTAAAGCTGTAAGTTTGTATCTTTGGCATGGCATTTAAAATCTCAGGTGAAATTTAGCCTTTGATGGGAATTGTCAATGCTTGGGTCACTTATATTCAAAGCACCTTCTATCATAAATGAACACAGTGTGCCAGAACTGCTAATTTAGGATAGCTATATTAAGGTATTTAGTATAGCTATAGTAAGGAGCTCTGGTAGCGTAGTGGTTACGAACCGGGCTGCAAACCTTAAGGTCAGCAGTTCAAAACTACCAGCCGCTCTGTGGGAGAAAGATGAGGCTTTCTGCTCCCGTAAAGATGTACAGCCTTGGAAACCCTGTACAGGGTGCTATACTTAACAACAACGTATTAAGGATACTTTCAGATTTGATCTAGTTGGAAGCATATTAAAATTGATATTCTCAATTCATAATTCTTTACCATCATTTTTCAAGACTATTAACTATGTACTCTTTGTTACCTTTAAAATCTGGAACCATATAAGTACATGATATATTCAAAACTAAATGAGTGAAATCAAAAGAAAAAAAAAAAAAGATGATGCTATTATTGATTATAATGAAGTTCAGAGAAGAAGGAACTTTGACATTTGTCCAGTTTATCAAAGCAAATACCATTTTTACATTTTGCATTTTATTTTTTCTAAAATATGTCAGATAAACCCTAGTATTGATTTATAATCTATCCTTTATATAAAATAACAAAGCTAGTTGGCTTTCTCTTTAATTCAATTCAGTTGCCATTGGAGCACTATTCTAATTTAGGAGAGTTGAGTCTTCAAAGTGTCATTCGCTGCCAGATTCAGCTTTGGTGACAGAACTGTTTTCTTAGTGGAAGTGGTTGTTGGCTGTCATCGCTTTAAACCTACCCCTAAAACTGCACTGCTTTGGGAAAGAGCTTTGCATATCGATGCTGCCACAGCTCGTGCTTTGACTTTGTGTGTGCATGTGTGTTTTGTTATGTCTGTTTCTCAGAGAATAAAGCCTCACGCTGAATTACTAACCTTGTCATTCATGGTTGACTGTGTCTGACCACCACCCTTCTTCGTAGAAGCATTCCACCTACCCTGAAGAGTCCACACACGCTCTCTGGTCCACCTGTGCCTCCTCAGCTCCTCACATTCCACGGCCACTCGCAGCAGCTCTCTGGTCTCAAGCTTTGCTGTGGAGAAGCAAGGAATTTACGAGTCTCTTGCCAAGGTCAAGCCAGGGAATTTCAAGATGCAGACTTTCTCCAAGAGAACCAGCTTCCAAAGTGACTGAGCAAGCTCTGCTGAAACCTCCAAGTAAAAATGGCCCTCAGAAAAAAGATGGCGGCCCCGCGGACCTGGATGAGCGCGTCCGCCTCATTGGTCCCTTCGTTTCCTCTCCAGAGGCTTCTCACCAAAGATGCTAAAGGGTGAAATGTTTTTAATGCACATGTTATACTGCCTTTTTGATGCTCTCTTTCTAAGTTGATAAATCAAGAATTTAGGGAGTGGCCAAACGCAGTGTGATTTCTTCTATAAAAAAAAAAACAAAAAAAACAAAAAAAAACACAGTGACTCATTCCCATCTGTCTGAAGATCTGTGAGTTCCCATGTGGGTGATAAAAATGTGTGTGTGAGATTTTTTTTTTTTTTTTTTTTTTTTGCTACTGAATTGGTCAATTTAAATGGTTAACAACATAAAGCATTAAAAATGCTTATTAAATATTTGGTACTTTTAAAAATGATACTATGACCGCCTTCTAAATGTGTGATATTTCCACATTGTTAAGTTGATGAATAGTATTGAGTGGGAATATTGACAGAATAGGATATCCAAATTTAGAATATCCTTGGTGCTGTACAATGTATTATACTTCAGTGCAGACTATTTTGAAAATTGTAACCATTTTCTATGCCGGGGGACCTCAAGGTGAGTGGTCAGCTTTGCATAGAGAATGTGATTGAACCATGGTAGGGGGACTGGTAGGAGTCCTGGGGTGGCGCTGTGGGATAAAGCACTGGACATCAAGTTCAGCAGTTCAAACTCACTAACCCCCCTTGGAAACCCTATACTGGGTCACTATGAGTCAAACCAACTTGTCGGCACTAAATAAAGCAACAAAAAAGGGGAACTCATGTGTGTATGGCTTATATTGGTGTAAAAAGGCGGGGGGGGGGGAAGGAAGCTAGATTTTCAATAAGCATAGCTGAGACTTTTATTTGAAAACATCAGGACTTGTAAAAGTCAGAACCTTATTCAATAAAAATTGTGATTTGGTATGAAATTTGGGGTAGTTGTGGTTTTTCGTACCATGTTTTGTAACCAGCTCTGGTTTCTATACTTGAATCACAGAAAGACCTCAATTTTATATGTAAAGACATAGTTGATAACTACCCTTAGAAAAAAATACATATGCCAAATCCTTAATTTGAATTATTATATTTATCAGTTCCAAGCTTATCAAATACAAGTTCCCATTCTATGTTGAAATTCTCATGCTGACCATATTGATTACAGTTTTTTTTGTTGTTGTTGTTTTTAAGTTTGTGTCTGGTAACTTCAGCATCTGGGTTTCCTGTATGTCCATTTCTGTCATCTAGTTTTCTGTTAGTATTGGTCATCTGATGTTATATTCTAATGTGTGTGCTATTTTAAAAATTATATGCCATACATTGTTATGAAATGTAAAGACACTTTGAGGTTATGAATTATAGTCTTCCCACAGAATATTTTCTTTTTTTTTTTCTTACTAGCAGTTATAATAGGGATGCCACTTCTATAAATTTAGTGATTGATCATAGTAGTGGTGGTGACTATGTATTGTGAAGTCGGTTCCAACTCATAGTGACCCTGTACAGGGTTTCCAAGGCTGTCTATCTTTACGGGAGCAGAAAACCTCATCTTTCTCCCACGCAACAGCTGGTACTTTAGAACTGCTGACCTTGTGGTTCGCAGCCCCATTCGTAACAACTACGCTACCAGAGCTCCTTAGTAGTAGGTGGGTTTAATCCTTTGTGTTGTCTTATATGTATCTAGTTTTACTTTTTACTTAAAGTGCCTCAAGTGTGTGACATGACATTTGAAGTGTTTAAGAGATTCTTTGCTCCTTTTTGGGTCCTGAATTCCACTTGTCTCCTTCACCTGCTGTGAGCCTCTCAGAAGTCACTTATTAATTAATTAGTAAATTGAGGGGAATATTGAAGTGCAATGCTTTGCTCACACTTCTACTTCCCTTTGGTTATGGATCTTAGCTATTCAGATTCTAGCTGCCTTAGTACCTTTATAATAACTTCAAAATATTTTATACATCTTGTCTAGTTAGTTTATGTGATATGGTTGGTCTAATTCAAGCTGATATGTTGCTTCTGGAAATGAAATTCTTCTAGATATATTTTTATTTCTACTTGCTACATAAATTTTCATAACTGAGAATTGTAAACATATTTGCAGGAATACTTGGTTAGAGGAATTATTTATTTGATATTATAATGCATCACCTTGGACAGATGGCATTTCTCAAATATTCAATCAAAAATTAATCTATGTGCTGTAGTGAAGTAATTTGTGCACATGCAATTGTTGTTAGGTGCCACCAAGTCAATTCTGACTCATACTGATTCCTATGTACAAAAGAATGAAGCACTGCCCACTCCTGAACCATCCTCACAATTGTTGTTATATTTAGCCCATTGCTGCTACCATTACATCAGTCCATCTTATTGGTGGTCTTCCTCTTTTTCACTTACACTCCACTTTACCAAGTATAATGCCCTTCTCCAGGGAATGGTCCCTCCTGACAACATGTCGTTTCTAAGAGCATTCAGGCTGTACTTCTTCCAACACCATTGTTTTTTTTCTAGCCGTCCATGGCATTTTCAATATTTTTAATCAATTGTTGTTGTTGTTGTCAGGTGCCATCAAGTCAGAACCAACTCATAGCGACCCCATGCACAGCAGAACGAAACAATGTCCGATCCTGGGCCAACCTTACTACCGCTGCCACACTTGAGTCCATCACTGATGCCACCTGGCCAATCCATCTCGTTAGGGGTCTTCCTCTTTTTCTCTGACCCTCCACCTTACCC
>NW_006408569.1:12196463-12210967 GCF_000296735.1 Chrysochloris asiatica | reverse complement strand
ACAACTCTTCTGGTCTTCGGTCTTTAGTGTTTAATTCATCAAATCTGTTCTTCAGATGATCTCTAAATTCAGGAGGGATAAATTCAAGGTCATATTTTGGCTCTCGTAGACTTGTTTTCATTTTCTTCAGCTTCAATTTGAATTTGCATATCAGTAATTGATGGTCTGTTCCACAGTCTGTATCAATTCTTTTCCAGTCTTCCTAATTCACTGTCCAGCTTTCAAATGTGTATATGTAAACTGAAAATATTGTGACATCTTTTCTCTTTAACAGGTTAAGGAGCTATTGTACAATAGATTTTCCCTTTGCAATGCTTCATTTGAATTCTTAAGTGCTACTTCTATGAGCTTTGATTGTGGATCCATATAAAATGAAACCCTTGAAAATGCCCTTTATCATGATGATGTTTCTTTTAATATTTGTATGAATTTTTGTTTTCTTTACATTGAGTTGTAATCCAAACTAAAGGATGATTTCTTTGACTGTCTTCATTTTCATCTTCATGAAGTCATCTTCATCTTCATTTTCATTTAGCAAGGTTGTGTTTTCTGCATTTGCAGGTTGTTAATGAGTTTTCCTCCAGTTCTGATGCTGAGTTCTTCTTCATATTAAGCTTCTCAGATTATTTGTTCAGAATACAGAATGAATATGTATGGCGAAATGATACAGCCCTAATACACACCTTTCCTAATTATAAACCACCCAGTCTCTCCTCCTTCTGTTCAAATGACTACCTCATGGTCTACGTCTAGGTTCTGCATGCAGACAGTTAAGCATTCTGGAATTCCCAATCTTTGCAATGTTATCCATAGGTTTTGTAATTCACACAACTTTGCATAATATTGACTAAGTAAATACATGTAAAACTCTTTCTTGTATTCTCTGCTTTCACCCAAGACCCATCTGATATCAGCAATGCCCCACATTGTCTTCTGAATTTGGTTTAAATTTCTAGTAGCATTCAGTTGATGTACTGCTGCAACTGTTTTTGAGTTAGCGTCTGTAAAATTTTATCTGCATGTAATAATAATGATATTGTTCAATACTTTTCACATTTTTATGGGTCACCTTACTTTGGAATGGGTGCAAATATAGACTTTTTCTAGTTAGTTAGCCAGGTAACTGCTTTCCAAAAATTTTTTGCATAGACAAGTGAATGCTGCCAGTGTTGCATCAGTTTGTTACAAAATATTTCAGTTGGTAGTCTGTCAATTTCTAGAGTTTTGCTTATTACTAATACCATTCGGTGTAGCTTGGATTGCTTTCTTCTTTTTAATACAGTGACTCTATGTATTCATTCCTTCCATCTTCTTTTGTGCCTTCTGCATCATTCAATAATTTGCCCAAACAATTCCTCAATAACACAAGTTGAGGCTTGATTTTTTTCTTCAGTTACCTCAGCTTGATAAATACAGAATGAGTTCTGTCCTTTGGGTTTTCTAACTCCTGCTTTATCATGAATTGGGTGATAGTTTACATGGAAGAACATCAGCTTTACATTCATCCTATCGTGTTTTGTTTCATTGCAATGATTACAATCCCCTCCATTCATAATTATTCAACAGGATTTGCTTCCATTCCCCCCATTTGTTTTTTTTTTTTTTTTACTTTGGATGTACAGTGAAGCACTCAGGAATATATAACCCTTCAAACAACCAAAGGGTACATCCCACAAGCCCTCACCCAGCTGTCAGCACAGAGTCCCTCTCCCTTCCCAAGTCCAGAGTCCCCAGCAGCTCCATCTCTCCATGTCATCACCTCTGCCTCCATCTCTAGCGTCACTGCCTCTCTGGATAGGGTCCCACACTCTGCTCTTCTCCCTTGATGGTACCAGGGTCCTCTGATACTGGACTGCAAGATCAACTATTTCCCTACTTTTGTTACAAAATGTCTACCTTTATATTTGCAACACTCACAATCAGTCCTGATAGTAATTATTCACTATTGAACCACAAGAGTCTTATCCCCATCTCCTTTCACCAGCCTCATCCAGACAGGTTGGAAACCACTCAGTGGAGATTTTACCTTCCCCCACACCCTCTGAAACTAGGCTCCCTCTTAAAAGCTTGTAAACCAATCACTTTGTGCCTTTGTAGTCCCCCCATTTTAGGTAGCCAATGTCTAAGTTGCCCATCCCTGTCATCCCTGTGTGCCAAGAGGGTGAAAATGATCCTTGCTGTAAAGATTCGTGCCCTCTTTTGAGCTACTACATCCACAGGTATAGGTCAGGTTAATCAAATTATAGCAGATTATTCCTTTTTCCTCTTCTTTCTTCTTCTAGTCTAGTTCTGATCATCCAGTCATTGAAGCCAGGTCAAATGAGTACTATGGGTGTTCTTGTGCATCTCCCCTAACTTCATATTAGCTGGAAACTTCACTCCCCACTCTAGTCCTTTGTGGCCATGTCCCTGGGCTTAGGAGTCCCCAAGTCTCGTCATACTGTTGGCCAATCAGGTCTCCATCCAGGTCGACAGGAGTCTACTGAACATGGTCAGACTTAGTTCACAACTTCATTGCTGTTTTTCCCCCACGTCCCCTTATTGGTAGACCAATGTGGTCACCAGCCAGATAACATGCCTGCTCTTGTATTCCCCTTGAATCTCAGTCTTGGAAGGGGATTTGACCCCTAGGAAACTGGACCACTTGCCTTGATGGCTCCGCAGTGAACAACTTGCTTGTTCTTGTAGTAGTCAGACTGCCATTATTGGTTTTTATTTTTCCTGCTGGTCTTACTTTCACGAAGTAACTTCTGTTCTTTTAGCCACTCCAGGCTGGTCTGCTTGTCTTTTCAAATGAAAATTTCCCACCTTAGAAGATTCTGGATGGAGATCAGAATTTCACCTATGGTTTTATGCAATGCAAAGGCTTCACAGGAAACCTCCTTCACTGGGCAAGTTCTAGCCCTATTTTAGGTATTCCAATAAGTTATAGGCTGAAGATGGACTTACAAGTTTTCTATGGTGATGTTTCTGGCTATTCTTTCTCTCCCCCTCAACTGTCTATTTTACAATGGTAGGCAAGGGAAATCAAGATTCAAAAGACAGCTAAGCATTTAACATTATTTCCCCTCTTTTACCCATTCAAACCGTGTCTCAATCCCTGTATCCCAGACCCCTGTTGTTCTAAGGTTGAGCGTACATCACTATTTACCTCTGTCCCAGTTAGCCCTGCAAACCTGCCTAAATGTTCTCCCATCCACCTTGTTCTTCCATTCCCCTGACCCTACTTGTGTATTGCACCCCCCCAGAACCCAAAATATCCTGTGTCTATTCCCTACTCTGTGCTTCTCCTTCTCCTCCCTCCCCTTGCCCCATCCCCTACACCCCAGTAACCAACAAAGAATTTTTCCCCCTTTTAGTGTGGGTACTTTTTTTTAACCTTTTACAATAATTGTCCTATGCAGTATTTCTGCTTTTGTGACTGACTAATTTCATTCAGCATAATGTCCTCAAGGTTCATCCATGTTATGCGTTGGCTTGCAGTTTCCTTGTTATCCTTCAAGGTAGCATAATATGAGATGGATTGATATAATGGTAGCAGCAATGCGCTAAATATAACAACAATTGTGAGGATGGCTCAGGACTGGGCAGTGCTTCATTCTTTTGTACATAGGAATCAGTATGAGTTAGAACTGACTTGGTGGCACCTAACAACAATTGCATGTGCACAAATTACTTCATGTAATATTCCATTATGTGTATGTACCAAAGTTTGTTTATCCATTCTTCCATAGATGGGCACTTAGCCTGTCTCCATCTTTTTGCTATTGTAAATAGTGCTGCTATGAACATTGGTGTGCATATATCTATTCATGTTATGGCTCGTATTTCTTGTGGGTCAATACCAAATAAAGGAATTGCTGGATCATAGGTATTCTATTTCCAACTTTCTGAGGAAGCAACATACTGTTTTCCATAGTGGTTGGACCATTTTGCAATTCCACCAGAAATGCAAGAGGGTCCCAGTCTCTCCACATGCTCATCAGCATTTATTGTCCTCTGCTTTTTTTATCTTTGCTGTTATTGCTGATGTGAGATGAGACTTCATTGTTGTTTTGATTTGCATCTCTCTAATGACTAGTGATTGTGAATATTTCTTCATATGTTTGTTGGCTGCCTGAATCTCCTCCTTGGTGAAGTAAGTATCTGTTCATGTCCTTGCCCATTTTTTAATTGGGTTATTTGTCTTTTTCTTTTAGAAGTATTTTAGTTTCCTATATATTTTAGAAATTAGTCCCTTGTCTGATGTGTCATTGCAAAATATTTTTTCCCATTCCGTGGGCTCCCTTTTTACTCTTTTGGTGAAGTTTTTTGATGCACATAAGTTTTTAATTTTTAGTATGTCCCACTCATCATTTGTCTACTTTTGTTTATTTAATTTTCACAATGCTTGGTAGTCTCAGCATACAGGTTGAACATCTTTCCTAATTTTAAGCCAGTTGGTGTTTCCTTGTTCTGTTTGAACAACTGCCTCTTGTTCTATGTACAGGTTCCTCGTGAGCACAATTAATTGTTCCAGAATGCTCATAATTTGTACTGTTGTCCATAGCATGCCACAATCCATAGAATCGAAAGCCTTTGCATAGTCAGTAAAGCACAGGTAAATATCCTTCTGGTATTCTCTGCTTTCAGCTAAGATCCATCAGACATCAGCAATGATATCCCTCATTCCACAGCCTCTTCTGAATCCAGCTTGAGCCTCTGGAAGTTCTCTGTCAATGTATGTTGCAGCTGCTTTTTTATTACCTTTAGTAAAACTTTACTTACATGGGATATCAGAAATATTGTCTGATGATTTCAGCATTCCATTGAGCACAAATATGTATCTCTTAGAATCAATTGGCCTGGTAGATTTCTTCTGAATTTCTTGGCATAGATGAGTGAGTGCCTCCAGTGCTACCTCACTTTGTTGAAAGGTTTCAATTCATATTCCATCAATTCCTGGTGCCTTGTTCTTTGCCAATTCCTGCAATGCACCTTGAACTTCTTCTTTTAAGATCATTGGCTCTTGATAATATTCTACCTCCTGAAATGGTTGAACATAGACCATTTCCTTTTGGTACAGTGCCTCTGTGTATTCCTTCCATCTTCTTTTGTGCCTTCTGCATCATTCAATAATTTGCCCAAACAATTCCTCAATAACACAAGTTGAGGCTTGATTTTTTTCTTCAGTTACCTCAGCTTGATAAATACAGAATGAGTTCTGTCCTTTGGGTTTTCTAACTCCTGCTCTTTGCACATTTCATTATAATATTTGACTTTGTTTTCTCGAGGTGACCTTCGGTATTGCAAAATACTATCAATTTCCAGCTTTGTTTCTGTACCAAGGCCAGACTTTCCAAGTACCAATCCTTTTTCTTTGTTTCCAACTTTCCCATTCAAATCAATGCATCTTTGTTACATGTTCATCAGTTTCAGACTGAAGAAGTTGATAGAACTCTTCAATGTCTTCATTTGCTTTGGTGGATGTTACATAACTTTGAATAGTTTTATTAACTGGTCTTCCTTGTAGGTGTATAAATCACAGACAGCACTGCAATGAAAGGCAGATCTTGAAATAGTCTTTTTGATGATGGATGTGACAGCATTTTTCTTAAAATTGTCTTTCTTGTCATGGTAAACTATGTGGTTGTCCAATTCAAAATGACCAGTAACTATCCATTTCATCTTACCAATGCATAGAATATGAAACTTTATGTGATCCATTTCTTTTTTGCAACTTTCAATGTTCCAAGATTCATATTTCATGGGTTATACATTCCAATTGTTGATGGATGTTTGCAGCTATTTCTTCTTTTGAGTAATTCCCACCAGCAAGTGAAGGTTTGGAAAGCTTTGCCCCATACAAATCATCAAACTCGACTCTACATTGAAGGCTCAGTTCTTCCTCTGTCCAATTTCCAACTGGAAGGCTTGTCTTTTGACATTTCATCAGACAATGTTGTACTGCTATTCATAAAGATTTCAGTGGCTAATCCCTTAGAAGTGGACCAAGTCTGTTTTTAGTGTGGAGCCTTTGCTGAAACCTGTCCAGATGTTGGTATTTGAAACACCAATGATATAGCTTCCAACATAACAGTAAGATGCAAGCCAACACAGCAAGATAGACTGACAGACATGTGGAGTAATCCATTGTTGTTGTTAGGTGCCATCGAGTTGGTACTGACTCACAGCGATCTTATGCACAGCAAAACAAAACACTGCCTGATCCTGGGCCAACCTCACTACTGTTGCCATGCTTGAGTCCATCGATGCTGCCACTTGGCCAATCCATCTTTCTGGGGGGGGGGGGCTTCCTCTTTTTCTCTGACCCTCCATCTTACTAAACATGTTATCCTCCAGTGATTGGTCCCTACTGACAATATGTCCGAAGTATGAGAGACAAAGTTTGGCCATCTTGGCCTCCAAGGAGCACTCTGGCTGCACTTCTTCCAAAACAGATCTGTTGGTTCTTTTGGCAGCCCATGGCACTTTCAATATTCTCCTCCAACACTATAACTCAAAAGCATCAATTCTTCTATGGTCTTCCTTATTCCCTGTCCAGCTTTCATATTCATATGAGATTATGGAAAATACCATGGCTTGGGTCAGGCACACCTTAGTCCTCAAGTTGACATCTTTGCTCTTCAACACTAAAAAGGTCTTGTGAAGTAGATTTTCCTAATGCAACACGTCATTTGATTTCGTGACTGCTGCTTCTGTGAGTGTTGATAGTTGATCCAAGAAGAATGAAGTCCTTGACAACTTCATTCTTTTCTCTGTTGATAACAATGTTGTTTATTGGTCCAGTGGTGAAGATTTTTGTTTTCTTTACATTGAGATATAATCCATAAAGAAGACTGTGCTCTTTGATCAATCAATTACTTTTTGAGTAATCCGTTAGAAGACTTTAAATATAGGCTGAATTTTTAAAAGAATTAATATATAATAGAGAAGGGTAGTAGGAAAATAAAGGAGAAAGAAGAAAATAGAAATGAACAAATTAGAAAAGAAAAGAAGACAAATGAAGAAAAGGGAAGGAAAGAGAAGAAAAGATATAGTGCTTGTAAACAGCTTTGGTTCAGGCCCTTGGAATTCACTCTGTCCTTATTAACTGCCTGTTCATGGATTTCAGACTTGCTTAGCCGTGTCCACAATTTGTAAGCCAATTACTTCTTATAAGTCTGAGGATTTACACCTAAGATTATTATTTTTTAAGTATCTGAAGCTTCCAATATATATTCTCTGGTTGAATCCTGACTCATACAATGGTAATGAGTATATTCCACGGGTAAGAATGAGATCACATAGTATAAATGAGTGGAGAAATATGCTATAGTAATGGGATGGAATCTGTGGTATTATATTTAAATGGGCCCCTTTGTCTTGTAGCTTGAAGAAATTACTATAAAATACATAATTAAGTCAGAATTTTAAAAATAATTAGCTTTGGGATTAGAAATGGAAATAGAACCATGATTAGTGAATATGTTAATTTATCCCTGTTATAGACATAAGGAAGGAGCTCTGGTAGCGTAGTGGTTACGAATCGGGCTGCGAACCTTAAGGTCAGCAGTTCGAAACTACCAGCCGCTCTGCGGGAGAAAGATGAGGTTTTCTACTCCCGTAAAGATTTACACCTCGGAAACCCTGTACAGGGTCGCTATGGGTCAGAACTGACTCGATGGCACTTAACAACAACAATAGACATAAGGGGATAGCTGATCTTTATCCATGGTTTAAAAATGCATACCAGGCTAAATTGTTGGTTCTCGTAAATATTTTCTTTGTTTATAAAGAACAAAACATAAAAATGCTCTTTCAAGGTTAAACTTTAAACAGTGGGGGGAAATCCATCAATTTATCCTTGAGATAATTAAATATGAAGTAGTATGAGAAAATATTGACTGCATAACAGAAGACTGTATTGATGCAATAAAAGACTAGGCAGCTAATAATGATTCTTGATACTTCCCAATGAAAATAGAATCTCACCACTGTTTATTAGTATACACTGTTGTTTTTTAAAATAAGCTAGCATTACCATAATAAGTATGTAAAACATCATAAATAACTAAGTATGTATGCAAGAATAAATTACTTCTGCTCTAAGAAACTGTAACCAGAGGGAGAAAATATTCTTCTGGATTTGAAGCAAGCAACACTATGTAGCAAAATAAAAATTTAATTTGTTAACATCTGAAGCTTTTATTTTGGAGTAATTTCTTTCAAGTGACTATATAAATCTAGAGTTAAGTGAATTATTCAAAAATAAATCAATCAGCAGTTATCTAAAACCCTCTTTTAGCATTCAGTTAATATGAATGAAATCCAATGTATCTTGGTTGCTTAAATTGGCCTGTGAGTTACTACTGTAGCTTTGGTTCACATAAAGTTATATTGTATGTGCAAAATGCATTAGTATTCATATATCAAAATGTATAACTAACATATTTAAATACTTATTTTAGCACATATATCAGGAGTAGGGTGGATTTGTTGTTGTTGTTGTTATTAAGTGGCGTCAAGTTGATTACAACTCATAGTGTCCCAATACAGGGTTTTCCGAGTAGCGACTGGTGTATTTGTACTACCGACCTTGTGGTTCAAACCTACCTTGTGGTCCAGTGCTTATTCTATAGTGCCACGTCAGAACTCCGGGTTAGGGTTAGGCCCCTCGTTGTTTTTAGTCTTATAGTTCTAGCTTCTCTTTTGACTTGGAAGTGTTTTATGCTAACTTCTACCTCCAGTAACCTACATTCATAGAAGTAAAACAGAATCTCATAATATTTAAAGTTGTTGAAACTGATTTGACAGTCTAACAATTTTACAAAGTCAAATAAGTAAATAAAAGACTCTTAAAGAAAGTAGAAAAAAAATGTAATAGCCCAACCAATAGTACACAGTATGCTCTTTTTTTAAATGTAGTTAACTTTAATAGGAATTGAACTTTGATGATTACTATCATCATTTGCCTCATGCAATAGGAGACCAAGTACTGTACAATAGGAATGATCAAATAAATATACATTAAAATATGCTACACAAACTGGCTTCTAACAGTGTGAAATAAATGTCAGTTTCCATTTTACTATGAGCAGGTTTTTATTATAAAGCACTGGTGAGACAGTATTCTTTGAAAATGCAAATGCTACTGGTGTAGCACTGTAGGATAATCATGGACTGAAAATTAGTTTTGAACCTCAAGGTCGTCAGTTCAAACTCACCAGCCGCTTCTCAAAAATGCTATACAGGGTCGCTATGAGTCAGAACCAACTCAATGGCACTTAACAACTACAGAAACTGTACCTAGCTCAGTTATTTCTATTTGAATTTTAAAAAATATATTTTTTAATGTGTGGTGTGTTTTTTTTAATGTGTTTTTAAAGGAGAATTTTAAAGACTTTTTTTCTTTCTAAAGAAATGCCTTTGTCTTTTCTAAACTACCTCTTGAAATAAAAGCAGTTATTTAACATTTGAGAAATATTCCTTATCTTGAATATTAAGTTGGAATCTCTTTTATAAACATTTGTTCCTGGAACTCACAGTTCTTTTATTAATTAAAAGGAGAGATCCATCCCTCATTTATTTTGTGCATTTTATTTCATTGTGGATTGTGTTTGATGATTAACCAAAAAAAATAAAATGTAAACATTGACCTATACCATACCATCTTAGAATGGCTGCTTCTAAATAAGGGCAACAAACTCCACAGTTTTTGTTTTTTGTTTTCACAATGTAAGACATGATGAGTATCTGGGCATATTAGTTTATTCACCTAAAAAATAGCTGTGCCTAAATGAATATTGGTACATTGGAAACTTAAGAAACTAAAAGCTCCAAGACCTTTAATTTTTACATATGTAGTAACATTTATCCACCTCTAAAATTTATGAAAATCATCATCTTATTACCAGTAAACGCTCTTACTTCTCCCGTATGCATGTTTAAAGTGCTCTACTATCCATTTTAAAATGTCATAAATATGCTGTGCAAAGATATCCAATGGACTGAAAATATTTTGTTGTTGTTATTAAGTACCATTGAGTTGTTTCTGACTCATAGCAACTCTACATTGAGTTTCCAAGGAGCAGCTGGTGAGTTTAAACCACCGACCAATGCTCTATTTACTATTATAGTGTAGGCATGTTTTTAGATGAACTATAAACCTGTAGAACAATAAATTATCAATGTATAAGCCATTCTCTGGAAACTTATGAAGCTTTCCTATTGCTTCTATGAAATTATATTGATGGCTTAGAGATGCTAGACTTCAAAAAGACTAATTACTATGAAGTGTCTCTTTTTTATTATTAAGCATGATAATGAAAGATAAATAATATTGTGAGTTATATCTTTGACAATAGAAAATGAAAAAGCCCAAATATGGGAACGAGACTGGGATGTCTGAAGAACATCAAGGAAGGTTAGATGTGGCTAGAACAAATAGAAATGCAAGAGTAGTAGGAAATGAAATCAGAGACGTAAGATGGATGAGGAAGATTAATCAAGGATTTTGGACCATTATAAAGATATTGGCTTTTATTCTAAGTGATATTGGGAGCCACTGGAATGAGAACTTAAATGTTCGACTATGTGTGGGCAAAGGTGTGGGAGAAGTAAACTATAAGTCAATCAAGAATGATGGTTGCCTGGATCATGGTGATAGTGGAAGTCATGAGATGTTAGATTCTAGATATAGAAGTATATTGAAAATTGAACCAAAATAATTTGCTGATGAAAGAGAATGAGAAACAATTGTCTCTAATTGAGAAGAGAAGAGATTGTGAATGGATTTCCCACCCCCCCATACTAGAATTAAGTCTTAGATATATTAAATATGAACTGCCAATAGTAGTTTGCAACTAGTCTGGAAAAACATTAAAAAGAGCTCTATAACATCTAGAGGGGGGATGAAGTGGCACCGTAAGATAAGCACAGTACTGTGAACCACAAGGTCAGTAGTTTGAGCCCATCATCTGCTCATGGAAGAAAGATAAAGCTTTCTGCTCCTGCCAAGATTTACAGCCTCAGAAACTCTATACAGAGTCACTATGTGTTGGAACAAATTCTATGGTACTTGCCACCACTAACAATAAATAACATCTATAGCTCTGACACTTTATTATTACTAGATCATTGATGGACTTATTGTTAATATTATAATACTGACTACTTTGATAGTCATTACCTAAGATAGCATTAAATATGCTCTCTTATTGAGAAATATGGATCTTGGATATATAAAGAAATGCTTCCTTGCTATCATAGCATTGACAAGAAATGACACATACTTTCTCCAATTTAGAAGTTAGCTTAACAACCAGAAAGGGAAGGAAAGAAACATTTCTATCATAGGTGTGCATCTCATCTTTCGAGTGGAAGCTTAGAATCTCAAATATAAAATTTTTAAATGGAAAAAAAAAAAACAACTCATGTGTCCATTTGTATTGAAGTACTGAAGGATGCAAACTGTTATACTCTGTCATCTAGTCTTATCCCTAACTCCCCAAACTTGTGAAAAGAATGTTAGTAGCTGTGAGTGAGTGACACTAAATCTCCTATACCATGACAGGCATAATCCTCTGATAAAATAGGCTTCTTTATCTGTAATGTTATCATCTGTCAACTAAAGTGATGTGATGTCACATCAAGGACAGAATATAATATGATTTGGGGATAGATACAGTGAGTTTTCTTTAGCATGAAATAATCTGATTTAGAGATATATGACAAGCACTGCAATTATTTAAAGTACTTATGACAAAGTAGCATAATTTGTCAATATTGCAAACATAATTGCAATGTGAGTAGTCAAAATAATTGTGATTAAACCACTCTTTAGACACTGTTTAGAAGAGGATAAAACAAGAGTGACAAGTAACTGTGGTTACTGACATTTAGAACTCAGAAAAAATTTTCAACTTATCTATAGGGATTGCTTTCATGAAAAATGTTTTTCAGTTCTGGGTTTGATGTTGCAAAGGTATACTATAGTGCCTTTAGATTGATGTGGCATACAGTTTATAATTACCATTCCATCATGATATATCATTCTAGAAGAACTTTACCAAAAGTCCTCTCATTACTTGCTGTTATATTTTTTCACAAGAAAATAGATTTATATGGAAAGTGCATTCCCAAGTAACTATGTTAACCTTTTATCAGAGTTCACTTGTAGATACTTGTGTTTTGTTATCTTATTTATACAATGGGATGCGTCAATTTCAGATGTATATTATACTCTCATTGTTTATTTGCCTGATATACTCTATCTGTGTAACATTTTATCAATCATGAGTCTATATTTCCTTTGATTATTTTGGCTATGGTAGCAATATAGCTTGTGTAGACACATGGTTTGGATTTTTCTTCTTTATTGCCTTTAATTTTTATCATACTGGAATAGGTTTTAATCTCAAAAATACTGATTTATGTGACCATGACTAAACACATGCAAGGTCATCTAGTCTCAAAAAGAAACCTATAAATACATGTGCTGTCATCACAATGAACTATTGGCCTATCAGACTAAACAATATGCAAGTAATTAAAAGTTAAACACCTACTGGCAGAATCATCTCCTGACATTGTAAGAAAGTTGAGCATGAGAATCATCATAGAAACATGGTTCTGAATATAAACTTTGCAAAAAGATCAGCTCTCAAGCTCCATGCCACCTTCTATATTATCTTTCTTTGAGGAAAAATTTTTTCTTTTTTGTTTTAAATATATTAATTAAAATTCTCCTTTATGAGTATATTAAAGCTAGGGTGTAACTATGATTCAAAGGAAAAACCATGCCCAGGTCATCATAACTAATCAGAAAATCATACTGAGGATATAATATTTCTCAGAATACTTGAAACTGTAAAATCTAACAACCTGAAGTTGTTTTGTAGATCATTGATCTGGTTCCTCTAATCTTTATAATCTTTGGTGCTTTCAGTTAGAATCATGCATTTTACTTTGCTGACATTTCTGTAGTTTCATCTTACCTCTGTAATATTATCAAAAGGCTTAAATCATTGAATCCAGTGTTTTAAATTACATGGAACAATTGGATGACACATTATATAGGTTATTTCTAAATAAACTAAACAATTCATAATAATTCCAGATGCACATCAGTTAGACATAGAACTAAAATCTATGAAGCAATAGTTCCAATTATGTCTGAAATTATTTATAGTTATAAATAAAAATTGAAATTGAAATCTTCATCTATACTAGTATTTGTACATGATAACATCTTTAAAACTGACTAACCAAAAGGTTGGTTGTTTTTACTTACCAGCAATCCACAAGTGAAAGCTGTGACAGTCTGTTTCCATAAAGATTCACAGTCTTGAAAGCCCTATGGGGCAGTTCTTCTCTGTCTTATAAGTAGGAATTGACTCAAAGATTGGGTGGGTATGGTGGTGTACTGGTTAAGTGCTGGGTAGCTAAGTAATAAAGGTCCTGGTTAGAGGCTGATCCTCACAGGGGAAAAATCTGAAGATCTGCCACAAAGATTATAACCTATTAAAACCTAAGGGGCAGTTATACTCTGTCACAGGGTCACTATAAGTACTAGGGTGAGTAAAATATTATCCATACACCGGTTATATTAAAACATACATCCACGTGCACAGCTGATGACAACATTGAGCATGCATGTGAAATGATTCTGTTGAATACACAAGCGACAGTGGCAAAACATTTGCAAATCAGCCATGGTTCTGCCTATGAAATAATCCACGACAGAATTGGGTTTTGAAAAGTTTGTGTGAGATGGGTACCAAAACAACTCACAAAAGAGCATAAGCAGAAGCTTTGGCTATCTGCAAACAAAAACTCAGACCAATATTCGAAGGAAACCAAAATTTCTTTAAAAATCATTACCGGTGATAAGACATGAGTTCATCACTACTAATATGAGAGTAGACTTTCTGCTCCCGTAAAGATTTACAGCCTCGGAAACCCTGTTCAGGGTCACTGTGGGTCGGAACCGACTTGACGGCACTTAAGAACAACAACAACAAATATGAGAGTAAATGGCAGAGTATGGAATAGAAACATCCCCAATCGCAGACCAGGAAAAAGTCCAACAGTCAACCAATAGCTGGAAAATTGATGTTTACAGTTTTCTGGGATTCTAAAGGGCAGACCTGGTGGAGGTGTTAAATGAAACCCAGACCACGGAGCGGAGGGGTGAGAGGTGTCTGGAGAACAGGTCTATGGGGAGACGCTGCCTAGCAGGAAGAGACTGCAGGGGTCGGCCAGGCTGTACTACTTACCCCGGATGCGAGAGCGCCTTCCTAGACTAACCGATGGATCCTGGCTTTGAGGCGGGGTCGACCAACTTAGGGACCCACAAGCCCAGCCCAAAGCGTCTCACTACAACCCAGTCGCCCCTGCTGCGCTTCCGCCTCTTGATTGACATCCGAGGATGGAAATCCCGCCTTTGAGCTGGACTTAAGGGCCCTAGCACAAGGAGATTCCTATTTAACAGCAACCATGCAACCGCCACTCGTCTGTCTGTC
>NW_006408569.1:12154462-12192618 GCF_000296735.1 Chrysochloris asiatica | reverse complement strand
CCTTACGGGAGTAGAAAGCCTCATCTTTCTCCCGCAGAGCGGCTGGTAGTTTCGAACCGCTGACCTTAAGGTTCGCAGCCCAATTTGTAACCACTTATTGACAGATGGACAACATTTATTGAAAAGTAAGATTTTGTCGAAAAATGATGTCTTTGTATTGTCTAAAATTGATACCAATTACTTCTATAGCGAGAGTGTGGATAATTTTTTACTCTCTGTTGTAGAAATGACTGGGAGCACAGTAACACTAATTAGTTAAGATATTCTTCTGGTAGCTTGGTTGACATTGCCGTAAAATATAATAGACTGTTTGAAGCACTGGTTTTATTTATAGTAATTAAATCTAAAGATTAATTTGAATTTAGACTTTTATATCCTATTTAAGTGTCACTGTGAGTTGGAACCAACTCGACGGCACATAACAATAACAACAACATCCCATATTTCTCTTGACCATTGTTCTTCATGGCAAATCAAGAAACAGGACTTGGAAAATATGGTAATGGAACTCTTAGATGCCTTTTTAAAATAATGAAAACAAATATGCTGAGAAAAAAAGTGCTTTGCTTAAAGACATACTTGGTACCATTCAGAATATTTGGCATCATGTTTCCTGGTATTATTTTAAAGAAATAATACAGGCTAGAATTTGGAAAGCTAAATAAATAAAACCAGAAGAAGAACTGATGCCTTTTAACAATCTTGTTGCTGACGAGTATTGTGTATACCATGGATTGCCAGAAGAACAAACAAATCTGTCTTGGAAGAAGTACATTCAGAATTGTCTTTAGAAGCAAGGATGGCGAGACCTCATCTCACATATTTTGGACATGTTATCAAAAGGGACCAGTCCTTGGAGAAAATATCATGCTTGGTAAAACCGAGAGTCAGAGAGAAAAGAGGAAGACCTTGAACGAAATGGATTGATACAGCGGCTGCAACAATAGGCACAAACTTAGCAATGATTGTGAGGATAGTGCGGTACTGGGTGGTATTTTGTTCTGTAGAGTTCCTATGTGAGAGAACCAACTTGAAGTCACCTAATAATAAGAGAAATCCTTATTTGATTTACAAACAGTTCCAGCTTAAGGTATTTTTTAGTCAAGGACAAGAAGTTAAAATTATTTATGTCCTTCCTCTGTATTATCACAATGAAGTTAAATAAATGTTCAATATATCATTTTATAAGGAGCTCTGGTAGCGTAGTGGTTACGAATCTGCCTGCGAACCTTAAGGTCAGCGGTTCGAAACTATCAGCCGCTCCGCGGAGAAAGATGAGGCTTTCTACTCCCGTAAAGATTTACAGCCTCGGAAACCCTGTACAGGGTCGCTATGGGTCGGACCCGACTCGATGGCACTTAACAGCAACAACAACAACATATCATTTTATATAATATTTAAATGAACTTTTGTATACTCCATATCTTCCCCAAACATGTTGAACCTTTCAGGAGAAATCCATACTTCAAAAGTACATAGCTTTTGCTGCAATTATTTAAAATACCTCATACTCTTCAGTTTTAGAGAACTATATTATTTCAATGCCCATGTTGTTGTTAAGTGCCTTCATATCAGTTCTGACTCATAACAGCACTGTATAGTTTGAGTCTGTAAATCTTTGTGGAAGCAGAAAGCCTTAGCTTTTTCCCAAAGAGCAACTGTTTGGCTGGAACTGCTTATCTTTGGGTTAGCAGTCCAGTACTTATCCTACTGAGTCATCGTGTTCCCCTAACACCTTGAAGCTAGTGTTAGTACACTAGTCTACCAAAAGTCCATCCTTTTTTAAAGCAATTCTAACAAAACCATAATAATAATTGTTATAATGACTATTGTAATCTATTTGACATGATTCAGTTTTATAGTGCTCAGTGACTTTTCCTGTTCCCTCCCCAATAGATATTTAATTTCATTTTCTACTACTGCTGCTTTGTGTTTCTTTCATTAGGCAAGACTATAAAAATAGCATGCAGCAAGTACTCTCTGGCAGGAAATCAGAGGCTTAGAAACACTAGACAAAGAATGTATACAGCATTCTATGTAGTTAAAAAATACATATATTTAGAGTACTGAAGCAGTGCTACTAATATAGGTCATATAATCACCAATGAGAATAAGATGTGTGTTTTATGAGATGCTTATAATGCCTTCTGACCTTTGGATGAGAAAATTTGTCTCACTCTTCCTGAAATGTAAGTCTTGGTCTCAATGGATCATTAAATTAAAAGAACAACTCGGTTTTACAAATTAGAAATATGAGGGTGAGTCCAAAAGTATTGCTACAAAATCATTAAACAAAAATATCAAAATGTGAAACTATTTTCCTTGATATATCCTCCATCCTGGTCTATACACTTTGAAGGTTGTGCTTTCATCTCTCTGACCCTTCCCCTAAGAATTTTGCACTGATTTATGGCAATTTTGGTAACATCAAGGAACTCAAATTGTGTTCCTTTGAAATGTTCTTTGAAATTTAGGGACAAAAAGAAGTATGAATGGGTATGATCAGGTCTGTAGGGTGGATGAGATAAGGTTTCTCAATGAAATTCTCGTAAGACATCCCTTGCTAACCTTGAAAAATAAGCAGGTGCATTATCATGATGGAAAAAAGTTTTCCTGGTGCAACTTTTGTAACCTTTTTCTCACCAGTGCAGTTTTCAATTTTCTTAAAGATTTTCCCTAATAATCCCTCATAATCATTCTGTGTCAAATATGCTTTCTGCTTCAATTGGGCTATTCATTCTATCAATATGGTGCATTATATCTACTTACTTTCTTATGCTGAACTGCCCTTGTGTTCCTCAGATAAATCCCATTTGTTCTTGATGCACACATTTTTCATATGCTATTGGATTTGCAACCTTTTTCTCTTTGTTTATTACTTTTTATTGTGAATTGAGTGAAGGTTTACAGTTTTACATTCAACAAATCATACACTGTGTTTCATCTCAATTATTGCAATTGCCTCCATGAAACAGCTTTTATTCTGCTACCTTACTGTCATTCCTATTTCCATTCCACCCACCGTCCCACACCCTCTCAATTTTGTCCTTAGATAAATCTTGCCATTTTGATTTTGAATGATTGACCATTTCATGGTGAGCATACCTTACTAGTATTGTTGTCCCCCTAGATACGTACCTAATGCTTGGCTGAAAATTGGGCCACCAGGGTGACTTCCTTTCCAGACCTGAAGGGTGGTTGAGGCCCATAATCACAGTTTTTTTTCAGTCTCGTTCTGACCAGTAAGCCCAGTTTTTTTTTTTTTTTTTTTATATATATATATAATAATTATGAGTTTTGTTCCAAATTTTCTTCCATTCTATTCAGGACCTTCAAATGCTATCACTTTCAGAGTAGTTGGCAGTGGTAGCCTGGCACCATCTAGTTCTTCTGGTCTCAAAGTCATTGAAATTGATGTTCACATGTTTCATTAATCCATTGGACTAACTGATTCCAAGCATCTTCAATTTTTATCATTCTAGTTTTTGCATGTGTATTCATAAGAAATGTTGGCCTGTTATTATCTTATGATATCATTATCTGACTTTGATATGAGAGTAATACTGGTATCATAAAATTGTTGTTGTTGTTGTCAGGTGCCATCGAGTCCGAACCGACTCATAGCGACCCCATGCACAGCAGAATGAAACAATGTTCGATCCTGGGCCAACCTCACTACCGCTGCCACACCTGAGTCCATTAATGATGCCATCTGGCTGATCCATCTCGTTGGGGGTCTTCCTCTTTTTCTCCGACCCTCCACCCTACCCAGCATGACATCCTTCTCCAGCAATTGTTTCCTCCGGACAATATGTCCAAAGTAGGAGAGACGAAGCTTAGCCATCCTGGCCTCCAAGGAGCACTCTGGCTGCACTTCTTCCAAAACAGATCTATTGGTTCTTTTGGCAGTCCAAGGCACCTTCAGTATTCTCCTCCAACACCACAACTCAAAGGCATCAATTCTTCTATGATCCTCCTTATTCACTGCCCAGCTTTCGCATCCATATGAGGCTATTGAAAACACAATGGCCTGGGTCAGGCACACCCTAGTCCTCAAGCTGACATCTCTGCTCTTCAACACTTTAAAAAGTTCCTGTGCAGCAGATTTGCCCAGTGCAATAATTTTAATCACAAAATTAGTTAGGAAGTATTCCCTCCTCTTCTACTTTTTTGGAAAAGTTTGATAAGTACTGGTGGACCTTTCTTCTGTTCTAAAGACTGCCTCTGTTATGGTTAGAGCAAGAAGTAATAGAAGATTGGGCTTGAAATAAGCTGGATCAGGCTGGGAAACACCTTTTCTATCACTGTCAGGGTGTTTAGTTCTGGAAGTATACTGAATTGTTGTTGTTAAGTGTCCTTGAGTCTGTTCTTACTCATAGCAACTCTACATAGAGTTTCCAAAGAGCAGCTAGTGAATTTAAACTGTCAACTTTGCGGTTCAAACTGACCTTACGGTCCAGTGCTTATCCTGCAGCGCCACACCAGGACTTTATATACTGCATTAGGTATTTTCAAAAACTTTCCCAATATCACAGAATTAGTAGTTAGCAAAATTAGGATTTGAATGTCGGCAGACTTGTCCTCAGATTTGTACAGGAAATAGCAAAGACTTTTTTTGTTGTGTTTATGGATAAAGTACAGACTAAAGATCAGGAGGAGTCCTGATGTGGCACTATGGATTTATGCGCTGGACTGCGAATTCAGTTTGAAATGCAAGATCCGCAGTTCTAGCTCACCAGCTGCTCCTCAGAAACCCTATACAGGGAACCCTATATGGGGTCACCATGGGTCGGAACCAACTCATGGGCGCTTCACAGCAACAACAACAAAGATCAGGAAGCAAGGGATAATTGTGCAGAATGACATTCTTTATAGATGCCTTGTGGGGAAGTAAATTCTGAATTGAGGCTTGAAGTATGTTATTGTCACGGTCAGCAGAGAGGAAACAAAAAGTGGCCCCCAAAAAGCAAATATTCTAATACCAGATTTGATTTTTGGTTTTGTGGTTGTTGTTTTTGGTCTTAAATTGATTCTGCATTCTCTTTCAGTCTTTCCTTTTCAGGGGAATAGAAAGGGGATTCAAATCACCTGAGTACTCTAACTTTGTTTATACTGTAAAAAAAAGAAACAAATTGTTTCTGAGGTATACTTACTTTGCACTTAATAAACAAATAGAAACACAGAATATTTTTATACCATATTTGCAAACCATGAAATTATGAGACCTTATTTCTCTTTAGATTGCTCACTATGGTGTTTTTATAACACATTGTGGTTCTGCATTACAATTACATCAAGAAAGGACGTCATCACTATATCTACTTACTACACCCAATTATAAAACCTGAGCTGCTTGGCTAAGGTATTCATTAACCTTTTCAAAGTTTATAATAAGTAATCTAATCACATGGAAGTGGTAGACTGCATTATGAAAATGAGACCAGTTGTCATGTACAGTAAATTTTAATACCCAAATTCTCTGTAAATTGGGCAGTTTCATGAAATTAAATGAAGAGACTCTCTTTTAATTAGCTTAAAAGTATGAAATTTGAATTCTTTTCACTGTAAAAATAATGACTATGTCTGAGATAAATGCTAAGTGAACATTTTTACTTTTTATTATAATTAAAATTTCTGCATTAATTTTATTTCTTTTTGTAAGTTTTAAGGCTCTTAAAATATAATTGAAATGATACACTCATTTATAAACATTATTAATTTGTGTTTCCCAACCTAACAGTTCTCTTTTAAACACAAAAGGAAATGAAAAATCTATTTTTAATAGACATTTGCCTTGAGCTTATGTTGTTTTATTAGTATATAATGCAGATGAGCCTTGATGATTTATCATGTGTTGCCATTGAGTTAATTCAGACTCATGGTAACACCATATGTGGCAGAGTAAATCTGTTCTCCATAGGCTAGATATATTATTTTTCTGAAGTAGATTTTTCTACAGTGCCTCAAGGTAGAGGTGTACCTCCAGCCTTTTGGTTAGCTGCTGAATGAGTTAACTGTTTTCACCACCCAAGGATTCCTTATCATGTGTTGATGCTGCTGTTGTTATTGTTGCTAAGTGCTATGGAGTCAGTTCTGACTCATAGAGACCCTGTATAGGGTTTCCAAGGAGCGGCTAGTGAAATTGAACCACTGACCTTGCAGTTCAAATGGACCTTGCTGTCTGTTATGTAGTATCTATTCTGTTAGGTATTCTTGCTATTATACATAAGGTTCAGACTCATAGCAAGCTTATGCATAATAGCAGGAAATACTGCCTGGTCACATGCCATCAAATATAGCACAGTGGCTCCACTGTGTCAGTCCATCTGGCTTGGGGTTTTCCTCTGTTTCACTGACCCTCCACTTTTCCAAGCATGATACCCTTTTCCAGGTACTGGTTCCTCTTGTTAACATGTTTGGAATAGGAGAGACGAAGTCTTGCAATCCTGGCTTCTAAGGAGTATTCTGGCTGCACTTATTCCAAGATGGATTTTTTTGTTCTTCTGGCACTCCTGGGTACTTTTAATATTCTTCTCCAACAACATAATTCAAATGCATGCATTCTTCAATGGTCTCCCCTACTCATCGTCCAACTTTCACATAAGAAGCAATAAAAATACCATAACTTGGGTCAGGTACTCCTTAGTTCTCAAACTGGTATCTTTGCTGTTAAACATTTTAAAGATGTCATTTGCAACAGATTTTCCTAATGCAGCACATTGTTTGATTTCTTGATTGCTGCTTCCATGAGTGTAGAGTGTGAATGAAGACTTTGACAACTTCAATCTTTTCTCCATTTCTCATGATTTTATTCATTGGCCCAGTTGTGAGATTTTTTTTTTTATGTTGAGTAGCAATCCATATTGAAGTCTTTGATCTTCATCAGTAACTATTTTAAATCCTATTCCCTTTAGTAAGAAAGCTGTACCTTACAGATTGTTAATGAGTCTTCCTCCAATCCTGTTGCCACATTCTTCTTCATATAATCTGACTTTTCAAATTATTTGCTCAGCATACACATTGAATAACTATGGTAAAAGAATATAACCTTGGCACACTTCTTTCCTTATTTTAAAACATTCATTTTCTTTGAGGTTACCCTATGATTTACTAACTTTTACTTCCATTTGAGAAAGTCTGTTTTATCCTTTAATCTACCTGACCTCCTCGCCACCTTGTTCTATATTCCTATATGTTTCCCTTCTCTAACATTGTCATTATTTAGCTCTTTGACTGACCTCACAGGTCCTCCGAATTCGTTGTAATTTTGTTTTATTCTTGACTCTTCTATCTATCGACTGGGGTCCAGGTGATATTGCCATGTGTGTCAATCTCTGGTTGTTGTCTGTTCATGTTGGTTTTCAGTCCAAAGAACTCCCTTTAGGATGTTTTGAAGCTCTGGATTGGCTTTGACAAATTCTCTTAGCTTCTGTTCATCCTGGAATATTTTTGTTGTACCATCGTATTTTATTGACACATTTGCTGGGTAGATGATTCTTGGTTGGCAGTTTTGTTTGTTTTTTACTTTTAGGGTTTCATATATGTCTCCCCATTGCCTTCTTGCTTGCATGGTTTCTGCTGAGAGACTGATATTCATTTTTATCTTTTCTTTCTTTCCTGTCTTTTTAATGACCTTTTGCTTCATGTCATCCCTTGATTCTTTTGGTCTTCTATGATTAGTTTCTAATGTATTAGATCTTTTCTTGAGATGGTCTCTAAAGTCAGGTGTTAATATATTCAGTGTTACATTTTTGCTGTCATGGACTTATTTAGATTGTTTTCAGCTTCAGCCTGAACTTGCATGTGAGCAATTGATGGTCTGTTTCACCATCAGTCTCTGGCCTTGTTCTGGCTGGTGCTATTGAACTTCTCCTTCGTCTATTCCCACAGATATAGCCAATTTGATTCTTGTATATGCTATCTGATGAGGTCCATGTGTAGAAACACTTTTCTTAAATTTTTAGCTTTATTTGAATTGACATTAATACAGTATATACACAAATCGGGCTGTGAACCGCAAGGTCAGTAGTTTGAAACTACCAGCTGCTCCGCAGGAGAAAGATGAGGCTTTCTGCTCCCATAAAGATTTACAGCCTTGGAAACCCTGTACAGGGTCGCTATGGGTCGGAACCGACTCAATGGCACTTAACAACAACAATACATCCTATATATAACAATGATTTAAAAATAATAATTAATTTAAACCTTCAAACTACTTACCTTTTCATTACCACTTAGCATTTTCAGTAAGTCCCTACACCTGAAATTTCCATTTTATATTGCTTTCTAACTCTACTCTTTCCCTATCTTCTATGATAGTTACAGCTTAGTGTCAAATTAGCTGGGCCAGGATTCTCATTGGTTTAGCAGTTAAGATGTATTAATCACTTCCATGATGACATCTAGCATGATGCAATCACCACCATAGTGTGATTCTATGTGATCAGCTCTGATCTGATATAATCATCCTGTGTTTGCAAATCTTCACTTCTATGAATGAAACACTGCCTGGTCCTGTGCTATCCTCACAATTGTTATGTTTGAGCCCATTGTTGCTACCACTGTGTCAATCCATTTCATTTAGTGTCTTCCTCTTTTGCACTGACTCCCCACATTACCATGCATAATATCCTCTTTCAGGGACTGGTCCTTCTTGATAACATGTCCAAAGTGGGAGGGATGAACTCACCATCATTTCTGCAATTTTTTAAAGAAAAAGATTTGTTAGTTCTGATAATCCATAGTGTTGTCAATTTCCATCACCAACACCATAATTCAAATCCATCAATTATTCTCTGGTCTTCCTTATTCATTGTTCAGCTTTTGCATGCATATGAGGGTATGAAAATACAATGGCTTGGGTCACGAACACCTTTGTCTTCAAAGTGAAATCTTTGCATTTTAACACTTTTAAGAGGTCTTTTGCAGAAGATTTGCTTATTATTTGATTTTGTAATTATTATTTTCAATTGTGTCAAGGTTTATAGAACAGATCATTGGTTTTGCATCCAACAGATCACATATTTTGTTTTATCTCAATAATTGAAATCCCCTCTATGTAGCAACAGTTATCCCACTTCCTCCCTGTGGTTCCTATTTCCATTCCACCCTCCTTCCCAGCCTTTGTAAACCTTGTTTTCAGGTAAATATTGCCTTTTTGAACTTGAATGGTTGACCATTCTTTTGTGAGCATACCTCACTAGTGCTGTTGCCCCTTCTATATGCATGTTCACCCTTTGCTTGAAAATTGAGCCATGAGGGTGAGTTTTGTTCCAGACCTGAAGTGTGGCTAAGGGTTATAATCTTAGTCCCACTGTATCCAGGACCTTCTTATGTGATTCCTTTCAGAGCAGTTGGTAGTGGTGCCATCTAGCTCTAGCCTCAGAATAATGGAGACAGATGTCCACATGTTCCATAGTCCATTGGACTAATTGATTCAAAGCTTCTTCAGTGTTCATCATCCTTCTTTATTCTGCACATGGACCAATAGTTGCACCTTAGATGGTCACTTGTGAACTTTTAATATCCTAGTCACTACTTACCAAAGTAGCATGTAGAACATTGCCTTTGTGTACTATATTATGCCAATTGACCCTAATGTCTCCAGAAACTATGGTCCTAAAATCCCAAGACCTGCAACTCATTGTTTCAAGGTGTTTGGTAATATCCAAAAAGCTTTCATCATTTTGTCTCTGTATGCTCCATCACATCCATAGGTGTGTTTGTAGCAAATGTAAATACCCATGTAAAACATTCTCTGTCAAACCTTAATTTGTGGATATACTCCCACTTTCCCTCCCATATCTGTTCAGCCTGTGTATCTGACCCTGTATCTACCAGAATAACATTATTGTTACAGAGTTGTGTTATAACAGTATTTAGTTTTATTCCCTTTAGCCCTTGTTTCACTCCCTGTGCCTTCACCAGTCTTTATCATTCTTTTATTTTTCCTACTTAATTTTTCTTTTGTTAACACTTTATTATCAATTGAGTTAAGGTTTATAGGCAAGACCATCAGTTTGGCATTTAAAAACCATGCACTTGATCTCAATAATTACAATCCCTCCATGCAACAATAGTTATCCCACTTCCTCCCTTCTTCCTCCCTGTGGTTCGTGTTTCCATTCCACCCATCTTCCCATTCATCATCAATTGTTTCCTTAGGGAAATGTGACCTTTTGTTTTTGAATGATTGACCATTCCCTGGTGAGCAGATCTTACTAGTGTTGTTGTCCTCCAATATAACTATCTAGTGTTTAACTGAAAATTGGTCCACGCAGTTGAGTTCCTTTCCAGACCTAAAGGGTGGTCAAGTGCCGTAATCTCGGTTTCCTCCAGTCTCTTTCTAACCAGTAAGCCCAGCTTTTTTAAAAAATAATTTTTAGTTTTGTTTCCCTACTAATGTGATCCCTTTCAGAACAATTGGTTTTGGTAACCAGGCACCATTTAGTTCTTCTGGTCTCAATGTCATGGAGACTGATTTTCACATGTTCCATTAGTAACAGATGCTAATTGCTTATAAGCATCTGAAATTCTTATCACTCTTCTTTCTTGCGCACATAAAGAGATCAATAGTTGTACCTCATGAGCTTTTATGATACCATATGATACCTACAAAAGTGGGATGTAGAACATTGTGTTTGCAGATTATGCTATGCCAATTGACCATGGTGTTCTCTAAGACTATGATCCTGAGCTCCCAGGCCCACTAACTCATGGCCTTAAAGATCTTTGACAATATCTGAGCAATTTACATTCTTTTGCCAACTTTCACAGTTGTGTTACAGCAAAGCTAAATATTCTCTTTCAAACACTTAAATATTTGTGGATATACTCCCACTCTTCATTGCATATCCATACAGCCTTTGTATCTGTCCATGTATTTACCCACAGAACAGTATTGTTCCAATGTTGTGTATGTAACACTATTTAACTTTATCCCCTTTAGCCCTTGCATATAGTCCTTTGTGTTCACCTGCCTTCATCATTCTTTTTTAAACGTCCCTCTTGTTATATATTATCTTACCCATCATCCTGGTGTGACACTCTAAAATGAGTAGTGAACTGCTAACCAGTTCAAACCCACTAGCCACTCCTTCGGTTGTTGTTGTTAGGTGCCATCGAGTCGGTACTGACACATAGCGACCCTATGCACAACAGAACTAAACACTGCCTGATACTGGGCAAACCTAACTGCTGGTGCCATGCTTGACTCTATCGATGCTGCCACCTGGCCAATCCATCTCATTGGGGGATCTTCCTCTTAATCTCTGACCCTCCACCCTACCAAACATGATATCCTTTCTAGTGACTGGTCCCTCCTGACAATATGACTGAATAATTAGAGACAAAGTTTGGCCATCCTGACCTCCAAAGAACACTCTGGCTGCACTTCTTCCAACACAGATCTATTGATTCTTTTGGCAGCCCATGGCACTTTCACTATTCTCCTCCAACACCATAACTCAAAAGCACCATTTCTTCTACAGTCTTCCTTATTCACTGTCCAGATTTCACATGCATATGAGATTATTGAAAATACTATGGTTTGGGTCAGGTGCACCTTAGTCTTCAAGATGACATCTTTGTTCTTCAACACTTTAAAACACTCTTGTGCAGAAGATTTGCCTAATGCAATATGTTGTTTGATTTCTTGACTGCCACTTCCATAAGTGTTGATAGTTGATCCGAGAAGAATGAAGTCCTTGACAACTTCAATCTTTTCTCTGTTGATAAAAATGCAGTTTATTGGTCCAGTAGTGAGGATTTTTGTTTTCTTTACATTGAGATGTAATCCATATCGAAGGCTGTGCTCTTTGACCTTCATCAGTAAAAGTTTTAAGTCCTCTTCACTTTTAGCAAGGAAGGTTGTATCATCTGCATATCACAGGTTGTTAATGAGACCTCCTCCAATCCTGATGTCACGTTTTTCTTCATATAACTGAGCTTCTTGGAGTATTTGCACAGCATACAGGTTGAATAAGTATGATGAAAGAATACAACCCTGTCGCACACCTTTCTTAATTTTTTAAACCATTCAGTGTTCCCATGTTCTGTTTGAACAACTGCCGCTTGGTCCATGTACACATTCTTCTTGAACACAATTAAGTGTTCCAGAATACTCATACTTTGTTATGTTGTCCATAGCTTGTCATGATCCACACAATCGAAAGCTTTTGTGTAGTCAATAAAGCACAGGTAAACATCTTTCTGGTGTTCTCTGCTTTCAACCAAGATACATCGGACATCAGTAATGATATCCCTCGTTCCACAGCCTCTTCTGAACCTGGCTTGAATCTCTGGAAGTTCTTTGTCAATGTATGCTTGCAGCCATTTCTGTATTACCTTTAGTAAAACTTTACTTACATGGAATATCAAAGAGATTGTCCGATGATTTCCACATTCCGTTGGGTCACTTCTCTTTGGAATGGGCATAAATACGGATCTCTTCAAATCAGTCGGCCAGATATTTGTCTTCCAAATTTCTTGGCAGAGATGAGTGAGTGCCTCCTGTGCAGCCTCACTTTCTTGAAAGATTTCAATTTCTATCCCATCAATTCCTGGTGCCTTGTTCTTTGCCAGTTCCTTCAATGCACCTTGCACTTCCTCCTTCAGTATCATTGGCTCTTGGTCATATGCTACCTGTTGAAATGGCTGAATATCAACCATTTCCTTTTGGTACAGTGACTCTGTATTCCTTCCATCTTCTTTTGATGCTTTCTGCTACCTCTTGAAACAGTTGAACATTAACCATTTCCTTTTGGTACAGTGACTCCGTGTGTTCTTTCCATCTTCTTTTGATGCTTTCTGCATCTTTCAATAATTTGCCCAGAGAATCTTTCAATAACAAAAGTCGAGGCTTGAATTTTTTCTTCAGTTCCCTCAGCTTGAGCAATGCTGAGCATGTTCTTCCTTTTTGGTTTTCTGACTCCAGATCTTTGAACATTTTGTTGTAATATTTGACTTTATCTTCTCGAGATGATCTTTGAGATTTTCTGTTCAGCTCTTGTACCTCCTCATTTCTTCCATTTGCTTTAGCACCTCTATTCTGGAGAGCAAGTTTCAGTGTCTCTTCTGACATCCTTTTTGACCTTTTCCTTTTTTCTTATCTTCTTAATGACTTTTTGCTCTCTTCACATATGGTATTCTTGATGTCCTCTCACAACTCTTCTGGTCTTCTGTCTTCAGTGTTTAATGTATCTAATCAGTTCTTCATAGGATCTCTAAATTCAGGTGGGATATATTCAAGGTCATATTTTGGCTCTCATTAACTTGTTTCCGTTTTCTTCAGCTTCAGTTTGAATTTACATATGAGAAACTGATGGTCTGTTCCACAGTCTGTGCCTGGCCTTGTTTTGACAGATTATATGGAGTTTTTCCATCATCTCTTTCAGCAGATGTAGTCTGCAGTTTGGAAATGACTTCTTGAAGGTTCAGAACCAAGTAGTGGTATTTCATGGTCCTTGCTCTTACCCATCCAACCTTTCTAAAGACAAATAATCCAATTAAAAAGTAGGTAGAGAACATAAATAGCTACTTCACCAAAGAAGACATGCCCACAGACACATGAAGAAATGTTCACGATCATTAAGCCTTGTTGTTAAGTGCCTTTGAGTAGATTCTAACTCATGGTGACTTTGTGTGGGGTTTTTGAGGAGCAGTTGATGGTTTTGAACCTTCAACCTATATCACTACACCAGGACTCCATTATTGTTGTTGTTAAGTGCCGTCGAGTTGATTCTGACTCATAGTGAGGAGTAGCTGGTGGGCTTGGGTAAGGCACACCTTAGTCCTCAAACTGATATCTCTGCTCTTGAACACATTAGTAAGGTCTTTTGAAGCATATTTGCCTAATGGAATATGTCATTTGATTTCTTGACTGCTGCTTCTATGAACGTTGATTGTGGGTCCAAGCAAATTAAAGTCTTTGATGATTTCAATATTTTCTCCAAGTATCGTGATATTATTAATTGGTCCAGTTGTGAGTATTTTTTCTTTTTTTGCACTGAGATGCATTTCATAACGATGACTGCATTTTCCCATACACAAAGATTTATAGCCTTGAAAACATTAAACAGGGTCGCTATGAGTCGGAACCTATTCGACCAAAACTATCAGATTTTAAAAGGCACTATTTGACAAAGTATAAATCTCAGAAGGCAGGAAATAATGGGGTAAAAGGATTGAAAAGAATGGAAACAGGGAGGAAGTGGAAAGAGTGCTGTCACATTGTGAGTACTATGATCAATGCTATGGATCGAAACATGTGTGAATTGTTGAATGGAAAACCAATTTACTCTGTTCATCCAAATCACAATATTTTCTTTCTTTCTTTTTTTAAGAAGATGTGAATATGGGGATATATAAGTGAGGAGAATGGTGGGATCATTTTTACTGTCTCAAATTTTGGTCATTTCCTTTTCACAAAACATTGATAAAATCGGTGCCAATTTCTGAAGCAAATGTAGCACTGTAAAGTTCAGATTATCAACTAGTATTATTTTGTTTTGGCGAAATAAATATTTGTCCTGTTAGTATTTCCTAATAGATAACCTCCTCATCATCTGGTATATCATACAAGTCAGGATTGTTGTTGTTGTTAAGTACTGTCAAGTTGATTCTGACTCATAGTGACCCTGTATAGGGTTTCTGAGGTGCGGCTGGTGAGTTTGAACCACCAGTGTTGCGGTTCAAACCGCCCTTGTGGTTGAGTGCTTATCTTATGGCGACACACCAGGATTAGCAGAGAAAATTGAGAGGATCAAGGACTTGAGGACAATGATTAGATTGAATGGCATTAGGGTGAATGGCTTTGTGCCATGGCATGGATATAGAAT
This sequence comes from Chrysochloris asiatica, assembly GCF_000296735.1. Taxonomy (NCBI): domain Eukaryota; kingdom Metazoa; phylum Chordata; class Mammalia; order Afrosoricida; family Chrysochloridae; genus Chrysochloris; species Chrysochloris asiatica. The sequence continues at coordinate 12,177,781 of NW_006408569.1, read as the reverse complement.
GATTTAAATCCAGGAGATGTTTAAAGTAGAATAGGGAGAACTTGAAATTACAATGTGTTTAAAGAAAGGTTTAGTGGGAATGAGAAAGTTGAAAAGAGGTAATCATCAGACAAAGTTATTGTAGACATTGTGTGTGACATCAGTATTTTTACATAGGAGTTGCTCAGTAGATATTTGTTGAATTAATAAATTAATAATATTGTCTATCCAGTCATAAGTGTTGACCTTAATGTAATCAGGATGTTGGTTGGAGCTGAGAAGGAAGATTCCGCAGGCACACCTTATCTTTTTTCTTTTCTGTATTTATTTGCTGCACAAAATTTCACATTCCACAGCATATGAGAAGATAGTCCTTAAAATATTCAAATCTTGTCCAAAGGTCCAATGTTTACCCTATGTATTATCATTAAAACACTTTTGTTTATATGTGGTAAATCACAAAGCACCTTTCTGCAGCAGCAAGTATTTAGGGCAGTCAATATAAGCTTTTAACTGGCAGTAAATAGCTACTTAAGTTTCTTCAAAATTAATGTTAATTATATTCTTTAAGAATGTCTGATTTTGTGCAAAAGAAAATTATTCAATAATTATACTGGCACAATGTCCTAACACAGTGACTATGTAAATTGTTTCTATAAGGCTAACAAATAATAAAATAGTGCACCACCAGGAACTATTGTAAGTTATCATCAAACAGTAAGAGATTTCAGTTGTACTGTGAGATAAAAAAGGTGGCATGAAATATATATTTCCCGGTACTAGAAAAGGAGGTAAAAAAAGAAAGAAAAAGAAAAAAAAAAAAAGCACCAGTGGTCAGTACTGAGAATTCAAACTTCATCTGTAGGCTACAGAATCCACCTGAAAACTTGTACTCTCACCATGATTCCTTAATATGCCGTACAAACTGGAATTAGGAAAAAACTGCCAGTCTTATAACAACATATCTTTCATATTCTTGCCTTTAATTTTTTTTTTTTTTCTTTTTTTTACCTTTCCATTGGCTGGGATAGCTCTAAAGTAACATATTCAAAAAATCTAAATGGATAGTATATTTTTTGAGCCCTTCTATGTTCGAAGATTTACATCTATTGCTTTCACACAAGGAAGTCATTTTGGCTGAGTAAAGAGATCTGTCAAATGTTTTTCCCACCATGGCTCTTTAGATGGTGTTATATTGCCTTCTGGACCAAAATGTTGCAGATAAATCTGGAGTAGGCTTGCATTTTTTTTTTTTTTTTTTTAGATTATCTTTATTATTTTTGTCCTGGGTAGAAACCTGCAGGGCTTTAAATTTTATCCTTAAGATATAAGATAAATGCAATTCCATCCTTATAAGAACTTAAACAAAATATTTTGTTAAAATTTAATTCATTTATCACTTTGTTGCACTGTGAAGGCTTACATGTATCTGTTATGCTGAAAGCTATGCCACAGGTATTTTAAATACCGGAAGGTTCATGCAGATGAATAAACTTCAGTGGAGCTTCAAGACTAAGACATATTACAGAAAAGGAGAGATGGACTACGTCTGAATGTTCAGCCACTGAAAACCTAACGAATAGCAGCAGATTTAATGTCTGAAAGTGAAAACACTATGAATGGCACCAGAATATTGACAGATATAGTGCCAATAGACTACTCCTCATGTTGAAAGGCCCTCAAAATATGACGGGGGAAGAGTGGCCTCCACAAAGTAGAGTTCACTGTGATGACACTAATGGAGTAAAGATTTCAGGACCTCCATTTGCCGATGATGGACAACACAAAATGAGGATAAAAAACTGCAAACATCCATTAAAAATCGGGACATGGAATGTATGAAATGAACCTGAAAAACTGGAAGTTCTTAAATGAAATGGAATGCAATTTCAATAGCCTAGGCATCAGTGAGCTTAAATGGACTGGTATTGGCCAATTTGAATCTGACAATCATATGCTTTACTATGTCAGGAATTACAAATTCAAGAGAAATGGCAAAGCATTATCATCAAAAAGAATATTTCAAGATCTATGTTGAAATACAATGCTGTGCATGATATGATAATATCTATACACTTACAAGGAAGACAAGTTAATACCACTATTATTCAAATTTATGCACCATCCACTAAAGTCAGTGATAATAAAATTGAAAATTCTACCAAAGTCTTCAGTCTGAAATTGATCAAGCATGCAATCAAGATGTATTCATAATTATTGGTGATTAGAATATGAAGGTTGGAAGCAAAGAGGAGGTGTCAGTAGTATGAAAATGTGGTGTTGGTGATAGAAATTATTCTGGAGATTGCATGATAGAATTTTGAAAGATCAATGACTTATTCTTTGCAAATACCTTTTGTAAACAACATAACAACATGGATCTCACAAGATGTAATACACAGAAATCAAATTGACTACATCTGAGAGAATAGAAGGCACAAGAACTCAGTATGATTAACCAAAACTAGGTGAGGGATTGACTATGGAACAGGCCATTAATTGCTCACAAGCAAGTTCAGGCTGAAATTGAAGAAAATTAGAACAAGTCCATAAGTGCCAAAATATGACCTTGAACATATCCCACCTGAATTTCGAGACCATCTCAAAAACTAGACTTGATGCATTAGAAACTGATGACCAAAGACAAGAAAAACTGTGGGATGACATCAAGAACATCATACAGGAAGAAAGCAAAAGGTCATTAAAAAGACAAAACAGAAAGAGAAGTCAAAAATGGATGTCAGAGGAGATTTTGAAACTTGTTCTCCAGCTTAGAGTAATGAGGAAGTCTATGTGTTGAACAGAAAATTTCAAAGGGCAGCTCAAGAAGACAAAGTCGAGTATTATAATGAAATGTGCAAAGACCTGGACTTAGAAAACCAAAAGAGAAGAACACGCTCAGCATTTCTCAAGCTGAAAGAACTGAAGAAATAATTCAAGCCTCTACTTGCAATACTGAAGGACTCCATGGGCAAAATAATGAATGATTCTGAAAGCATCAAAAGAAGATGGAAGGTACACACAGAGTCATTGTACAAAAAAGAAATGGTCTATGTTCAAATATTTCAAGAGGAAGCATATTATCAAGAACCGATAGTACTGAAGAAAGAAATCCAAGCTGCACTGAAGGAATTGGCAAAAAACAAGGCTCCAGAAATTGATGGAATACAAAATGAAATCTTTCAACAAACTAATGCAGCACTAGAAGAACTCATTTGTGTATGCCAAGAAATTTGAAAAACAACTGCTTAGGCAACCAATTAGAAAAGATCCATATTTTTGCTCATTGACCCAACAGAGTGCAGGAATCATTGAATAATATCATTAGCATCACATGTAAGTAAAATTCTGTTGAAAGTAACTAAAAAATGGCTGCAACCATACAATTACAAAGAATTTCCAGAAACTCAAGCTAGATTCAGGAGAAAATAAGGAGCTAAGGATATCATTGCTGTCATCAGATGGATCTTGGCTGAATGCAGAGAATACCAGAAAGATGTCTTCGTGTGGTTTATTGCCTATGCAAAGGCTGTGCAGATCATGATAACATTGGCTTACTATGGATAACACATGGATATGATATGGATAACATTGCAAAGAATGAGTATTCCAGAATATTTAATTGTGCTCATGAGGAATCTGTACATAAACCAAGAACAGAACAAGGAAATATTGAAAGGTTTAAAATCGGGAAAGTGTGTGCTAGAGCAGTATTCTTTCACCATACTTACTGAATTGGTATGTTGAGCAAATAATCCAAGAAGCTGGGTTGCATGAAGAACGTGACGTCAGAATTGGAGGAAGACTCATTAACAACTTGCAATATGCAGATGATGCAACCTTGCTTGCTGACAGTGAACAAGACTTAAAATAATTACTGATGAAGAGCAAAGACCACAGCCTTCGGTGTGGGTTGCACCTCACTATATATATATAAAAGCTTCACCACTGCACCAATAAATAACATCGATATAAGTGGAGAAAAGACTGAAGTTGTAAAAGATTTCATTTTGCTTGGCTCAACTATCAACACTCATGGAAGCAGGAGTCAAGAAATCAAATGATGTATTGCATTAGGCAACTCTGCTGCACAAGACTTCTTAGTTCAAGAGTAAAGATGTCAGTTTAAGAACTAAGGTGCACTTGACCTTAGCCATAGTATTTTTAAAAGCCTCATATATATGTGAAAATTGGACAATGAATAAAGTAGACTATAGAAGAATTGATGCATTTGAATTATGGTGTTGAAGTAGAATTTTAAAAATACCATGGGCTATCAAAAGAACAAACAAATCTGTGTTATAAGAAGTACAACCTGAATGTTCCTTAGAATCCAGGATGACAAAACTTTGTCTCTCATAATCAGACATATTATTAAAAGGGACCAGTCCCTGGAGATGGAAATCCTGCTAGATAAATTGGAAGGCCAACAAAAAAGAGGAAGATCCCCAACAAGGTGGATTGGAACAGTGGCAGCAGCAGTGGCCTCAAGCATAGCAATGATTGTGTAGTTGGCACAGGACCGGACAGTGTTTCATTCTGTTGTTCAGAAGATTACTTTGAGTTGGTACTGACTCTATGGCACCTAACACTACCACCAACAACATACCGTGGACCTCATCAATTGGCATACATAAGAGTCAAATTGAACACATTTGTGGGAAGAGAAATTGGAGAAGCTCAATATCATCAGCCAAGATAAGGCCTGAGATTTTCTGTGGAATTGACCATTACTTGTTCATGTGCAATTTCAGGTTGAAATATTGAAACAAGACCATGGCAGCTGAAACACAAACTTAAGTATTTCTCACCTGAATTTAGAGACCATCTGAAGAACAGATTTGATGCTTTAGATACTAATAAGAAAGAGAAGGCCAGAGTGATTGTGGGATGACATCAAGAACATCAGGCAGGAGAAGCAGCAAGATTGCAGACTAGACTGAAATGCTACACAGATGCTATACAACAAAAATATGGAAAACCATATGAAATACATACAGATGAGAGTCATGGGAACTTGACCTTCATATGAAGGGATAGAGAAGTGTATTGAATTCTTACTAAGAGAGGAAGCTGAAAAGACATGGTCAAAAAAAGAGACAGACTGGTGACTCATGGAGATAAAGGTATGATTTTTTTCTTGTTCCCTACACACCCCTAGTGACCAGAGATGTGATCCGCTCCAACCCATGCATACCACCTACGTATACCCCCAGCAAAGTTCCCAATCTCTTGCAGTTGGAGCCGCAAAGTGGTGAGCTGTGCTGATGTGAGTTGCATCAAAGTGAGTCTGTACCAGCTCTGGTACCAAGATGCAGGTGAGCTCTGCTGTAGATCTGTAGAGCCAGCCCTAGTCATCTCTGAGCCAGCCCTGACTAGGAGAAGCAGCTGAACAGATGCAAAACAAACAAAGGAACCCTGTGACTATCGAACTTTCACAGCCAGTTTGCTAGCACAGAGACATACTTCTTACTGGCAGAGAGAAAGGTATGTTTTTGTTTTTGTTTTGTACCCAACATTACCTTGATAACCACAGTGTGTCCAACCTCCACCCTTGTACCCCTCTAGCTACGTTTTTGCTCTCCAGGTGGTTGAACCTGTACAGAGGTAAGGTACTCAATTGCGAGCTACAGTAAAGTGAGTTGGGAGTTAGCTGCATCAACCCTGTTGCCTAGATTCAGGTGAGGCCTCCTCCAGACCTACAGAACCAGTTTTGGGCAGTTGAGTGGGAACTCTTGCTCCTGGCTGCCCTCAGGATAGAAAAAATAGGGATACCCCCCAGGTACTTTGTTGATAAGTGCTGCTGAGTCGATTCTGACCCATAGCGACTCTGTATAGGGTTTCCAAGGAGCAGCTGGTGAGCTTGAACCACCAACCTTGCAGTTCTGATGCATTAGCCCACAGCGCCACATCAGGACTCCATGCTTCTGTATTAGGTGGCCAGAAAAGATAGCACCTAAGCCTATAGGAACTCCTTCTACGGCTGGGAGGGCCACCCTCTCATCCCTCTCATCTCTTGCCCACTAGCTCCTTAGCTGGCAGGAACATCCACAATTTTCTCCACTCTGGGTCTGCACCTGGCCTGGTTTTATCCTCTCATTCTTTTTGTTAGTTTATTCTTTCATCTCCTTCTTCCTCTTTGCCTTCCCTTACTTTTTATCCTTTCCATTTTTGCTTACATTTTTTCCCTTCTGATTCTCTCCCCATCCCCTCTCACTTTTTCTTCTTTCTTTTCTTTTATTTAAATTCTTCATTTTTCTTTGCTACTCCCTGGTCTCTTTCTGTTTAAATTATCCCTCTCTCTAATTAGGTTTAGTTCTTTTAAAAAATTTTTTCTTTTCCCTCTTATATTTATCTTCTGTGATGTTTTCTTTCCCTCTTTTTGTTTATTGTATTCTTTTTATATCTGCTGCCTCCTTTTTTCTCCTTTATTATTTTTTCACTGTTGTTTGCTTTTTTCTTTTATTTCTTTTGTGTGTGTTTTTTTTTTCTTCTTACTTTACCCAATGGGGCACAGCAACCATGCGCATATAGCCCAGCCAAACCATATCGTTTACAGCCTCACTTAACTAGGGAAGAGCGAATACCAGTGGATATAGATCTGATCAACCATAACAGCCAGCATAAGTTCAACCCATCCTACACTGTTCATCAAAAATGATGAACAGAGATTGGTGCACATGTTTCCATTCTATAACCCCCACCAGGAGGAAGTTGGTTAGCACCTAAGAACACACCAATATACAATAATCAAATGCAAATACAATAACAGCACAATGTGTCAGAGTAGCAGCAAACAATTTCTATTAACATGAAGAAACAAGATAGAGTGGCTCAAAAATATGACCAAGAAGCAGAGTTTGAAAATTAATTTGAGGGGAAAAAAGACAATGGAACACCCTGAAAAAATGCAAAGAATGATATTTATGTACCTCCAAATGACTGGATTCCTGATGTGGCACTGTATGATCAGCACTGGCCTGCAAACCACAAGATGGGGAGCTCAAAATCACCAGCTCTTCCTTGTAAACCCTATACAGAGTTGTTGTGAGTCAGAACCAACTCAACTGAAACACACTTAACAACAATAACAACAAATGATTGGTAGAAAGTTCAAAGAAACAAGGATGAATTCAGAAACGCTCTACAGGAACAAAGGAACAAAACAGATAAATGATTGGAGACAATATCAATCCTGCAAATAGAAATCCAGAAGATAAATTCTAAAATTACAGAAATGAACAATATATTGAAAGAGCATAGGGGTAGATTTGAATCAATGGAAGACCAAATTAGTGAGCTTGAAAATAAATTTCTCAATGCTAGTATGCTAAAAGAACAATCAGATAAAAGAAGGAAAAACCTTGAAGAAAGTCTAAGATTCATGTGGGCGACCATGAAAGGAAATAATTTATAAGTGATCAGAATTCCAGAACAGGAAGAAACAATGAAAAGCACAGGAAAAATAGTTGAAGAGTTGTTGGAAGAAAGCTTCTCTAACACCATGGAAGACAAAAAGATAAGAATTTAATAAGCTAAAGAAACCCCAAATACGATTGTCTTAATCTGTTGCAGCTATAAAAAAGTACCACAAGTGGATGGCTTTAACAACCAGAAATCTATTCTCTCTAGACTAGAAATGTGTCCACATTCATACTGCCAGCTTTTTGGGGGTAGTCTTTCTTTTTGTTGGTGTTGAGTAAAGTGCATTACCTCCTTTTAACAGCTGTAGGCCCAATATTCCTTGGAAATCTGTATCTATATTGATATATATCTTCTTCTGGATCTAGGAATTTCACAGTGCAGGGACCCTAGTTCCAAATGATACACTCTTCTCATGGCTATTATGCTTTGGTGATAGGTCCCCCTTTCTCTGCTCAAGGCTTTTTCCTTTTATCTCTTCTAAGATGAAAGGTATCATATGCTATACCCTTGGGAATTTCCCATAAATTGTGTCAGAGTGGTGGTGAGATTAAGGATGATGTATCCCATCCTTAATCCTCTTATGCTTTACAACATCAAATCACAGCTACATCTCAACTGCAAAATTATTGAAAATCCTGGCCCAGTCAAACTGATACAAAAGTAACTATTACAAGTTGCTGTTGTTGTTGTTAAAGGCCTTCGAGTTGGTTCCGACTCATAGTGACCTTGTACAGGATTTCCAAGGAGCAGCTGGTGAATTTGACTGGCCAACCTTGTGGTTCAAATTGACCATTTGGTCCAGTGCTTTATCCCATAGCACCACACCAAAACGTCAATATCAAAAGTATAGACCCCCACCTAAATAACCAAGACATATGATAATCAAACTCTCCAAAATCAAAGACAAGAAAAGAATCCAGAAAGCAGCTCAGGAAAAACAAAAACAAAAATTATCTCCAAAGGAAAACCAATAATACTAACCTCTGATTTCTCAGGAGAAACCATGTAGGCAAGAAGGCACTAGGAAGACATCTATAAAACTATGGGAAAAAAAGGGCAACCAAGAATCAGATACTCAGCAAAACTGTCATTCAAATATGATAGTGAAATTATAACATTTCAAGATAAACAAAATTAAGGGAAAGTATAATGATCAGACCAACTTTACAAAAAATACTAAAAGAAATTCTTTGCAGTGAGAACCAACAATAGCAGACCTAAAATTGGCATTCATGGCAAGACCACTCATAACAAAAGCATACCTGAGATTGACATAAACAGAAACACTACCCAGAACTGTCAAGATATAGAAGTATCCAAAGTAAACCAAACCTACAAGACTGACAACAGGGAATCAGAGCTTTCAATTTATAATGAAGACAGCTACAAAGCAATGCAAGGGAACAGTGTAGCTACAGAACTTATAAGTCGAGGAAGTCAAATAGATTTAAAGATAAAACAGACTGTTTTAAACTGGATAAAAAGTTAAATTATAGGACAAAATCAAAACTAATATACCTCCACGTCAAAACAAGATAAAAGAAAACCATAAAGATTTTCTAAACATTAGAAAAACAACAATGAATAAAAGGACAAGGAAATGCAAAACCAAAATGAACTTTTGGATGGCTATGTGCCGTGGAGTCGGTTCCGACTCATAGTGACCCAAGGCTGTAAATCTTTACGGGAGCAGAATGCCTCATCTTTCTCCCAAGGAACAGCTGGTAGTTTTGAACTGCTGACCTTGTGGTTCGCAGCCCGATTCGTAACCAAAGTTATATGAAGCAAAGAAATCAGCAGTGCCACAAAAAACACACAGCAAAAGGACTGTTATCAATTCATTTGTTATTGTTAAGAGTCTTGAGTTGGTTCTGAATCACTTCAAACCTATTGATAATTACACTGGATGTAAGTGGATTAAATACACAAGTCAAGAGACAGTAGTGAGTAATAGAATGGATAAGAAAACAGGGTCTTTCAATATGCTGTCTACAAGAGATGCATTTTACACACAAAGACAAAAATAGAATAAAAATCAAAGCGTGAAAAAATATATTAAGTTAACAGCAATAAAAAAAATGAGCAGAAGTGGCAATATTAATTTCTGATAAAAGGATCGATAGAACAAGAGGACATAACCATAAGTATATATGTTCCCAATGAAAGAACCTCAAAAATACATAAATCAACTCTAATAAGGGCTCAAGCATGGCAACAATTGTGAGGTTAACCCAGGACCAGGAAGTGTTTCTTTCTGTTGTTGCATAGGATCCCTATGAGTTGGTACCGACTCAATGGAAACTAACAACAACAATAATAAATTGAAGAAAGTAATAAGACAGCTCTACAATATCAGTAGGAGATTTTAATCTACCACTGTCAATGAAGGACAGAACACTAGAAAAAAATCAACAAATACACAGAAGAATTAACAACACAATCAATTAACTTGACCTTCACAATCAATTAACTTGACCTTATAGACTTATACAGAACACTCAACAGCAGCATATACATTATTCTCCAGAGCACATAGAATAATAAAAATTTTTCTCCAGAGCACATAAAACAGTCTCCAAAACAAAGCAAACTTTCCAAATGAATTGTAAAGACTTGAAATACTACAAAGCATCTTTAAGATCATAATGCTATAAAATTATAAATCAAAAATAGAAAAATCAAGGAAAACATAAAATACATGGAAATTAAATAACACTCTGCTTAAAAGTTACTGAGTAATAGTAGAAATAAAAAATGAAATGAGAAAATCCTGTGAATTGAATGAGAATGAAAACACAACATAAAAAAAAAACTTTGTAACACAGCAAAAGCAGTGCTTGATGGCAATTTATAGCAATAAATGCACACATTAATAATAAGAAAAAAACAGAAATCAACACACTGATGCAACATCACCAACAATTAGAAAAAGAGCAACACAGTAGGCCTACTGCCATCAGAAGAAAAGAAATAATGATTAGAGTAGAAATAAATGAAATAAAGAACGAAGTTTCAGACTTCTCACTTTCTGATCTCAGAACCTACTACACAGTGATAGTGGTCAAAACAGCCTGGTACTGGTACAATTTAAGATACATAGATCAATGAAACAGAATTGATAACTCGGAGAGAAATGTATGCACATACATTCAACTGGTCTTTGACAAAGAACGGAAACAGATCAAATGGAGGAGAGATAGTCTCTTCAACAAATGGTACTGAAAAAACTTGAAAAGCATTTTCAGAAGAATGAAACAAGACACATATCTCACTCCATATACAAAAACAAACTAAATGTGGATTAAAGACCTATGTGTAAAACCAAGAGGCAGCATTGATGGGCTCAAGTGTAGCAACAGTGGTGAGGTTGGCCTAGGATCGTGTTTTTCTTCATATAACCCAGCTTTTCTCTGTCAATGTATGCTTGCAGCTGTTTCTGTATTACCTTTAGTACAACTTTACTAGCATGAGATATCAAAGAGATTGTCCGATGATTTCCATATTCCATTGGGTCACATCTCTTAGGAATGGGCACAAAAATACCGATCTCTTCCACTCAGTCGTCCAGATAGAGATAGCTATCTTCCAAATTTCATGGCAGAGATAAGTGAGTGCCTCCTGTGCTGCCTCACTTTCTTGAAAGATTTCAATTTTTATTCCATCAAATCATGGTGTCTTTTTTCTTTGCCAATTCCTTCAATGCACCTTGGACTTCCTCCTTCAGTATCATTGGCTCTTGATCATATGCTACCTGTTGAAACAGTTGAAAATTAACCATTTTCTTTTGGTACAGTGACTCTGTGTATTCCTTCCATCTTCTCTTGATGCTTTCTGCATCATTCAATAATTTGCCCAGAGAATCTTTCAATAATGAAAGTCGAGGCTTGAAGTTTTTCTTCAGTGTCCCCAGTTTGAGAAATGCCGAGTGTGTTCTTCCTTTTCAGTTTTCTGATTCCAGATCTTTGCACATGTTTTTATGACTAAGACCTTGTAAAACTCAGGAATGTATGTGCATCAAAAGATTTGAACAAAGTAGTAAAAAGAGAGCCCACAGAATGGGGAACACTTTTCTGGAATGATATCCCAGACAAGGAACCAGTGTCTTAATTTTATAGAAAACTATAACATTGCTACAAGAAAAAGAAATAGGCTTCTTGTGGCACCTTTGTAGCGTATGTTTTGTTTTAATGTCATCGAGTCAGTTCCAAACCACAGCGACCCTGTATACAACTACTGTGGAAAACCATATGGTACTTCCTCAAAAAGTTAAACCAACAATCCTATATGAACCAGCAATCCCTATAAGTGGTAGATATCCTCAAGAAATAAAAGCCATGACATAACACAATTTTAAAGGTAGAAGTTTTGTAACAAAAACGGGAGGAGTAGTTAATGTTACAGTCCAGAAGCAGAGGACCCTCGGACCATCAAGGGAGAAGAGCACAAGCAGCATGTGGGACCTTATCCAGAGAAGCAGCAACACCAGAAATGGAGGCAGAGATGGGGACATGGAGAGGGAAGAGCAGCTGAAGACTCTAGATTCATGGAAAGAGAGGAACTGAGAGCTAGCAGCCAGAAGGCAGACTAGCAGAATGTGCTCTTTGGTGGTGTAAATTATTATATATGCCTGAGTGTTAAAAAAATAAAAAGCTAAAATGAATAGAGAAAAATATTGTTAACTGATGATACATGTATGGAATGATAATTATTGTAATAAAACAAAGTATATGATTTGTTGAATGTAAAACTGATGATCTGCCCTGTAAACTTTCACTCAGTTCACAATAAAAACTTTAAAAAAAAACCATGACTTAAGTAGAAATATGCTCACCCATGTTCATCACATTACAACTCACAATAGGAAAAAGGAGTTAGCTTAAATGCCCATCAATGAAAGAATACATAAACTTTGGTATATGCACATAGTGGAATACTATGCAGTGTTGAAACATACTGATAACTCTGATAATTACCTCAAAACATAGATGAATCTGAAGGATATGATATTGAGTGAAACTAATCAATCACAAAGGACAAATATTGTATGAGACCATTGTTATAAAAACTCAAGAAAATGCTTTCATGCTAAAAGAAACATTTTGTAATGGTTATCATGGGAGGAAAGAAAGGGAGAGCAATTCACTTGCTATAGGGTAAACACGTATTTACTTGGTTTACAGGGAAGGCAATATACAACAAAAGGGAGGCTATCAGAAAAAATGATGAAGACAAGTGAAGGCACAGGGAGATATGCAATGTTTAAAGGGGATAAAGGTAAGTACGGCTATACACAAAATCATGCTACTACAGTGTTCTACAGGTAGATATATGGATAGATAGACATGTTGAATGGGTATGGGAGGTAAAGTGGGAATATACCCACAAGTATATAAGGATTTACATTTGTAAACACACCTATGAATGTGATGGCGCATGCAGGGGATAAAATGATGAAAACTTCCTAGGCATTACCAAACACCTTTAAGCAAAAAGTTGCTGGGCCTGTGGATTCAGGACCATTGTCTCAGGGAACACTATGATAAATTGACCACAAAGACAATGTTTTGCATCCTACTTTGGTAAGCAGCATCTGGGATCATAAAATCTCATGAGCATCAATCTAAGGTGCACCTATTGGTCTCTTCATGTGTACAAGAAAGGAGAGTGATGAAAATTGAAGATGCTTACAATCAACTAGTTCAATGGACTAATGGAACATGTGAATATCAGTCACCATGACTCTGAGGTCAGAAGAACTGAATGGTGTCCGGCTACCACAACCAACTGCACTGATAGGGATCACATTGTTGTTGTTGTTAGGTGTCATTGAGTTGGTACTGACTCATAGCAACCTTATGCACAGCAGAATGAAACACTGCCCGGTCCTGGGCCAACCTCACTACTGTTGCCACACTTGAGTCCATCGATGCTGCCACTTGGCCAATCCATCTCGTTGGGGGGAGGGTCTTCCTCTTTTTCTCTGACCCTCCACCTTACCAAACATGATATCCTTCTCCAGCGACTGGTCCCTCTTGACAATATGTCCAAAGTATGAGAGACGAAGTTTGGCCGTCTTGGCCTCCAAGGACCACTCTGGCTGCACTTCTTCCAAAATGGATCTATTGGTTCTTTTGGCAGCCCATGGCACTTTCAATATTCTCCTCCAACACCATCACTCAAAAGCATCAATTCTTCTACGGTCTTCCTTATTCACTGTCCAGCTTTCGCATGCATATGAGGTTATTGAAAATATCATGGCTTCGGTCAGGCATTTCTTAGTCCTCAAGCTGTTACCTTTGCTCTTCAACACTTTAAAAAGGTCTTGTGAAGTAGATTTGTCTAATGCAATATGTTGTTTATTTCTTGATTGCTGCTTCCATGCGTGTTGATGGTTGATCCAAGAAGAATGAAGTCCTTGACAACTTCAATCTTTTATCTGTTGGTAAGAATGTTGTTTATTGGTCCAGTGACGAGGATTTTTGTTTTCTTTACATTGAGCTATAATCCATACTGAAGGCTGTGCTCTTTGAGCTTCATCAGTAAATGTTTTAAGTCCTCTTCATCTGGTCCCAAATAGACTGGGAGAAAATGTGGAACAAAACTCAAGATTATACAAAAGACCAGACTTGCTGGTCAGAAAGAGACTGAAGGAAACCAAGCATCCTCAGCCTCCCATCAGGTCTGGAATGTAACACCCCTGTGGCCTAATTGTCAGCCAATTGGTAGATAGGTATTTAGTGGTGGTGGTGGTTGTATGCCGTGGAGTCGGTTCCGACTCATAATGACTATATATAGGATTTCTGAGGCTATAAATCTTTACAAGAGCAGAAAGCCTCTTCCCCCCCCCCCCCCGAATGGCTGGTAGTTTCGTACTGCTGACTTTGAGGTTAGCAGCCTGACTCGTAACCACTACATTACCCTAGCTCCTTAGATAGGTATTTATGGAGGACAAAAATAATAGTAAGTAATGCTCACCATAACATTCAACATAAAAGGGGCAGTATTTACCTAAGGATAAAGTTCAGAGGGTTTGGAAGGAGCGTGGAATGGAAATAAAAATCAGTGAAGAAGTGGAATAACTATTGTTACAAGGAGCGGATTGCAATAATTGAGATGAAACAAAGTGTATGATTTGTTGAATGTAAAACTGATGATCTACTGTGTAAACCTTCACTCACTTCACAGTAAAAAGTTTCAAAGACAAAAAGAACATAAATAAGGAAAGCAAAAGGTCATCAAAAAGACAGAAAAGAAAGAAATGACCAAAATGGATGTCAATAGAGACTCTGAAATGTGTTCTTGAATGTAGAAAAGCTAAAGCAACTATAGGAAATGATTAATTTAAATAGCTGAATAGAAAATTTCAAAGGACTCTTCAAGAATACAAAGGAAAGCATTATTATAATGATATGTGCAAAAATTTAGAGTAAGAAGACCAAAAGAAGAACATGTTCAGAATTTCTCAAGCTAAAAGAACTGAAGAAAAAATTCAAGCCTAGAGTTCTAATATTGAAGGATTCTGTGAGCAAATTATTGAATAATACAACAAGTATCAAAATAAAATGCAAGGAATAGAGTCACTGTACCCGAAAGAATTGGTTGATGATCAACCATTTCAAGAGGCAGCATAGGATCAAGAACCAGTGGTATTAAAAGAAGAAATCCAAGCTGCACTGAAGGCGCTGGAAAAAAACAAAGCTCCAGAAATTGCCCAAATATAAATTGAAATGTTTTAACAAATTGATATTGGGCTAACGGTCTTACTAGACTATGTTAAGAAAATTGGAAAGTAGCTATCTGACTATCAGATGAAGAAGTCCATATTAGTACTTATTGTAAAGGAAGATGATCCACAGGATTGTGGAAATCATCGTACAATATTGTTAATATCACATGAAAGTAAAATGTTGCTGAATATAATACAAAAACAGTTACAGCAGTACATGCACAGGGACCTTCCAAAAATTCAAGCTAGATTTTAAAAGGGCATAAATGAGGGATATCACTGCTAACAAATGATTTATGTTGGCTGAAAGCAGAGGCTACAAGAAAGATGTTTACTTTTGCTTTATTGACTACGTGAAGGCATTCAGCTGTGTGGATGATAACAAACTGGATAATACTGTGAAGAACGGAATTCCAGAAAACTTCACTGTGCTCATAAGGAACCTGTACATACACAAAGTGAAAGTCATTAGAATAGAACATGGAATGCTGAATGGCTTAAAATAAGGAAAGGTGTGCACCAGGGTTATATCCTTTCACTATATTTATCAATCTGTGGTCACTATGTGTTGGAACTGACTCCACGGCACATATAACAACAACAACAACAACATGTTGAGCAAATAATCTGAGAAACAGGATTATATGAAGATTAACATGACATCAGGACAACAACGTTCCCATAGTGAGATCACACAACCTTGCTTGCTGGACAGAAAAAGGACTTGAAATGCTTACAAAGATCAAAGAATACAGCCTTCAGTATATTTTGCAGCGCAATGTAAAGAAAACAAAAATCCTTAAAACCTGGACTAATAAATAACATCATGATAAACAGAAAAAAGATTGAAGATGTCAAATATTTCATTTTACTTGTGTCCACAATCAATGATCATGGAAGTAGAAGACAAGAAATCAAATCACATATTGCATTAGGAAAGTCTGCTGCAAAAGGCCTCTTTAAAATGTTAAAGAGCAAAGATGTCACTTTGAGAACTAATGTGCCCCTGATCCAAGCCATGGTATTTTCAATCACCTCATTTGAATGTGAATGTTGGACAGTAAATAAGAAAGATTGGAGAAGAATTGACACATTTGAATTATGATGTTGACAAAGAATATTGAAAATATCATGGACTGCCAGAAGAATAAACAAATCTCTTTTGGAAGAAATACAGATGAATTATTCCTTAGAAGTAAGGATGTCCAAGATGTTTTCTTGAGTACTTTGCACACATTTTCAGGAAGAACCAATCCCTGGAGAAGGACATCACGTTTGGTAAAGTGGAGGGTCCTCAAAAAAGAGGAAAACTCCCAAGGAGTTGAATTGAATAGTAGTAGCAATAATGGACTCAAACACACCAACAATTATAAGGATAGTACAGAAATGTGTGGGGTTTCCTTCTGTTGTACATAGGTTTGCTATGAGTCAGAACAGGCTGGATGGCACCTAATAACAGCAACAACAATTAACACATGCTGCAAATATACGTATATCCATATGTAAGGTGAAAAAGTAGTGATACTATGGTTCTAGTACATATGTACACAGGTTTATTCCAAACAAACTGTACTATAACATGTCTGTGCTGTTAACGGATGGCTGCAGACAATTTCCCTCAGTAATACACTTGTCTTAGTCTCATTAGGGTGCTTTCACATTAAAAAAAAGATGCATTTTTATACCATGGGAAAAATGATTTTGAGGTTAGAGCTAATATTAAATATTTAGCAAATTTCAAGAGGAAATTTTCCCAAATTGTTGAATTTTTTCAACAAGTTTACAGCAACGCTGTCCCACATAAAACAACAGCCTTTAGATGAATCAAGTGTTTTAAGGAAGTTCAGGAAGACCTGAAAAATACAACAGCAACAACTGATGGGAGAAGACTGTAAAACTATCACTGATTCATTAGCTACTGAAGTTGGAATCTAACATACATCAGCAGTTTGAATTTTAAATGAATATCTTGGCCTCAGTAAGCTTTTAGTTAGTTCGATGGTGCCAAAAGTGTTATGCAAAGATCAACTAGTTCACATAGATGATCTTTCTATCAGTTTTTTAAGGAAGATTGAAGCTAATTAAGATGATTTTTATAGAACAATTTGTAACAATGTACAAGTCTTGGGTTTGCCAATGTGATCCTGAGAGCAAGGTCCAATCAAAATAGTGGCTTCCACAGGATTCTGCTGGGCCAGTTAAATTTAAGGCAGCGAGGTTACCTCAGAAAGTTATGGCAACTGTTTTTCAGGATTCCAAAGGTGGTGTCTTGATAGATTTTCTAGAAGGAAACGGAAAGACCATGGTAGTCTATCAGGAAGAAAATTTAAGAAAATTCAATACTGCATTGGTGAGGAAAAGGTCAGAAAATTTGCCCTGGGAATTATTTTTCCATCACAGCAATGCAGCTGCTTATTCTTGGAGGGTTGCCACAGTTGTCCTACTAGAATTTCAATGGCAAACCTTACCCCATCCACTTTACAGCCCTGATCTTACCCCTTCAGACTTCTTTTTGTTCTCAAAACTCAAAGAACATTTAAAAAGGAACACAACTTGAGTCCCTCAAGCATGCCAACAGCCATTTTGACAAGGTGTAATTCAAAGAGTGCAGAATTCTTCAGGGAAGTGCTAAAGAAATGGAAATGCCACCTTCAGAGTGAATAGACTTAGATAGAAGATATTGCCAGAAATAATAGCTTAACATTTTGATATTTTTATTTAATAAAGGTTTCTATGATTTTATAGCTATTCTTTTTAGACTTATCCTTTTATGTTCCACAGTGACTAGTTTATCTCTCATTTTCATCTATTTTTCCCTACTTCTGTACTCTGGTAAAACTGCCTAGTTTTTGGCCCATGCTACTAGCTTAATATTCTACGTTCCTTTTTTCCCCCCTCTCCTTAGTAAATCAAATGACCATTTTTAAAACTCATAGTTGGAGGGCAGGTAAATGTCCACAAATTTTAGTCCTATTTCCAGTTTTTGCTGCCATGCATTTAAGATAGTTTGTTTCACTTGGGTATTATATTTTTACACTCAACCTAGTTTCATAATGTATGATAAAGATTTACATTTTACAGCCCCCAGCTAGAGCAGTTTACTTGTGGATCTTTTATGTTCTCAGGATAAAATATACTACTCCCATTTGCCTGTCCAGTAATTTTTCTAGAAGTTACTGTCTCTCAAGGAACATATATAGATGGGCGCTGGTAGACATAGTCGGCTTCTCTCAGAAAGAAACACTTTCAATTTAGAGATACTGCTACCCAGAGTTCTGATTACTACCACTCCTGGGATCTAAGCCACTGGCCAATACATCGAATTGCTTTACCTACTCCCTCTAGATAATCTTACTTTCATAAGGCTGAGGCAAATCCCTGCCAATTTCTTAATGTAGTCTCATTAGACCTCATTAGCCAGTGCCTTAGGTCTTAATTTGTTTTTGTTATTGTTTTAAATCTTTTGTTCTGTTATCATCAATTTCTGTGTACTCATATATTTTAATAAGAAGTTGAGAAAGGCTTCATAATAGGTGAAAGGTCAGATATATTTTATATCAAAAATTGCTAATCATTCATCATAGCCTGTATTAAAACAACAACAACAACAAAAAGTTCACTGAATTGATGCAAATTCATCCTATATCTTAGGAAAGTATCTCAATGTTCTATATATTGGTTGTTTACCAGTTTCGTTATCTTTTTAGACCAAATGAACATCCCACACATGCACAATAGCTACCATGATCAATAAATAATAAACAGCAGCTACTTTCAAGTAGCCTAGGAGTAAAACTCTAGATTACATAATCCACTTAAAACAATTGTTTCAAGTGGAATGACTGTCTTGTTTACCTAACATAAAATATAGACTGTAGAATTGGAATTTTTTTTGACACATTTATGAAGGCTATTGTAAGGGCTAACATCTACCCTCTTAATATAATAAGCAATTTATAAATTCACGCTTAATCCTGGCACCATAAAAATATTACAAGGTACATTAAAAACTCATCCCCATCCACATAGAAGTTCAGTTAACCAAAAGCATCAAAACTCTCCTCTATTAGCTGCCTTTTCTATATCATACCTAGAAAAGGATATCACTTTACTATACTCCATATGTCTCTTGCTCACCACATCATCTGTTGTATCCAAGTTGGCATCATCAGAGAAGTGAGGAGACTCCTTCAGTGCCTTCTTCGTGTTTGTGTTAGTAGCCAAAAGCTTTTTTGCTTTGCCCAAATTGTCAAGTCCATCTGCCAGTAGCCTCTCCAGCTCATTATGCCATCTGCCAGGCACTGACTTATCACTCCCCCTGGTCTGGATGCCACATTGCATGTGTCTGGCATCTCCAAATACTCCCTGCTATCTCACATTCTTTCTGAATATAGAGAAATGACTCAACCTGACATTTCAAATCTAACTAGAGCTGGAGCAAAAAGAACTGATATTTTACCCTATGAAGCATTCTAACTATTCAATGCAATAAGTATTTTCCCAAAATAGCAATGAAGGGGCTTTTCACTGTAGAATAACATGGACAGGATATTTTTCTAGGGAATACTGAGTGAATGGTAGGCAAATATTCATTTATATTCAATGACTTTTCTGAGTAAATATGAGCGCAATTTTAAAAGGGGTATATGTAGTAAGACTTCAAGCTAAAATTCAGCCTTCTAAATACAGTGTTGGGGATCCCAGTGGCTCTATAGGATAAGTACTGGACTGCAGACCACAAAGTTGATAGTTCAAATCCACCAGCTGCTCTGTGGGAGAAATATGAGGTGTTTTGCTCTTGCAAAGATTTACAGCCTGGGGAGTCCTATATATTTATATATTTAGGAGTCCTGGTGTGGCACTGTGGGAAAATGTACTGGACTGAAAGGTCAGTTTGGACTGCAAGGTTGGTGGTTCAAATTCACCAGCTGCTCCTAGGAAACCATATACAGAGTTGTTATCAATCAGAACCAACATGATGGCACTTAACAACAACAACATCCAGTGCTTGTCTTACAGCGCCACACCAGGACTCCATATGTATATATGTGTATCTGTACATGGACCAAGAGGCAGTTGTTCGAACAGAACATGAGAACAATGAATAGTTTAAAATTAAGAAAGGTGTGCGACAGGGTTGTATTCTTTCACCATACATATTCTACCTGTATGTTGAGCAAATAATCTGAGAATCTGGGTTATTTGAAGAAAAACGTGGCATCAGGATTGTAAAACTCATTAACAACGTGCGATATGCAGATGATACAACCTGGCTTGCTGAAAGTGAAGAGGACTTAAAATATTTACTGATGAAGATCAAAGAACACGGCCTTCAGTATGGATTGCATCTCAAAAACCCTCACCACTGGACCAATAAGCAACATTCTTATCAATGGAGAAGAGATTGAAGTTGTCAAGGGCTTCATTCTTCTTGGATCAACAATCAACACTCATGGAAGCCGCAGTCAAGAAATCAAATGACATATTGCATTAGACAAATCTGCTGCACAAGACCTTTTTAAGTGTTGAAGAGCAAAGATAACAGCTTGAGGACTAAGGTGCAACTGAACCAAACCATGGTATTTTCAATAACCTCATATGAATGTGAAAGCTGAACAATGAATAAGGAAGACAGTAGAAGAATTGATGCTTTTGAGTTATGGTGTTGGAGGGAAATATTGAAAGTGCCATGGGCTGCCAAAAAGAACCAACAGTTCTGTGTTGGAAGAAGCGCATTCAAAGTGCTCATTAGAGGCCAAGATGGCCAAACTTCATCTCTCATACTTCAGACATATTGTCGGGAGGGACCAGTCACTGGAGAAGGATATCATGTTTGGTAAGTTGGAGGGTCAGAGAAAAAGAGGAAGACCCCCAGCAAGATGGACTGGCAAAGAACCACTGACCTTGCAGTTTAAACCAACCTTTCAGTCCAATGCATTACCCCACAGCTCAACATCAGGATTCCATATATGTTTTGGTTCACACTGGACCAATAAACAGCATCATGTTAAATGGAGAAAAGATTGATATTGTCAAAGACTTCATTTTTCTTAGCAGCAGCCAAGAAATCAAACGATGTATTGCCTTGGAAAATCTACTGCACAAGACCTCTTTAAAGTGTTCACTAGGTAAGATACGAGTTTGAGAACTAAGGTATCCCTGATCTAAACCATGGCTTATTTTTTTCTATTATTTTCAATAGCCTCATATGCATGGGGAAGTTGGACTATGAATAAGGAAGCGCATGGAAGAACTGATAAACTTTAGTTGTGGTTTTGGAGAAGAATATTGAAAGTACCATGGACTTCCAGAATAACAAATAAATCTATGTTGGAAGAAATACAGCCAGAGTGCTCCATAGAAGCCATGATGGTGAGACTTGCTTCTCCTACATGTTATTAGGAGGAACCAGTCACTGGAGAAGGAGGGTCACTAAAAAGAGGAAGACCCCAATGAGGTAAGTTGGCACAGTGACAGTAGCAATGGGCTCAATCATAACAATTGTAGGATGGCACAGGACCGGGTAGTGTTTTGTTTTGTTGTGCATAGGGTCTCTATAAGTCAGAACTGTTTTGATGTCAGCTAACAAGAATCTGCCATATATATATATATATGGTGGTTGTGTGCTGTTGAGTCTGTTCCAGTTCACAACAACCCTGGGTAGTGTTTCTGAGGCTGTAAATCATTAAGGGAGCAGAAAACCACATCTTATTCCAGGGGAACAAATGGTGGATTCAAACTCCTGAACCTGTGCTTAGCAGCCCAATGTGTAACTCACTATGCCCCCATTATATAGATATTTATTATTGTGGAATCCTGGTGTGGCACTGTAGAATAAGCACTGGACTGCTAATAAAAAGGTTGGCATTTCAAACCCACCATCCACTCACTCCTCAGAAACCCTGTACAGAGTTGCTACGAGTTAGAACTGACTTGGCGGCATGTAACAACAGCCACATATGTGTATCTGGAGTAATTTCATTTCCTCTGCATGTCCTATTTCTAAACGTCTATTACTGTACATTCAATCAAAAATTTTCATATAGTCTGATAGTACTTATTGTGCACTTAATAAGTGGGAGGAACTATGCTTGGTGTGAGAAATACAAGCACGAATATAATATATTATATTTGGCTCCTGTCCTCATGGAACATATATAGCTACTGTGTGCACACCAAAATTCAAAGAGAAATCAAAGCTGATGTCTAATTCAATTAAAGTTTCTTGAACGCTATCCCTAGAATATAGGACCAAGTGATTTTTAGTTGAGTATATGCTTAACAACATTCTCTGAGCCCTTTATTGGGATATCATACATGATTATTTTTATACAATCTGTCTGTCTTCATAAGCAGAGTTCATGTGAATATACAGATGTGACTTTATAATAAAACCCTAAGGGTTTATATTTGTCATCTGTCATTCTCAATGTTGAAAAGGAACCATATAAAGTATATTTGAGTAGGTAGCTATCTTTGTACCTATCACTCAATATAAATATAGATGTCACTCCCATTTTAGTGTTTATTTCTTAAGATCTCAAGGACAAAAGATACCTTGAAATATTCTGACTCCATAATAAAGAGATGTGTTCATTTTTCATGAAATTGGAAAAGACTTTTGCTCTTCCTTTGCATTAACTTGTTGTTGTTAGGTGCCATCGAGTCGACACCGACCCATAGCGACCTTAGGCACAGCAGAACGATATCTCCTATTTAATAGTTTAATATGTTTTGATCATTCAAGTTAAATAAATGTTTACTCATATTGTGTTTATTGTCAACACTGTATAGTTCAGCACATACAAGCACATAAAAAAAAAAGTAGAGGATGCTGTATTTAAATTTAATCATTTTAAGAAGCTTCATGACAGTATGTCTTTTCAAGATCACAAATACTCAAAATTAAGAATATTTTTGTTGTTGTTGTTGTTGTTAGGTGCCATCAAGTCAGTACCGAATCATAGTGACCTTATGCACAGCAGAAGGAAACACTGCCCAATCATGGGCCAACCTCACTACTGTTACCACGCTTGAGTCCTTGATGCTGCCACCTGGCCAGTCCATCTCGTTGGGGGTCTTTCAAGATTTTTCTATGGTCTTCCTTATTCACTGTCCAGCTTTCACATGCATATGAAGTTATTGAAAATACCATGGCTTGGGTCAGGTGCACCTTAGTCCTCAAATTG
>NW_006408569.1:12141955-12152015 GCF_000296735.1 Chrysochloris asiatica | reverse complement strand
ATCTGACAGTGTTTCTCTGCTATTCATAAGGTTTTCAGTGACTAAATATTAGGAAGCAGTTCGTCATGCTTTTTTCCTAGTCTTTCTTTGTCTGGAAGCTCATCTGAAACCTGTCCACCATGGGTGACCCTGCTGGTATTTAAAATACTGGTTGCATAGCTTTCAGATTCACAGCAACTCACAAGCCATCACAGTACGATAAACTGACAGACAAGTGGTGGTGGTTGTTGTTAGGTGCCATCAAATCAGTTCAACTCATAGAGACCCTATGCACAATAAAATGAAATACTGCCTGATGCTGCAACAACATCACAACTATTGTTATGTTTGGGTTCATTATTGCTGCCACTGTGTCAACCCATCTCATTTGGAATTTTCCTTTTTTTGTTGTTGACATACCACTTTACCAAATATGATAACCTTTTTGACAAAATGTCCAAAGTACAAGAGAGTTTCACCATCATTGCTTCTAAGGAGCAGTCCAACGGTACTTCTTCCAAAACAGATTCTACATAAACATCATAGTTTAAATTCATCGATTCTTCAGTGGTTTTCCTTATTTCCAGCTTTCACATGCATATAAGGGGATTGAAAATACTGTGGCTTGGGTCAGGCACATCTTATTCCTCAAAGTCACATCTTTTTTTTTCTTCTAAGACTTTAAAGAGGTTTTTTACAGCAAATTTCCCTAAGGCAACATGGCATTTGATTTCTTGACTGCTGCTTCCATGAGCATTGATTGTGGATCCAAGTGAAATTAAGTCTTTGACAACTTCAATCTGTTCTCTTTATATCATGATGTTATTTACTGGTCTAGTTGTGAGTATGTTTGTTTTCTTTACACTGAAGTGCAATCTATACTGAACACTATAGTGTTTGATATCCATCAATGAGTGCTTCAAGTCTTCTTGAAGATCATTTTTAAACGTGGATAAATATACTTAAGGAACCCTGGTAACATGGTGGATTGCAAATTGGACTGCTAACAGAAAGGTCAGTAGTTCAAATCTACCGGTCACTTGGCAGGAGAAAAATGAGACTTTCTGCTGTTGTAAAGATCTGAAGCCTGGGAAACCACATAGAGGGTCACTATGAGTCAGAACCAACTTGACAGCACACAACTACCACCACCACCATAAATAATCTCAAAATGTGTTGTTGTTACTATAAGTGCCATCGATTAGGTTCCAACCCATAGCGACCCTATATAGGGTGAACTTGAACAGTGGACCTTGCAGTTCAAACCGACTTTATAGTCCAGCACATTAACCCACAGTGCCACTCCAGGACTCCCAATCTCAGAATAGCTGTATAAAATAACTACATAAAAATTAAATCCATCTTCATGTTGTTGTTGTTAGGTGCGGTCGAGCCGTTTCCAATACATAATGACACTATGCACAACAGAACGAAACATTACCTGGTCTTGTACCATCCTCCCAATTGTTATGGTTGAACCAAATGCTGGTGCTACTCTGTCAATCCACATTTTATGCTGACCCTCTTCTTCACTAAGCAGTCCTTCTCCAGGGACTGGTCCCTACTAATAACATATCTTAAGTATGAGAGACAAAGTCCTGCTATCCTGGCTTTTAAGGATCATTCTGGCTGTGTGTCTTCCAGCAGATGTGTTTTTTCTTCTGAAAGTCCATGATAATTTAAAATATTATTCTCCAACACTATCATTCAAATGCATTGATTCTTCTCTCATCTTCCATATTCATTGTCCAACTTTTACATGAATAGGAGGCAATTGAAAATACCATGGCTTGGGTCAGGCGCACTTTAGTCCACACATTGATACCTTTGCTCTGGAACACTTTAAAAATGGATATCTTTGTTCTTGAGCACTTTAAATCTGCATAATGTGAGTTTTCTGGTCATTGAAGCTTTACATAATTTGTATTTATAAATTATGTAGTATGATATATATTTTCATTGTGAATTGAGTGAAGGTTTACAAGCAAGATAATCAGTTTTACATTCCACAAATCATATCTTTTGTCCCATCTCAATGATTGCAATCCTCTCCATGCAACACTTATCCCACTTCCTCCCTGTGGTTACTATTTCCATTCCACCTACCTTTCCACTGCTTGTCAGCTTTGTCCTTAGGTAAAAGTTGTCCTTTTGATTTTGAATGATTGACCATTCCATGGTGAGCAGACCTTACTAGTGTTGTTGCCCCCCACCCATATATCTGTCTACTGATTGGCTAACATTTGGGTAATGAGGGTGAATTCTGTTCTAGACTTGAAAGCTGGTCGAGGGCAACCTTTCAAGTCTAGAACTTGATCAAGGGTCTTGGTCAAGGACCATAGTCTCAGGTTCCTCTAGCTAGTGTCTTTCTGACCAGTAATACCATTTTTTTTTTTAAATCATTTTGAGCTTTGTTACACATTTTCTCCCACTCTGTAAGGTCATCCTAATGTGATTCCTTTTAGTGATAGTGATGGCTTGGCACCATTTACTTCTGTTCTCAGAGTCGTGAAGACTGAAGTTCACAGGTTTCATTAGTCCATTAGCACAATTGATTCTAAGCATATTCAATTCTCATCACTCTTCTTTCTTCCATAGAAGGAAAGACCAATAAATGCACCTTAGGTAGCCACTTATGAGCTTTTAAGATCCCATATGTTGCTCACCAAAGTAGGCTGTGTAACACTGTCTTTGTGAACCATGTTCACAATTTACCATCATGTCTCCTTAGACTATGGTCCTGAGCCCCCAGGCCCATCAACTCAATGCCTTACAAAATTTGATAATTTCTAAGAAGTTTTCATCATTTTGTGTTGTGTTTGTAGCAAACATCCATGTACAAATATCCTCTTTCAAACTCTTACATATTAGTGGATATAAACCTACTCTCCCTCCCATACTCATTTAACCTGTGTATCTGCCCATGTATCTACCCACAGAACATTGTTGTCCCAAGGTTGTGTATATAACATGATATACCTCTCTGTGTCTTCACCTGTCTTAATTACCTGAGTTAACATGTGTCTACTCTCTAGACATTGAATTAGTCTTCCTTCCTTCCCATTCATGGTAACCATCAAAGAATGTTTCTTTTAGCATAATATAACCTTTATAACCTTTCTTTTTTTTTTTTTTTTTACAATAGTGGTCCCATAAAATATTTGTCTTTTTTCAATTAACTAATTTCACTCAGTATATTGTCTTCCAGGTTCATCCATCTTATGAAGTGCTTCTCAGATGCATCATTATTCTTCACCACTGCATAGTAGTCCACTGTGTGCACATACCTAAATTTGTTTACCAATTCTTCCATTTAGGCTGTCTCCATCTTTTTTTATATTGTTAATAATGATACAATGAACATCAGTATACATATTTCTACTCATGCCCTGGCTCTTATTTCTTGTGAATATATGCCAAGTATAGGGAATGCTGGGTCATATAGCATTTCTATTCCCAACTTTCTGAAGAAGCACCATACCATTTTCCAAAGTGGTTGAAACATTTTATAGTTCACCAGCAATGTAAATGGTAACCAAGTCTTTCCACACCTTAGTCAGCATCTATTGTTTTCTCTTTTTTTGAACCTTGCTATCAATGCTGGGGTGAGATGATATTTCATTATTGTTTTGACCTCTAATGACTAAGATAATGAAGAATTCCCCTTTGGTTATCTGGCTACCATAATGACCTCTCCAGTGACATGTCTGCCCTGTCTTCTGCCCACATACTAGTTTGGTTTTCTTTTTCTTGTAGAAGTGTTGTTGTTAGGTGCCATTGAATCGGTACTGACTCATAGTGACCCTATACACAACTGAACCAAACACCGCCCGTTCCTGGGTCAACCTCACAATTGTTGCCACACTTGACCCCATTGATGCTGCCATTTTGCCAGAAGTGTTGTGGTTTTCTATACATTTTAGAGATTAGTCTCTTATCTAAAATGTTGTTTCAAAATTTTTTTGCCAGGCTGTGGACTCTCTTTTTATTCTTTTAACAAAATATTTTAATGCACATGTATCTAGTTTTTAGGAGGGCCTAGTCATCTATTTTGTCTTCTACTGTTTGTATGTTTTTAGTTATGCTTGATTGTGTGTTAATGCCATGTACCAGACCCTTTAAGTGTGTCCCATCTTCCCATTGATATTCTCAGTTCCAGGTTCCACATCTAGGTCCCCAATCCACACTGAGTTCACCTCTGCATATGATGTGAGGCATGGGCCTTGTTCCATTTCTCTACAAATGGACACCCAGTTTTGCCACCACTGACTTTGTATGGAGAGGAGGGAGAACCATGATAAGGAATATATTGCTTAGGCTAGAGAGTGGAGACGAGGCCTCTCACTCTCTGATCTTTGACAAAGGATGGTGTCTTGATACTGTCAAAGATCATGTGACTGTATGTATATGGATTCACCTCTTGGTTCTCATTTCTGTTCCATTGATCCACGTATCCTCCGTTGTATCAGCATAAGGCTGCCGGGACCACTGTGGCTGAGATCAGGGAGTGGGAGATCTCGAACTCTGCTCTCTTTCTCAAGCAAACCCCTCCCTATCTGATGTTTCCCTCTTCTCCATACAAAGTCAGTGCCCAGTCTTTCTATATCCCCAAAGAATGATGCTGTGGATGGCACCACATCCATACATTGCTTTGAGAAGTGTTGACATTCCCATAATGTTGTCTTCCCATTCATGAACATGACACACTCTTCCATCTCTGCAAGTCTCCCCAGTCTCCTGTAGCAGTGCTCTGCAGCACAACCTGTACAGGTCCCCTGACTCTCTGGTCAGGTCTTTTCTCAAGCACCTCATGCTCTGGGCACCAACTGAAATGGCACCGTCGTCATCCACATTTCCTCTACAGAGCTGTCCCCACCAGTGTAGATGCATCTATCTGACTCCTGCATACCGATCTTGTACCTTACCACTCCAACAAATTCCCCAATTTGTGCTACCAACTTTTCCACTGAGTTCCCAAGATTCTCTATGTATAGGATCATATCATCTGCAAATAGAATTTTGCTTCCTCCCTGTGAACCTAGATACCCTCACCACACCCTTCACACCCTATAGCTAGAGCCAAGACATCCAACTTAATAATGAATAGGAGTGGTGATAAAGGGAATCCCTGTCTGGCCCTTGTTCACAAAAGTAATGATTTCAGTTCTCTCCATTAAGAGTAATACTGGCTGTTGAACTTGCATGTTATTGTTGTCAGGTGCATCGAGTCGGAACCGACTCATAGCGACCCCATGCACAGCAGAACGAAACAATGTCCAATCCTGGGCCAACCTCACTACCGCTACCACATTTGATGCCATTAATGATGCCACCTGGCCAATCCATCTCGTTGTGGGTCTTACTCTTTTTCTCTGACCCTCCACCTTACCCAGCATGACATCCTTCTCCAGTGACTGTCCCCTCCTGACAATATGTCCAAAGTATGGGAGATGAAGTTTAGCCATCTTGGACTCCAAGGAGCACTCTGGTTGCACTTCTTCCAAAACAGATCTATTGGTTCTTTTGGCAGTCCATGGCACTTTCAGTATTCTCCTCCAACACCACAACTCAAAGGCACCACAACTCTACGATCTTCCTTATTCACTGTCCAGCTTTTGCATCTATATAAGGCTATTGAAAATACCATGGCTTGGGTCAGGCACACCTTAGTCCTCAAGCTGCCATCTCTGCTCTTCAATGCTTTAAAAAGTTCCTGTGCAGCAGATTTGCCCAATGCAATACGTCGTCTGATCTCTTGACTGCTGCTTGTGCAAGTGTTGATAGTTGATCCAAGAAGAATGAAGTCCTTGATAACCTCAATCTCTTCTCCATTGATAAGAATGCTATTTATTGGTCTAGTGGTGAGGATTTTTGTTTTCTTTACATTGAGTTGTAATCCATACATAAGGCTGTGTTCTTTGATCTCCATCAGTAAATGTTTTAAGTCCTCTTCACTTTCGGCAAGCAAGGTTGTATCATCTGCATATCACAGGTTGTTAATGAGTCTTCCTCCAATCCTGATGCCACGTTTTTCTTCATAGAACCCAGATTCTCATATTATTTGCTCAGCATACAGGTTGAATAAGTATGGTGAAAGACCACAACTTTGCCGCACACCTTTCCCAATTTTAAAACATTCAGTGTTCCCATGCTCTGTTCGAACAACTGCTTCTTGGTCCAGGTACAGATTTCTCAGAAGTACAATGAAGTGTATTGGAATACTCATACTTCTCAATGTGTCCATAGCTTGTCATGATCCACACAATCAAAAGCCTTTGCATAGTCAATAAAGCACAGGTAAACATCCTTCTGATATTCTCTGCTTTCAACCAAGATCCATCAGACATCAGCAATGATATCTCTCGTTCCACGGCCTCTTCTGAATCCAGATTGAACCTCTGGAAGTTCTCTGTCAATGTATGATTGTAGCCATTTCTGTATTACCTTTAGCAAAACAATAAAGAAAAAAGTAGACATCAGCTAGAAAATGAATAAAAAAAAGTAAAGTGAGAAAAGAGGGAGAGAAAACTAAAAAAATTAAAAAGAGAAAAAATCAAAATAATGAAAAAGAGCTAAATAAAATTAGAGAAAATAATGAGTAAAAGGGACAGAGACCAGAGAATAGTAAAGAAAAACAAAGAGAAAGAAAGAGCAAATGAATGAAAGAAAGAAAGAAGCAGATGTTGGAAAAGAGAAGAAGAAAAAAAAGAAGAAAAATTGAAAGTGGAGCTAAAGATATGAATGCAAGGCTGAGAAGGAAAAAAATAAACAAACAAAAAACAATGAAACTAAGAAAAACCAGGGCAGGTGCCAGACCCAGAGAAGAAAGAATTCTGGGGTCTCCTGCCACCCACACCCCTCATGTCATGGGTGGATAAGGGATGAGATGGTAACACTCTCAACCCTAGATGGAGTTCCTGTAGGGTTAGGTATTATCTGTTCTGCCCATCTAATCTGGAAGTAGTTAGTGCAGACCCCAAAGCAGCTAGGAGATCCCAGAGTACAGCCTAAGGTGAGTGGTCCTGCTAGTTCAGGGATGGCCAGAACCAGCTCTGTTTGTCTGGAGCAGGCCACACTTGATTCTAGGTGCTGTGGTTTGTGCTGCTAGGTCCCCACTCCCTTTGATGCAACTCCAGTCATCCAGAGAGCAGGAGTCAGCCACATCTCTGGTTATCTTTCTCTCCTCCAATAAGAAGTATGCCTCTGCAACACATACCACATTGCTGCCTTCAAAATTACCCACAAAATTTCAAGATGGTCGTGCTGCAACTGACTGGCCAGCACAGACTACCAGTCTCTTTCTCCTCCTTGTTCCCACCACCTCATATGTCTGTTCAGTTACTTCTCCTAGTGAGGGGTAGTTCACGAGTTGCCAGGGCCAGCTCAGCAGATTTAGAGCAGGGCCCACCTAAATGGTATGAATGCAGATAACTCCTCCTTCTTCTAATGGGGCTTACAACTGCTCATCGTCTTGTGGTGTTGATCACTTGGAGAACAAAATTTTCCTGGTGGTGCACATGGATGACGGTCGATTATGCATCTAGTCACCAAGGGCATGTGGGGCACAAGAAAAAAATGCATCTTTATCTCTATGAGTCACCAGTATGTTTCTGCAATGCCACTAGGTTTACTGCCTCTGACGTCGTTCACAAAGGTTCAAAATGGCCATGCTGCTTCTGATTGGCCAGCAAAGGTCACCAGTCTGTTTCCTTTTTTTTTTTGCCATGTCTGTTCAGTGTTCTCTCCTAGTAAGCTTTCACTCCACTTCTCTATTTCTTCATTTGAAGCTCAGGGTTCCAGGACCATCATTTATATCTGTTTCACTTGTTCTTCCTTATCTCTGCTGTAGAGGGTCTGCACAACCATTCTGCCTATTCTGCCATCTTGCCACCTCCAAATACATAGATTTTTGAGAATAGATTAAAATATTATTTGTAATTTTAGAATCCTTAATCTTTAATGCAATTTATTTGTGAAACAGAATAAACATTTATTTAACTAAATTATAATACAATTATTCAGTTATTACTTTGAAAGGTAAACAAAAAGGATACAAACAATATGACAAGTCATTTTCTATAGCATGTCTAGAAATACAATGTTATAAAAATGTAATTATGAAATGGTGATTTAAAAACTGATATAAAACTGTCATTTGATATAAACATGTAGCTATATTTATACACATATTGTTGTGGTTAGGTGCCTTCCAGTCAGTTTCTACTCATAGCAACCCCACTTACAACAGAGCAATGCTCTTCCAGGTACAGTACCATCCCACAATCATTGCTATGCTTAAGCCTATTTTTGCAGACACTGAGTCAATCCATCTCCTTGAGGATCTTGCTATTCTATGCTGACCCTCTACTATACCAATCCTGTTGTTCTTCTCTAGGGACTGGTCCCTTTTAATAAGATCCAAAGTGTCTGAGATAAAGTCTTACCATCCTCATGGACTTACATTTTGGATATGTTAGTAGGAGAATGTAAGTCAAAATCGCATCTTCCTCATTTTTACACAGCATTCTGGTCATACTTCTTCCAAGTCAGATTTGTTTACCCGTCTGGCAGTATATTTAATATTCCTCGTCAACACCATAATTCAAATCATCGACTCATCTTTGGTCTTCGTTATTCATTGTCTATCTATTCCAAGTATATGAGAAAATTGAAAATACCATGTCTTGTAGAAGGTACACCTTGGTCATCAAAATGATATCTTTGCCTTTTAACATTTTAATTTTTTTTTTACTTCTACTTCCATTGACGTTATTGAATCCTTGACAACCGAAACGTTTTCTGCATTTATCATGATGTTCCTTATTAGTCCAGTTGTGGAAATTTTTGTTTTCTTTATATTAAGGTGTACTTCATACTGAAGATTGTCATCTTTACCTTCATCAATAAGTGCTTCAAGTTCTCTTTGTTTTCAGCATGCAAGGTTGTATCATCTGAATATATCAGGTTGTGAATGTGTCTTCCTCCAATCTTGTTCAATGTTCTTCATAAGGTTCAGTTTTTCAAATTATTTGTCAGCTGACTGAATAAGCATAGTGAAAGGATACAACTGTAGCAAACACATTTCCTGATTTTAAGTCACAAAGAAACTCCTTGTTTTATTTGACTAGAATAGTCAAATATTGACATAGCCTCTTAGTCTATGTAAGGTCTGCATAAGCACAATTAGATATTCTGGAATGACCATTCTTTTCAATGTTATCCATAGTTTGTTATGATCCGTAGAGTCAAATGCCTTGGCATAGTCAAGGAAACACAGGTCAACATCTTTCTGGTATTCTCTGCTTTTGGTCAATATCTATTTGACATTTTAAATGATATCCCTTGTTCCACATTCTCTTTTGAATCCAGTTTGAATTTCTAGCAGTTCCCTATGGATGTTTGATATAACTATAAACATCAGCAAAATTTTACTGCCATGTGATATCAGTGATATTGCTTGATAATTTTCATATCCTCTTGAATCACCTTTCTTTCAAATGGGCACAAATAAGGATCATCTCTAGTTGTTAAGCCAGATAGCTGTATTCTAAATTTCTTTGCATAAGCAGGTAAGCATTTAAGATCTGCATACTTGTGTTGAAATGTTTTAATTTGTATTCTGTGAATTCCTGAATCCTAGCTTTTGTTGTTGTTGTTGTTTGTTTTTTAACCAATGTCTTCAGTACAGCTTGGACTTCTTCTTCAATACCATGAGTTCTCAAACATATGCTGCCTTGATCATATGGTTGAACATAGTCTAACTTTTTTTGGTACTTTGATTCTGTGCAATCCTAAAATCTCTTTTTTATGCTTCCTCAATCATTCAACATTTTACCCATGGAATATTTCAAAATTCAATATTGTGACTTCCAGTTTGGGGCGGGATAAGTGGAGGGACTCAGGAAACTCTCTTCAGTGGAGGCACAGAAAAACTCTTTGCTGGGACAGTCCTGGAGCTTTAAATTTAATGTAAAGTAGGGGGAATAGTTTCTGGGACCTACCAGAAGAGAAATTTTAAGAGCGATAGTAAAGAAAGTGACTTTT
The DNA here is from genome assembly GCF_000296735.1 of Chrysochloris asiatica. NCBI lineage: Eukaryota > Metazoa > Chordata > Mammalia > Afrosoricida > Chrysochloridae > Chrysochloris > Chrysochloris asiatica. The sequence goes on along the minus strand of NW_006408569.1, from coordinate 12,141,992 downwards.
CAATTGGACAACTAAAGGTCCGCAGTCTTAGCAGAGG
>NW_006408569.1:12141294-12141855 GCF_000296735.1 Chrysochloris asiatica | reverse complement strand
TTGGCAGAGATGAGTGAGTGCCTCCTGTGCCGCCACAGTTTCTTGAAAGATTTCAATTTGTATTCCATCAATCCTGGTGCCTTGTTCTTTGCCAATTCCTTCAATGCGCTTTGGACTTCCTCATTCAGTATCATTGGCTGTTGATCAATGCTACCTCTTGAAAAGGCTGAACATTAACCATTTCCTTTTGGTACAGTGACTCTGTGTATTCCTTCCATCTTCTCTTGATGCTTACTGAATCATTCAATAATATGCCCAGATAATCTTTCAATAACGAAAGTTGAGTCTTGAATTTTTTCTTCAGTTCCCCCAGATTGATAAATGCTGAGTGTGTTCTTCCTTTTTGGTTTTCTGACTCCAGATATTTGCACATTTTGTTGTAATATTTGGCTTTATCTTCTCGAGCTCATCTTTGAAATTTTCGGCTCAGCTCTTGCACCTCCTCATTTCTTCCATTTGCTTTAGCATTTCTACGTTGAAGAGCAAGTTCAGTTTCTCTTCTGACATCTGTTTTCACCTTTTCCTTCTTTCTTGTCTTCTTAATGACTTTTTGCTTTCTTC
>NW_006408569.1:12126012-12139663 GCF_000296735.1 Chrysochloris asiatica | reverse complement strand
GCAGGGCCATAATGAGCCGGACAGGGCAAAAACCACTCAGTGACTTCTGGAAAAAAGGTGTGAAGTTTTTTTGTTCTTTTCTTCTGCTCTTTTTCTCTCCCCTGTCACACCCTCTCAGCCCAGTCCAGGTGTCTTCACACAGGTGGTAGTGCACCACCATAAGTGTCCACATTGTGCCCACAGGATATAATTGGCACTGTCACCCTGAGCTGCGCAGAGGAAGGTATTTTTCCACTGTGCAAAGGAAGTAGCTGAAAGTCCTAGTCAGTGCCAGAGGCTAATTCTCCAGGGAGATCTTACGACGTCTAACTTTGGGATTTAGCCATGAAGTTGGCCTTCTTACTTAGCCAGAAGTTTTTATTTCTGACTTACTTAACAAGGGATAGCAGGTCTGGCCATACAGCTTAGTCACATTTGCACCCTGTAAAACCCCAACATAAAAGGCAAGAGCCAACACCAGTGACTATATACAAGAATAGTGTGTAAAGCCAACACCTTTTAAAAGCACACTAAAGGGGGTAAAGCATGCCACCACACTTCTGTCAGTTTGTTGTACTGTGGTGGCTTGTCAGTTGCTTTGATTCTGGAAGATATGCCACGGGTGTTTTAAATACTAGCAGGGTCACACATGGTGGACAGGTTTCAGATGAGCGTTCAGACAAAGAAAGACTAAGAAGAAGGAGTAATGAACGACTTCTGAATATTCAGTCACTGAAAAACTTATGAATAGGAGAGAAAAACTGTCAGATAAAGTGCCAGGAAATGAGCCCTTCAGGTTGGAAGACACTCAAAATGTAACTGGGGAAGAGCAGCCTCCTCAAAGTAGAGTTAACTGTAATGACACTAATGGAATAAAGCCCGTGGGAGTAAAGCCCTCGGGACCTTCATTTGCTGATGGGGCACATGGAGGTTTCAAAATGAAGAAAAACAGCTGTAAACATCCATTAATAATCAGAACATAGTATGTACAAAGTATGAATCTAGGAGAATTGGAAATTGTCAAAAATGAAATGGAATGCATAAACATTGATATCTTAGGCATTGTTGTTGTTGTTGTTGTTAAGTGCTGTCGAGTAGATTCATCTTAGGCATTAGTGAGCTGAAATGAACTGATATTAGCCATTTGGAATCTAACAGCAGCATGGGTTACTATACCAGGAATAATAAATTGAAGAGGAATGGTGTTACATTCATCCTCAAAAAAAAAAAAAACATATCAAGATCAGTCATGAGGTACAACACTATCTGTGAGGATGAAATAGAAGAATTCTACCAACTTCTTCAATCTGAAATTGATAAAACATGCAATCAAAATGAATTGATCATTACTGGTGATTGGAATACAAAGGTTGGGAACAAAGTGAAAGGATCAGTAGCTGGAAAATATGACCTTGGTGATTGATAGAAATGATGCTGGAGACTGCATGACAGAATTTTTCAAAATCAAGGATTTGTTCATCTCAAATATCTTCTTTAGACAGCATAAGAGACAATTATACACATGGACCTTACCAGATGGAATACACAGAAATAAAATTGACTACATCTGTGGAAAGAGACCGGGGCAAAACAAGACCGGGGCAGATTATGGAACTGACCATAAATTGCTCATATATAAATTCAGACTGACACTGAAGAAAATGAAAACAAGTCCACGAGAGCCAAAATATGACCTTGTATATATCCCACTTGAATTTAGAGCTCATCTGAAGAACAGATTTGATACATTAAACACTAAAGGCTGAAGACCAGAAGAATTGTGGGATGACATCAAGAACATCATATATGAAGAAAGAAAAAAGGCATTAAGAAGACAAGAAAGAAGGAAAAGGTCAAAATGGATGTTAGAAGAGACACTGAAACTTACTCGCCAGCATGGAGATGCTAAAGCAAATGGAAGAATTGAGGAGGTACAACAGCAAAACAGAAAATTTCAAAGGTCAGTTCAAGAAGACAAAGCCAAATATTACAACAAAATGTGCAAATATCTGGAGTCAGAAGACCAAAAAGGAAGAACACACTCAGCATTTCTCAAGCTTGCGAAAATGAAGAAAAAATACTAGCCTCAACTTTCATTACTGAAAGATTCTCTGGGCAAATTATTGAATGATGCAGAAAGCATCAAAAGATGATGGAAGGAATACACAGAGTAACTGTACCAAAAGGAAATGGTTGATGTTCAACTGTTTCAAGAGGTAACATATAAACAAGAGCCAATGATATTGAAAGAAGAAGTCCAAAGTGCATTGAAGGAATTGGCAAAGAACAAGTTACCAGGAATTGATGGAATAAAAATTGAAATCTTTCAAGAAACTGAGGCAGCACTGAAGGCACTTACTCATCCATGGCAAGAAATATCGAAGACAACTATCTGGCCAACTGATTGTAAGAGATCCATATTTGTGCCACGAGTCACAGGAGGTGACCCAATGGAATGTGGAAATCATTGGACAATATATTTAATATCCCATGAGAGTAAAGTTTTACTAAAGGTAATACAGAAATGCCTGTAAGCATACATTGACAGAGAACTTCTGGAGGCTCAAGCAGGATTCAGAAGAGGCCGTGGAACAAGGACTATCATTGCTGATCTCCGATGGATCTTGTCTGAAAGTAGAAAATACCAAAAAGATGTTTACCTGTGCTTTGTTGACTATTCAAAGGCTTTCGATTGTGGGGATCATGACAAGCTATGGACAACATTGCGAAGTATAAGTATTCCAGAACACTCAATTGTGTTCATGAGGAATTTGTACATGGACCAAGAGACAGTTGTTCAAACAAAAATTGGGAACACTGAAAGGTTTAAAATTAAGAAAGTTGTGCGACAGGGTTGTATTTTTTCACCATACGAATCTGGCTGCGAACTGCAAGGTCAGCAGTTCAAAACTACCAGCTGTTCCATGGGAGAAATATGAGGCTTTATGCTCCCGTAAAGATTTACAGCTTTGGAAACCTGTACAGGGTCACTATGAGTCAGAACTGACTCTACCGGCACATAACAACAACAACATTCAACCTATATGATGAGTAAATAATCTGAGAAGCTGAGTTCTATGAAAAAAAAATGTGGCATCAATATTGTAGAAGCCTCATTAACAACCTGCGATATGCAGATGATATAATCTTGCTTGCTGAAAGTGTAGAGGACTTAAAGTACTTATTGATTAAGATCAAAGACCACAGTCTAAGGTGAAGATTGCATCTCAATGTAAAGAAGACAAAAATCCTCACCACTGGACCAATTAACAACATTCTTATCAATGGTGAAAAGACTGAAGTTGCCAAGGACTTCATTCTTTTTGAATCAACTATCAACACTCAAGGAAGCAGCAGTCAAGAGATCAAAGGACATATTGCATTAGGTAAATGTGCTGCACAAGCCCTTTTTAAAGTGTTGAAGAGGACTAAGGTGCGCCTGACCCAAGACATGGTGTTTTCAATAACCTCATATGCATGTGAAAGCTGGACAGTGAGTAAGGAAGACCATGGAAGAATTGATGCTTTTGAATTATGGTGTTGGAGGAGGATATGGAAATTTCCATGGGTTGCCAAAAGAACCAACAGATCTGTGTTGGAAGAAGTGCAACCAGAATGCTCCTTGGAGGTCAGGATGGCCAAACTTCATCTCATACGTAGGACATATTGTCAGGAGGAACCAGTCACTGGAGAAGGATATCATGTTTGGTAAGGTGCATGGTCAGAGAAAAAGAGGAAGACCCCCTGCAAGATGGATTGGCAAAGTGGCAGCATCAATGGGCTCTGACCTTGTGGTTTGAAGTTCAGTGCTGATCTTACAGTGCTGCATCAGGAGTCTTAGGCATTACTGACTTGAAATGGACTGGTATTGAGCATTTTGAATCTGAAAATCACATGGTTTATGTAAGGAAAAGAAAGAAAGAAAGAGAGTCTTGGCTTCAACAGCAGGTAGGTTTATTGAGAGTAAACCTGGGGGGGGATACTCTAATCCACCAAAGGAGACCAAGAGCCTGTCTGTTCTCTTACAGACTGGAATATTTAAGGTGTGGTCTGGATACAGTTCTGGGGAGAGTTTGCAATGGGCAGGGGTGTGGAGATTTATGGAGCTTTTCCTGAAACCTGGAATTACAGGGGTGGGGGTGGGGTAGGGTCTCCAGGTGTAATAAAGACTTAAGCTTTTCTGAGGCAGAAGCTCAAGCAGGACTTTATTCAGTGTTAATTGGGGGTAGATGCAATGCCATTTTGTTGATCAGGTGCAGGGTCCTCCAGTTTACTAAGCTGAAAATGATAAATTGAAGAGGAATGGCATTGGATTCATCATTAAATAGAGCATTCCAAGATCTGTTTTGAAGTATAATACTGTTTGTGATAGGATAATATTCATACGCTACAAGGAAGACCAGCTAATAACACTATTACTAAAATATATACATCAACCACTAAAGCCAGTGATGATGAAATTGAAGAGTTCTACCAAACTCTGGTGTGGCACTGTGGTCTAATGCGTCAGACTGCAAAGTCTTTGAACTGCAAAGTCGGTGTTCAAACTCACCAGCTGCTCCTTGGAAACCCTATACAGGGTCGCTATGGGTCGGAACCGACTCAACAGCACTTAACAACAACAACAAACCAAATTATTTAGTCTGAAACTGATCAGACATGCAATCAAGATGTATTGATAATTACTGGTGATTGGAATGTAAAGGTTGGAAACAAAGAGGAAGGATCAGTAGTTGGAAAATATGCTCTTGGTAATAGAAATGGTGCTGGAGATCACATGATAGAATTTTTCATGACTAGTGACTTTTTCATTGCAAATACCATTTTTAAACAACATAAAAGATGATTATACCCATGGAATTCACCAGATGGAATGCATAGAAATAAAATTGAATACATCTGTGGAAAGGGATGGTGGGAGATCTCCATATTATCAGCCAAAACAATGCCAGGGGAAGACTGTGGAACAGGCCATCAATTGTTCATATGCAAGTTCAGGCTAAAGCTGAATAAAATTAAAACAAGTTCACAAAAGCCAAAATATGACATTGAACATACCCAACCTGAATTTAGAGATCATCTCAAGAACACATTTTATGCATTAAACACTAATGACTGAAGATCAGAAGAGTTATGTGATGACATCAAGAACATCATACAGTAAGAAATCAACAGGATATTAAGAAGGCAAGAAAGAAAGAAAATACCAAGATGCATGTCATAGACTCTGAAGTTTGCTCTCTAACGTGGACATCCTAAAGTAATGGAGGAAATGAAGAAGTAAAAGAGCTGAACAGAAAATTTCAAAGGCAGCTCTAGAAGACAAATTCAAATAGTAAAATGAAATGTGCAAAGTTCTGGGGTTAGAAGGAACTGAGGAAAAAGTTCAAGCTTTGACTTGCAATACTGAAGTTTACTTTGGGCAAAATATTGAATGGTGATGAAAGCATCCAAAGGAGATGGAATTAATACACAGAGTCATTTTACCAAAAAGAAATGGTTGATGTTCAACCATTTCAAGAGGTAGCATATGATCAAGAGCCAATGGAACTGAAGGAAGAAGTCCAAGCTTCATTTAAATACCAAGGCTCTAGAAATTGATGGAATACAAACTGAAATCTTTCAACAAACTGAGGCAGCACTGGAGGCACTCACTCAACTATGCCAAGATATTTGGAAGTCAGATATCAAGACCAACTGACTGGAAGACATCCATATTTTTGCCTATTCCGAAGAGAGGTGGTCTATGGACTGTGGAAATCATTAATATCACATGCAACTAAAAGTTTGCTCAATATAATTAAAAAAGCATCTGCAACATGACATTGACAGGGAACTGCCAGAGAGGTTCAATCAAGATTCAGATGAGGATATGGAATGAGGGATATTATTACTGATATCAGATGGAGTTTGACTGAAAGCAGAAAATACCAGAAAGATGTTTACTTGTGTTTAATTGACTACACAAAGGTTTTCAACTGTGTGGATCATGACAAGCTTTGGACAACATTGCAGAGAATGAGTATTCTGGAACATTTAATTGTCCTCATGAAGAACTTGTACATAGACCAAGAGGCAGTGAATGGTTTAAAATCAGGAAAGGTCTGCTCCAGGGTTGTACTCTTTCACCATACTTATTCAATCTCTATGTTGAGCAAATAATCCAAGAAGCTGGATAACATTAAGAAAAACGTGGCATCAGAATTGGAGGTAGACTCATTAACAACCTGTGATATGCAGATGATTGAACCTGGCTTGATGAAAATGAAGAGGACTTAAAATACTTATTGATGAAGATAAAAAACCACTGCCATCAGTACAAGTTGAACCTCAATGTAAAGAAGATAAACTCTTCACCACTGGAGCAATAAAAAACATCATGATAAATGGAGAAAAGATTGAAGTTGTCAAATATTTCATTTTGCTTGGATCCACAATCAACACTCATGGAAGCAGCAGTCAAGAAACCAAAGGATGTATTGCCTTAGCTAAATAAGCTGCACAAGACCTATTAAACTGTTCAAGAGCAAAGATGTCTGTCTGAGAGAACTAAAGTGCGCCTGACCCAAGCCATTGTATTTTCAATAGCCTCACATGCATGTGATAGTTGGACAGTGAATAAGGAAGACCATAGAAGAATTGATGCATTTGAGTTATGGTGTTGGAGAAGAATATTGAAAGTATCATGGATTGCCAGAAGTACAACTAGAGTGCTCCTTGGAAGACAGGATGGTGATACTTTGTTATATTTGAACATATTGTCAGGAGTGTCATGCTAGGTAAATTGGAGAAAGATATCATGCTAGGTAAATTGGAAGGTCAGGCAAAAAGTGAAAGACCCCCAACGAGATAGATTGACACAGTGGCAGCAGCAATGGGCTCAAGCTTAGCAATTATTATGAGGATGGCACAGGGCCTAGTAGTGTTTCATTCTGTTGTGCATAAGGTCGCTATGAGTTGGAATCAACTAGAAGGCACCTCACAACAATAAAAATGTAAATTTGAATAATAGTTGTTTTAACTGGTCCTCCTTGTAGGTGTTTGGGTAGCTTCCTACCAGTAACAGCATTGGATTTCAAGATACATCTTGAAATGTTCTTTTTGAGAATGAATGAGATGTTGATCCTCTTCAATTTGTCAATCCAAACAAACTGACCAATAACAATCAATGTCGGCTCAGTAATGCCTACTCTAAGGATTCTTATGCATTACAATTCATTTTTCATGACTTTAAATTTTTTTCAATTCCACTTAAAAATATATTTTTTTACATTCCACTTTTCAATTACTGAAGAATATTTGTAGTTCTTTCTTCTCACTTTGAGTCATGCCACACCTACAAATGAAATTTCTGAGAGCTTTACTCCATTCACATCATTAATGTCTACTCTACTTTGAAGAGGCAGCACCTCTCCAGTCATATTTGAGTTCCTTCCAACTTGAGTGACTTCTCCTTCATCATGTTATCAGACAATGTTCTGCTGCTATTGTTAAGACTGAATAAAAGTTGCCAGTTTTTTTCAGAAGTAGGTCTCCAAGTCCTTCTTTTTAGTTGTTGTATTTTGTTTTAGTCTTCCCAGTTTGTCTTAGTCTGGAAATTCTGCTGAAACTGGTCCCCCATAGGTGACCCTGCTGGTATTTGAAATGCTGGTAGCAGAGCTTCCAGCATCACAACAGCCACCACAGTAACTGTGAATGCACATTGTAATGTAGAAGTTCATTGAGCAATGCAATTAAGATAACGAACTTTATCCAGAAACTTTTTTTAAAACCCCCTCATATTTCATTTTTAAAAGACTGAATACAGAGTGACTGTGTGCTGAAGACCTGAGGGGCATGGGGGAAGGATTGCATGGAGGGGATTGTAACCATGGCAATGAGACGATATATGATGGAATGAATGTAAAAGTAATATTCTCCCATGTAAACTATCACATAATTCACAATAAATCATTAAAAAAAAAAAAAAAGACTGAATACAAACTAAAATTTGAACAGGCTATCTTTAATTTGTTGAGACTTGGTGTGGTGCTATAGGATAAGTACTGAACACCAGTTTGGAAACCTTATGAGTTGGAATTGAGTCTAGAGCACTTAACAACAACATCTTTAATTTGTAACAATATGCATATTTTGTGTTTTCCTTTATTACACATTTCCAAAATTTACCAATGCCATACAGTGGTTATGTACTACTTTACCGCCATAAACATGTCAATCGTGACTTGTTAGTAGGTTGTTGTTTTTAAGTGCCATCGTGATTCTGACTCATAGCGACCCAGTATAGGGTTTCTGAGACATTAAATCTTCATGGGAGTAGAAAGTTTCACCTTTTTCCCAAGGAGAGATTGGAGGGCTCAAACTGGACCTTTTCATTCTCAGTCCAGTGTTTATTTTATGGAGCTACTGCGTTCCCTGTTAATAGGTATTGAAATGTTATGTAGATTTAATAGGGGTTTCCTCTTAGAAGTGGTTATAATTAAATGCCTTGATTCTTTAAGTAGTAAACTGTAGTTATCTGGAAAATCCATTTATATTGAGCTACTAGCTAACCACAAAGTAAAAATGACAGAGTCATTTGTATATTGTGAATTACAATCTAGATTGCCATATCTATCATGGTTCTAGTCAAGTAATGAGACTGTGGTGTATGGTGAACACTCTGTAAGGAAAACATCCCATTAAATGTTCCTGTCCAAATATAATAGGCTACCGAAAGAGACAAAACCTGCAAAAGCACTCTGTAAATTAAAGAGTGCTATACAATCGTAGTTGTTATTAATTATTTTGACACTTCAGTGTTCCATTTAAGCAAATCACCTTAAATTAGCTGAACAAAGACACACTTATATAGAAAGCATTTTCACATTGAGTAGCTCAGTACAACCTGTTTTATGTTGTAACTCCTTCTACACTCATTTGGTAGGACGCTCCTCAATCACACCCTGATTTTAAGAACTTTTCCTTTATATTTTTATAAATCGATTGGGGCTGGAGGGAACAGACAAGAGACACAATTAACTTCAAATAAGTCAGAATTTACTACTTTGTCAGTATCAAGATTTTAGATCGTTTGTTTGAAAATGCTGACATGCAACATTAGTTTGAGATATTAATACATGTAAAAAGAATGTTGAAAATACACAACACAATAATTTACTTTTCCATAGAGATTGTTCCCCATGATGCTGTAGGCTTGAAAATTTAAAGGAGATCAAGTTACTAAACTAGAATAACAATCAACCATCCTCCTATTGAATAATCCCAAGATACATATTTTGCAGTCAGCGAAGCCAATAATAATTATTTTATTTTATAAGAGCTGTAAGCATTATTCCTGAGGCATCAATAGCACAATGCCAACAGTGATAACCCATCATAACTTTGACATACTTTAAGAAAAAAGTAATGACTGAAAAACAAAGCCCATACTAAGCTTTGTAAAGCATATATCAAAGGAAAGGAGAGGAAAATTTATATATATATATTTCACAGATAAACATTGTCTACAAGTTGTAGCAGTCACTTCTTTTTTGCTTTGTACTTTTACACTTTTCTATTGAAATATAATATTTATATAGAAAAAGACACGATTCTTGAAGAAATGGCACCTATGTATCTTGAAACCATTATCTAGAACCACATTACAGTTTCATCACCCCTGAAGATGCCAGTTCTCAGTCAACCCCTTTCCCAGTTAATATTCCCTTAGACCACTTTCTAATTGCTAGTGCCATAACAAGCTGTGTCTCTACTAGAATCTCATATACCTTGAGTCACATAACATATTTTGGTGTGTCTGGTAACTTCCTGGACTCCTTTTTGTTCAATATACTATTTAAATTAAAAAAAAAAATCATCCACAATGTTATATGTATTAGTAGTTCATGCTTTTTACTGTTGGGTATGATTCCCTCCAAGAAATATAACCTACTTTATTTATCTCTTCCTGCTTGATGGATATTTGGGATGCTTTTAGGATTGGGGTCTATGATTAATAAAATTGTTAAGTGCACACTTACACATATCATTTCTGGGACACATGTACTCATTTTCTTTGGTATATATCTAGTAGTCAATTTCTGGGTCATGAAGTAGAGTTATTTTAATTTATGAGAGACTGTCAAGGAATTTTTCCAAGTGATTTTATAACTAAGTTACATTCCTACCAGAAATGTATATGGGTGTTTCCTTGTTTCTAACTGGCTAAGATTTTTGGATAAAATATTCAGGAAAGTGCTGGATAAATAGTCCATATATACTTCTGCATTCATATATATTGGTTTGCATAGCTAAGACAGGATATGAATTAATGTAAAAGACTACAAGCTTCTTGAAAATTGAGAGCTTATTATAAGTGCTCATTTTCCTTAAGGTACTTAACATTTTCTAACTTTCTTCAGAGTCTATGAAGTGTGGATTATATGTCTGAATAAGCCTGCCTTCTGGGATCAAGTGGATGAGGATACATGGGGAAAGTGATCTTCCATTAAAGGAGAAGTTGTTGTTGTGTGCCATCAAGTCAATTCCTACATACAAATAGCAACCAAATAGGACCAAATAGCATCCAAATACGAATAGCAAGCAAATAGGCTATATTCTTGAGTCTTGGTGTGGGATAAAGTACTGGATTGCAAGGTCAGTTTCTACAGCACTTATGAACAGCAACATATTTGAGTGGAGCAAGTTTTTTCTTCCATGAAGCCAGCTGGTGGATTTGAACTACCAAACTTTTGGTTAGCAGGAGACCACACTTGATCACTAAACCTCTACAAATATATGAAATGGCTTCAAAGAGTTCATTAAAAAAAGAAAGAAAAAGATCATGGAAATTTTTTCCACAAACTTTTAGAAGTATCATGATGTTTATGTATATTTTGTTGTTGTGTGCTGCCAAGTCAATTCTGACATATAGAGATTCTAAATGATAGAATATAATGGCCCCATTGGGTTTTCTAGGCTGTAATCTTTATGGAGGAGTACTGGTGTGGCACTGTAGGATAAGCACTGGACTGCTAACTGGAAGGTTGTTGGCACAATCCCACCTGACGCTCCTCCTTGGAACTCTATACATGGTCTCTTTGAGTCAGAACTGATTCACCAGCCCTTAACAACAACAATAATATTTATGGTAGAAGGTCTCCAGGTCTTTTCTCCTGAAGGGGTTATATATATGTGTGTGTGTGTGTGTGTGTGTGTGTGTGTGTGTGTGTGTGTGTGTAAAGAGAGAGTTGTTGTTAAGGGCCGTCAAATTTATTCCGACTCATAGTGACCCTGAATATGGTTTCTGAGGAGTAGTTGGTCAGCTTGAACCAACAATCTTGCGGTTCCAACCGACTTTGCAGTCTAAATTCATTTATATGGAATCCTGGTGTGGCACTATGGGTTAATGCACTGGACTGCAAAGTCGGTTTGAATCACAAGGTCGGCAGTTCCAGCTCACTAGCCGCTCCTTTGGAAACCCTATACTGGGTCGCTATGGGTCAGAACGCAATTGATGGCATTTAACAACAACAGCAACAAATATCTCTATCTATCTCTATCTATCTATCTATCTATCTATCTATCTATCTATCTATCTATCTATCTATCTATCTATCTATCTATCTATATCTATCTATCTATATATATATATATAGAGAGAGAGAGAGTCCTGGTGTGGCACCTTAGGATAAACACTCACATAGCGAAATAAAAAAAAAACCTTCTCATTCCTGCACCATCCTCACAATTGTTGTACCTTTGAGCTCACTGTTGTTACCACTCCATCTGACTGGGGTCTTCCTCTTTTTCACTGACTCACCGTTTTGCCAAGCATGATGTCTTTCTCTAGGGACTGGTCCATCCTAATAACATGCCCGAATGATAAGAGACAAATTCTCGCCATCCTGGCTTCTAAGGTGCACTCTGATTGCACTTCTGCCAAACCAGATTTGTTTGTTCTTCTGGCAGTCCATGGTACTTTCAATAGTCTTCTCCAACATTGTTATCCAACTGCATCGATTCTTCTGCGATCTTCCTCATTCATTGTCCAACTCTTACATGCGTAATAAGGTGATTGAAAATAGCTTGGCTTGGGTCAGGCACACCTTAGTCACCAGACTGAGGCCTTGAACACTTTAAAGAAGTCTTTGCTCATGAACGCTTTAAAGAGGTCTTTTGCAGTAGACTTGGCTAATACAATAGGTCGTGGTTTTATTTCTTGATTGCTGCTTCCATGAATGTTGATTGTGGATCCAAGGAAAATGAAGTATTTGACAGCTACAATTTTTTCTCCATTTATCATTATGGGTTTTATTCTTCTAATTGTGATTTTTTTTTCCTTTACATTGAGGTGCAATCCATAAGAAGACTATACTGTTGATCTTGATCAGTAACTCTTTTAAGTCCTCTCTGCTTCCAGCTAGCAAGGTTGTACCATCTGCATATTTCAGGTTGTTAATGAGTCATTCTCCAATCCTAACGCTCTGTTCTTCTTCAAATATCCAGCTTCTCAGAGTATTTTCTCAGTATACAGACTGAAAAACTGAAAGGATGCAACCCTTTCATACACCTTATATGATTTTAAACCATTCATTATATTCTTTTTCTGTCCTAACAATTGCCTCTTGGTCTATGTACAGGTTCCCCGTGAACAAAAATTGAAAGTTCTAGAATACCTATTATTTACAATATCATCCATAGTTGCCATGATCAACATAGTTCAAAGACTTAGCATAGTCAATAAAGCTCTTCTCAGCTTTCATTTAAGATCCATCTGATGTCACCTATGATATCCTGCATTCCATATCTTCTTCTGAACCAAGCCTGAATTATTGGCAATTACCTATGTACTGTTGCAACTGGTTTTGAATCTTCAGCAAAATTTTATTTGCATGTGAGATTAATGATATTGCTCAATGACTTCCCCCATTCCATTATAAGCATCTTTGAATGGGCACAAATATGAATCCTGTCCAACAGGTGGGTCAGGTAGCTGTCATCCAGATTTCTTGGCACAGATGAATGAACACCTCCAGTGCTGCATCAGTTTGCTGCAAGTATTCAATTTGTATTCACTTGATTCCTGGAGGCTTGTTGTTCACCAATGCCCTCAAGTTGGACTACATTCCTCAATAACATTGGTTCTTGATCGTATGTGACCTCCTGAAATAACTGAACGTTGACCATCTCCTTCTGGTACAGTGACTCTGTGTATTCCTTCCATCTTCTTTGGATGCTTTCTGCATCATTCAATGTTTTTCACACATTGCTGTTGTTGTTGTTAGGTGCCAAGTCAGTACCAACTCAGAGCAACCCTATGCACAACAGAATGAAACACTGCCTGGTTCTGGGCCAACCTCACTACTGTTGCCATGCTTGAGTCCATTGATACTGCCACTTTGCCAATCCATCTCACTGGGATTCTTCCTCTTTTTCTCTGACCTTCCACATTACCAAACATGATATCAGTATCCAGAGACTGGTCCCTCCTGACAATATTTCCAAAGTATGAGTGATAAACTTTGGCTAGCCTGGCCTCCAAGTAGCACTCTGGCTGCACTTCTTCCAAAAAGGATCTATTGGTTCTTTTGGCAACTTTCAATATCCTCCTCCAACACCATAACTCAAAAGCATCAATTCTTCTATGGTCTTCCTTATTCACTGTCCAGCTTTTGCATCCATATGAGGT
>NW_006408569.1:12078359-12125912 GCF_000296735.1 Chrysochloris asiatica | reverse complement strand
CTAATGCAATATGTCGTTTGATTTCTTGACTGCTGCTTCTGTGAGTGTTGATAGTTGATCCAAGAAGAATGAAGTCCTTGACAACTTCAATCATTTCTCCATGGATAAGAATGTTGTTGATTGGTCCAGTGGTGAGGGTTTTTGTTTTCTTTACATTGAGATACAATCCATACCAAAGGCTGTGGTCTTTGATCTTCATCAGTAAGTATTTTAAGTCCTCTTTACTTTCAGCAAACAAGATTGTATCATCTGCATATTGTAGGTTTTTAATGAGTCTTCCTCCAATCCTGATGGCACATTTATCTTCATATAACCCAACTTCTCGGATTATTTGTTCAGTATACATGTTGAATAAGTATGGTGAAATAATACAACCATGTTGCACAACTTTCTTAATTTTAAACCATTTTATGTTCCCATGTTCTGTTTGAACAACTGCCTCTTGGTCCATGTACAGATTCCTCAGGAGCACAATTAAGTGTTCTGGAATACTCATACTTCAAAATATTGTCCATAGCTTGTCATGATCCACACAATTGAAAACCTTTGCATAGTCAATAAAACACAGGTAAACATCTTTCTGGTATTCTCTGCTTTCAGCCAAAATCCATCAGACATCAGCAATGACATCCCTCATTCCACGTCCTCTCCTGAATCCAGCATGAATCTCTGGAAGTTCTCTGTCAATGTATGATTGTAGCCGTTTCTGTATTACCTTTAGTAAAACTTTACTTGCATGGGATATCAAAGATATCGTCTGATGATTTTTTGCATTTCATTGCGTCACATCTCTTTGGAATGGGCACAAATACAGATCTCTTCCAATCAGTTGGCCAGATAGCTGTCTTCCAAATTACTTGGCATAGATGAGTGAGTTCCTCTAGTGTCGCTTCACTTTCTGGAAAGATTTCAATTTTTATTCCATAAATTCCTGGTGCCTAGTTCTTTCCCAATTCCTTCAATGCACCTTGGACTTCTTCCTTCAGAATCATTGGCTCATGATCATATGCTACTTCTTGAAATGGTTGGTTGAACACCAACCGTTTCCTTTTGGTACAGTGATTCTTTCTTTCGATGCTTTTTGCATCATTAAAAAAAATGCTCAGAAAATCTTTCAATAACGAAAGTCGAGGCTTGAATATTTTTTCAATTCCCCCAACTTGATAAATGCTGAATGTGTTCTTCTCTTTTGGTTTTCTGACTCCAGATTTTGCACATTGGTTCAGTTGTAATATTTGAACTTGTCTTCTTGAGCTAACATTTGAAATTTTCTGTTCAGCTCTTGTACCTTTACATTTCTTCCATTTGCTTTAGCATCTCAACGCTGGAGAGCAAGTTTCAGTGCCTCTTCTGACATCCATTTTGATCTTTTCCTTCTTTCTTATCCTCTTAATGACCTTTTGCTTTCTTCCTCTATGATGTTCTTGATGTCATCTCACAACTCTTCTGGTCTTCGGTTTTTAGTATTTAATGTATCAAATCTGTTCTTCAGATTATCTTTAAATTCAGGTGGGATATATTCAAGGTCATATTTTGGCTCTCATGGGCTTGTTTTAATTTTCTTCATCTTCAGTGTGAATTTGCATATGAGCAATTGATTGTCAGTTCCACAATTTGCCCCTGGCCTTGTTTTGGCCTGGTTTTGGTTTTGCAGAATTGTATCATGCAATCACCAGCATCATTTTTATCACCAAATCCATATTTTGCAACTACTGACACTTCCACTTTGTTTCTAACCTTTGCATTCGAATCACCAGTAATGATCAGTTCATCTTGATTGTATGTTTGATCAATTTCAGATTGAAGAAGTTGGTAGACTTCTTCTATTTCATCCTTACTGTCTTTAGTGGTTGTTGCATATATTTGAATAGTATCAAGTGGTCTTCCTTGTAGGCGCATGGATATTATCCTATCACAGACAGCATTGTAACTCATGATTGATCTGGATTTTTTTTATTTTATGATTTATTGTGAATTGTGTGATATTTTACATGGGAGAGCATTAGCTTTTCATTCATCCTATCATATATCATTTCAATGGCATGGTTACAATCCCCTCTATTCATCATCATCAACCAACCAAAGGGTATGCCCTGCAAGCCTGCCCCTCCGTCATCAGCACACAGCCCCTCTCCATCTCTGGGTCTAGAGACCCCAGCTACTCCACCTGCTCCATCACTGGCTTCACTGTTTCTCTGTGTAGAGTCCCCCTCACTCCGTTCTTCTCCCTTAATGGTCCCAGGGCCCTCTGCTTCTGGACAGCAAAGTCAATCACTCTCCTTCTTTTGCTACAAAACATCTACCTTTACATTTTCAACCCTCACAGTCACTCCTGGTAAAAATTATTCACAATTGTACCACAAGAGACTTACCCCCATAGCCTTTCATCAGCCCTGCCCAGACAGATTGTATACCACTCAGTGGAGATTCTACCTTCTTCAGTGCCCTCTGGATCTAGGCTCCCTCTTGAAAGCTTGTAAACCAGTCACATCTTGCCTTTGTAGCCCCCCATTTTGGGTAGCCAGTGTCCAAGTTGCACTTTCCTGTCTACCCTATCTTAGTGGTACTGAGAGATTTGTCTTCTAGCTCACTTGTTCTGTCTTCCATCTCTTCTACAACTTTGTCCTTCCAGTGTATTGTCTATTTCTGATATTCTATTATTGATCGTTTGGACCTCTTTCTGTAGAGTTTGGATTGTTTCTAATGCTGTATCTATCTTATTTGATTGTTCTTGTAGTGCTTTCCTGACTTCTTCCTTATTTTTTCAACTCCATTGTAAAGCATTTGGAAACATTTTGTAATCATTTTTCTGAATTCCTTCTCAGGCATTTTCAAGGTCTGCCTTCCTTCCAGAATGGAGTCCAGGTCTACCTCTAGGTCATTTGTCTCAGACATTTTATCTTGTTTCTGGACATGTGCTGATATGGTCATCTGCTTTTGCTTCTTGGACATGTTTAGTGCTTATCTGTGTCCTTGATACTTAATTGAATGTGTGTTGTGTTTTGGTATTTTTTATGCTTGCCTCTAGGTAGATGTGATCAGGATGTGGGCTTCCCTTTTTATTGATATCTCTGTAAAATAGAAGAGGAATCATAGAAGAGAGTGAGATACTGCAGAGGAAAGATGATATAGACAGAGACAGAAGAGATCTGTCTAATGAAAAAAACAAGGGTATAGTGACTGTTGTTGTTTGTTACTAAGTGTGGTCAAGTCAGTTCTGACTCATAGTGACCCTTTATAGAGTTTCTGAGAAGCAGCTGGTGAGTTTGAACTGCCGACTTTGCGGTTCAAACTGACCTGGCAGTCCATTGTTTATCCTACAGGGCCACACCAGGACTCCAACTACGCCTCCATTCAAAGACCAGAATATTGATAACAGTGGGAAAACTGGTATAAGAGGAGTAGCTCACTAGAAGTAAAAGGACAAGTACCTGAGGGGCCAGGACTTTGACTGTGTCATTTACTCAGAAGTTGGAGTCATCCAGGATATTGACAAAATGGGCATCAACGTCTTCCACAAAACCATAGAGAAATAACTGAAAGCATATTCAGGAGGAAGGTAGATGAGAAAAAGAATAGAAATTGTGTATAATAGCTCAATGACATAAAGTTCATAATAGGAATCTAAAGGAATAATGTTGTGAAAACTTTTTTGGGAAAAAAAGGAGTTGTAGCTTTCACTTTTAAATCTGAATAATTTCTACTGGAGAGGACTACAATACCAATGTCCTTAGGAGAAAGGCAGTTTTTCTTTAAAGCAAAAAAACAGAGATACAATTATTTCACAAAAGTTGCTCTAAGAATAAATACTAATTTTCTTGAATGGAGAATAGACAATGGTAGATGTTGTTGTTAAGTACTGTGGAGTCGGTTCTGACTCATAGTGACCCTGTACAGGGTTTCCAAGGCTGTAAATCTTTATGGGAGCAGAAAGCCTCATCTTTCTCCCCTGGAACCACTGGTAGTTTCAAACTGCTGACCTTGCGGTTGGCAGCCCAACTCGTAACCACTGCGCTACCAAAAATAAAATTGGTGAGCTGAGGAGCAATAAGATGAGGAACGTGATAGTGCATGGAGGCCATAGCTATCTGATAAACTAATTTTACAAAAATTAGTGGTAAAACTTTCAAGTTTTTGAAAACTGAATTGACATGATAAAGAATGGTTTGAAAGCAAGATAGTTACTGTTAGAATGAGAGGAGTGTTTTGAAAAGACTGAGGCCAAGTAAATCAGATAGTCATTCTTCATAAAATTAATTCTGAGGTTTTAATGCATCTCAACTCCATATTAATATATTTCCTATTCCAAAGTACATCTTGATCAAAAAATTATTTCATGAAACCGAAAATTTTTTAAAAGTTATGTTTTACCACAAATAGATAAAAGTTAAAGCACATAAAAGGATAGATAGAGGTCCTGGTGGGACACTGTAGCTACTAGAATGCTAATCACAAGGTCAGTAGTTCAAACCCACCTTGGAAACCCTATACAGGATTGCTTTGAGTCAGAACATACTTGAAGCACTTAACAATATTTTTGTGATCATCAATCTATATTTGATATATTTATCCAGTCCACACTCGGAAAGCTGAATTTGAATATATATTTTTATTTAACTACAAATGACTCCAAGTATTTAAAATATATTTTACTGGATATTTATTTATGTTATCAAACTATATTTATATTTATTAACTGTATAAGTGGTTTCTAATGAGAATAAGGTTTTAACAACTGAATGAATTATCATTTTGTGAAGCAAAACATGATGAAAATAAGTAAATTATATTGAAAATTTGAAAGTATAACCCATTTTCTCCTAAACATCAGGTTACAATTTATGATATTGTCTGTATTAATAGCTTTTTATTATTTAAGAAAGATCCACTTATATTTCAGTAGCAAGAGAGGAGTGGTGTAATTTAACCAGCTAATACAATAACAAAGCAAAATTTTCATTTGGAAACTGATGCTTTGTTGGAAAAGACTTTCTAAAGTCATGGATGACTTCACTGATGAAAAAAATGAGAGAGTTAAAAGTACACAAAGCAGTGCCAATTACATTTCATTCTGTAGATATTTTAAGCCTTCCATTTATAAACCTGAAGGGAAATGCAATAATGAGGCAGCCTGGTCAGATAGGCAATAAGGGCCAGGCAAGGACTGTAAAGAAAAGTATATATCATGCCATTTATTTTGTAGGTGGCAAGTAGAAACTAGAGATCATTAGGAAAAATACTACTTTTGTCCTCTCAAATTTTCGTTGATTTTTAAAAACAATTTAGGTCTTTTCAAAATTGTTCATAATACAAAATTTGCAGACTTTTTTAAATCAAAAAGTTAGTATCACAGTAACTGAAGAATGTAAGATACAGGGCTATATTCGTGTGCTTCTCTGATTATCCTTTCTCTAGCTCTTTTGCTTCATCTTTTTAGGACATGAAGCTCTATGTTGTTTTGTTTTGTTTTTCACTCATTTATAAAGAGTCCATCTACTGAGAATTTATAGTTGTTGTTGTTGTTGTTAGGTGCAGTCAAGTTGGTTCCAACCCATAGCAACCCTGTATGGGTTTCCAAGGAGCGACTGGTGAGCTTGAACCACCGACCTTGTAGTTCAAATGGCTTTGCAGTCTGAAACATTAACCACAGTGCCATACCAAGACTCCAAGCATCTACAGAAGTCAATGAATTATGCTAAGTATTCAAGTTACAAAGGTGAAAATGAATCTAGTTTTATTTTCCAATGTTCACTTCTTTCTCCCTTTCTTAGTGACATTGACCTTTATGTGAATTTCCAGTACTATTTTTACAATATCCTGATAGATATATTTCTGGATGTCTCAATGATATCACAAATGATACATATAAAAATTACATTAATTATCTATTAAAGAATAGATTTTGTTTTAAATTAGTCATATTCTTCATGTTGTTGTTGTCGTTGTTTTCTTCATCCTCCTACACATCTTATATCTTAAATTATGGCTGTACCAAAAATATAGCCAATACTGTAAGTGCATTCAAAATTCATTGATAGGAACTTTCCCTTCTGTACATTATTTTTCCTTCAGTTGAGAATGAAAAAAACTGGATAAAATATATGAAATGATTGCTTCACTGTACCATACCATCAAAAATCACAGGATTCAGACTTTTACTTCAAACAAATATGGAAAAACAAGGGATAAATTTTTATCTTTCCATTAGAACCAACTAAAATTCCAGACAAAACATATGGAACAACAGTTTTCAGATATTGGCATTATCCCAAAAGACAAGAGATTGCTAAGAAGCAGAAAATAGATGCTATGAGTCCTGATATTCCACCAGCTTATTTTCTGGTGCCAGAAAATAGGTAAAGCATGACAATCCCCTGATTTGAGAAAATGAGTGGAAAATCCAACAAAATGAAAGAAGTCAGAGTTCACAGTACAGACGTAAAGAGAAGATAGCAACATTGAAAGAGTACTCTGAGGGTTTCCAGAGGGTCCCTCTTAAATCTTGATCTGAATATTGATCAGTGCATGCATCTGCAGAAAATTACCTGAGTTCAGAAAAAGCACCACTCAAAATGACCAAACTGAATAATCCATGAAGATCATATAAGGCTGCAAATACTACATGCTTTCATGACAAAAAATAAAAAATAAAAAAATCATTAGGGAATAGTTATTGTTGCTAGATGCCATTGAGTTGGTACCAATTCCTAGCAATCCTATGAACAACAGAATGAAACATTGCAAGGCCCTGCACTATCCTCACAATCGTTGCTAAATTTGAGTCCTTTGCCAGTGCTACTTTGTCAATCCTTCTTGTTGGGGGTCTTCCTCTTTTTCTCTGACCCTGCACTTAACCAAACATGATATTCTTCTCCAGGGACTCATCTCTCCTGATAATATGTTTGAAGTATAAAAGACAAAGTTTGGCCACCTTGGTTTCCAAGGAGCATTCTGGCTGTACTTATACCAGCACCAATTAGTTTGTTCTTTTGGAAGTACATAGTATTTTTAATATTCTCCAACACCATAACTCACATGCATCACTTCCTCTAGGGTCTTCTTTATTCACTATCCAACTTTCACAAGAATTTGAGGTTATTGAAAATACCATGACTTGGGTCAGGCGCACCTTAGTCCTCCTCAAACAGACATCTTTGCTATTGACCACTTTAAAGAGGTCTTGTATAGCAGATTTGACCAATGCAATATGTCATTTAATTTCTTGACTATGTCTTCCATGCGTGTCGATGGTTGATCTGAGCAAAATGAAGTCTTGACAACTTCAATCTTTTCTCCATTTATCATGATGTTGTTTATTGGTCCATTAGTGAGGATTTTTGCTTACTTTTCCTTGAGGTGAAACCTGTACTGAAGGATGTGGTCTTTGACCTTCATCAATAAATATTTTAAGTCTTCTTTGCTTTCAGCAAGCAAGTTTGTATCATTTTATATTATAGGTTGCTAATGAGTCTTCCTTCCAATCCTGATGTCATGTTTTTCTTCATATAATCCAGTTTCTTGGATTATGTTTTCAGCATACAGATTGAATAAGTATGATGAAAGAATACAACCCTGGCAAACACCTCTCCTAATTTTAAACTATTTGGTGTTCCCTTGAACTATTTGAACAACTGCTTCTTGGTCTATGTACAGGTTCCTCATGAGCACAATTAAGTGCTCCAGAATACTCATAGTCTGCAATGTTGTCCATAGTTTATCATTAACCACAAAATCAAAAGTCTTTCATAGTCAATAAAGCACAATTTTATTTATTCTTTCCAGTGTTTTCTGCTTTCAGAGATCAATCTGACATCAGCAGTGATATCCCTCGTTCTATGTCCTCTTCTGAATTGGACTTGAACTTCTTGAAGTTCTCTGTCAATGTATGGTTACAGCTGTTTTTGTATTATCTTTATAAAAATTTTACTTGCATGAGACAATAATGATATTGTCCAATGATCTCCACATTTCATTGGGTCCCCTCTCTCTGGAATGGGCACAAATATAGATCTCTTCCAGTCAGTTGGCCAGGTAATTGTCCTCCAAGTTTCTTGTCATAGGTGAGTGAGTATCAGTTTGTTGAAAGATTTCAATTTTTATTCCGTGAATTCCAATTTGCCACTGCCATCAATTCACCTGGGACTTCTTACTTCAGTATCCTTGGTTCTTGATCATATGCTGCCTACTGAAATATCTGTACATCGACTGTTTATTTTTGGTACAGTGACTCTGTGTATTCCTTCCATCTTCTTTTGATGTTTCCTGCATCATTCGATATTTTGCCCATAGAATCCTTCAATATTGTCAATTAAGGCTTGAATTTTTTTCTTCAGTTCCCTGAACTTGAGAAATGCTGACAATGTTAGTCTCTTTTGGATTTCTAACTCCAAGTTTTTGAACATTTCTTTATATTTGACTGTGTCTTCTCAAGCTGCCCTTTGAAATTTTCTGTTCAACTCTTTTACCTCCTCATTTCTTCCATTTGCCTTAGCATATCTATGCTGGAGAGCAAGTTCAATTTCTTCTGACACCCATTTTGTTTTGTTTTCCTTCTTTCTTATGTTCTTAATTACCTTTCAGTTTTTTACTGTAAGATGTTCTTGATGTCATCCCACAACTCTTCTGGTCTTCGGCCTTTAATGTCTAATGCATCAACTCTGTTCTTCATATGATCTCTAAATTCAGGTGGGGTATGTTCAAGGTGAAGTCCTGGTGTGATGCTGTGAGTCAATGCACCAGACTGCAAAGCCATTTGAACTGCAAGGTTGGCAGATCAAGCTCACCAGCTGCTCCCCGAAAACCCTAGATAGGGTCGTTATAGGTCAGAACTGACTCGATGGCACTTAACAACAACAACAACATGTTCAAGGTAAAATTTTGGTTTTCATGGACTTAAAAAAAAAAAAAAAATCAGCTGTAGCTTCAATTTGCAAGTGATGGTCTGTTCCACAGTCTTCCCCCGGCCTTGTTTTGGCTGATAATATGGAGTTTTTCCACTGTCTCTTTGCACACATGTAGTCAATTTGATTTCTCTGTATTCCATCTGGTGAGGTCCATGTATATAATTATCTTTTATGCTGTTTAAAAAAATATATTGCAATAAAGAAGTCTTTGGTCTTGCAAAATTCTATCTTGCAATCTCCAGTATCATTTCTATCACCAAGGCCATGTTTTCCAACTATTGATCCTTCCTCTTTGTTCCAATCTTGCATTCCTATAGCCAGTACTTATCAGTACATTTTGATTGCATGTTTAATTCATTTCAGACTGAAGAAGTTGGTAGATTTGTTCTATTTCATCTTCACTGGCTTCAGTGGTTGGTGCATAAATTTGAATAACGGTGGTATTAACTGGTCTTCCTTGTAGGCATATGGATATTTTCCTGTCACAGACAGTATTGTTCTTCAAGACAGATCTTGATGTGTTATTTTTGATGATGTATGTGATGGCATTCCTCTTTAATTTGTCATTCCTGGTATAGTAACCCATGAGATAGTCAGATTCCAAATGGCCAATACCACTCCATTTCAGCTCACTAATGCCTACAATATTGAAGTACATGTGTTCAGTATAATTTTTGACAATGTCCAATTTTCTGAGAAATATACTTCATAGAGTTCATGTTCCTATTATTAATGGATGTTTACAGTTTTTTCTCTTCATTTTGATTTGTGAATCATCATCAAATGAAGATCCTGAAGGCTTTACTCTATTCGTGTCATCACTGTCAACTCTACTTTGAGGAGTCAGCTCTTACCCAGTCATATTTTGAATGCTTTCCAACCTAAGGGGCTCATCTTCTGACACTAAATCTAACAATATTTTGGTGATTTTCATCATGTTTCAATATCTAATATTCTGGTGCTGACAACATTCCACTGCTATTTATAAAGTATTCAGTGACTAAACATTCAGAAGTATTCCATCTCTCCTTCTTCCTAATCTGTTTTCATCTGGAAGTTTAGCTGAAACCTGTCCACCGTGGGTAACCCTGCTGGTGTTTAAAATACTAGTGGTCAAGCTCCCAGAAACATGCAAGCCACCATAGTATGACAAATTGGTAGAGAAGTGGTAGACAACAGAATTGTGAGTTATGCAAATAGCGATTCAGAAATCCAAATATGAATCCCTCAGTCTATTGTTTGGTACTAAGAAACACAAACATACTCATACAGTGAAATCCCACATAAAGGGGCAAAGAACTTCAGTGGAGCAGGAAGCTGAACAATTTCTAGAATTCTCATAGAATTCTCATTCTAGTTCCCATAAGTGAGATTAGAGAGTTCCCTTGAATATCCAGGACATTTGTAGAGATTTTAAAGTTAAGCAGTGTTAGTAATAAGTGAGCTATTACTATAGCTGCTACATGCTGCCAAATTGTTTCTGACTCATGGCATCCCAGTATAGGGTATCTGAGGCTGTAAATCTTTACAGGAACAGAAAGCTTCATCTTTCTCCCACAGAGTAGTTAGTGGATTAGAACTGTGGACCATAAAGTTATTAACCCAAATTGTAATCCACTATGCTATCAGGGCTCCTTAAGTGACCCATTGTTGTTGTTGTGAAGTGTGGCTGAGTCAGTTCTTACTCACAGCAACCCTGCATAGGATTTCCGAGGAGTGACTGGTGGGTTTGAACTGCCGACCTTGTGGTTCAAAATAACCTTTCAGTCCAGTGTTCATTCTACAGTTCCAACCAGGACTCAAGTGACCCATTAGTAAGGCTAAAGTAACAATAAAGCTACTAAAGATACCACCCGTTCCCAGAAGGAAATGTTACCCATTCTTGGTTATCTTCATGATCATTGGTATATTGAGTCATTGTTGTCTCTGTTGTGCCAATCTGTCTAATTCAGGATTTCTCCACATTACCAAACAGGATTCTAGTAATTGATCTTTCCTTATGATGTGTCCAACATGTGTCAAGATCTTGCCATTCATACTTCGAAGGAACATTCTTATTATGTTTATTCTAAGATTGATTTGGAATCCTGGTGTGGCGCTGTGGGTTAATGCGCTAGACTGCAAAGCCATTTGAACTGCAATGTCGGCTCCTCAGAAACCCTACACAGGGTTGCTATGGGTCAGAACCGACTCGACGGCACTTCACAACAACAACAACAAGATTGATTTGTTTATTCTTTTGGCTTCTATGGTATATTCAGTATTCTTAACCAACACCACAGTTGACTGCATCAATTGTTTTTCTGTATTTCTTTTTCACTATCCTACTTACACATGCATTTAAGGTGATTGAAAAGACCAAACTTTGGGTCAAAATGACAACTTTGCATTAAAAGAATAACAAAAGATCAACATGATTTGCAATTAACCTAAAGGCCTTCAAATAGACTTCAATTTTCCTTAAAGGGAGACAACAACATCCAGAAATTTAACAAACTAGCATTACATGGTTCAGCATCTAATTATGAGATGTGTGAAGGAGTACAGGAGAGAAAAATCATTTACCTGAAAGGGATCAAGACATGATGGAGATGATACAGTCAGCAAAAGTACAACTCTCAGTTTGTTGTTCTATGGTGACTTGCATGCTGCTGTGATGCTGGAAGATATGCTATTGGTTTTTCAAATACCAGCAGGATCATCTATGATGGACAGGTTTCAGTGGGGCTTCCAGAGTAATATAGACTAGGAAGAAAAACTGACAATCTGCTTCCAAAAACTAACCAATTAAAAGCTTGTGGATCAGTGTTTAACTAAATTGCTTTGGATACAAATCAGGAGGGATCAGTCTCTGGAGAAAGACATTAGTGCCAGTGATAGATTTGAACATGCTGATTGATCATGAGGATGACACAGGACTGGGTGCATTCTATTCTACAAGTGGAAGGTGACTCACTGCTACTTATCTAATTATCAAAGAAACAAATGCAAAAATAATGTAAAAAAAAAACTATTAAAATATATTCAAAGGTTAAAGAGAACTGTGCGCATAGTGAAGAGAAATGCAATTTCTGTATTATTGCATTGATAAGTTGACTCTAAAATTGATGTGGTAACTCAAATGACCTTCAAAAGATGAGCTATTTTGTAAAATAATACTTTGGGAGGATCTGCCGTGGTTACGAATCGGACTGTGAACCGCAAGGTCAGCAGTTCGAAACTACCAGCTGTTCTGTGGGAGAAAGATGAGGCTTTCTACTCCTGTAAAGGTTTACAGCCTCAGAAACCTTGTACAGGGTAACTATGAGTTGGAACTGACTCCACGGCATATAACAACAACAACAGCCATACTAAATACTAAGGTTTAACTATCCAAGACCAAGACCATTGCCCTCGCATCAATACCAACTGATAGTGACCCTATAGGGCACTCAGAGTTTCTAAGTTCTCTCATGGAGTTTCTAAGGCTGCAATATTCACAGAAGCAATTTGATACATCTTTCTCCATGGAATCAGCTAGTGGGTTCGATCTATAAACCTTTTGGTTAGCAGCTGAGCACTTAATTACTATACAACCAGGGCTTCGCTGTACTTAGTATTACTGTTGTTATTATGTTAAGTACCATTGAATCAGTTGCAACCCATAGCAAACCTGTGCAGGGTTTCCTAGGAGCTACTGGTGGGCTTGAATGTCATCCTTGGAGTAAAACGGAGTTTGCAGTCCAGGGGATTAATCCACAGCACCACACCTGGACTTACTATAAATTTTCGTTAATCAAGATAGTCTCAAAATAACAGGAACATAAGTCCATGAAATAGAATACAGAGTTCAGAAACAAAACTACACCTGTATGGATAATTTATTTTCCATCAAGTCAACAAGGTAATTTAATAAGGAAGTGCAGTAAGCAGAATTTTAGTCTTGATGATCTTTATTCCCTGCTATGATGCCTACATATGCAGATAAAATTTACATTGTTTTAATTGTTGTTAGGCACCAGTCAGTTGATTTCAACATATAGTTGTTGTTGTTGTTACATGCCGTCGAGTCGGTTCCAACCCATAGCGACCTTGTACAGGGTTTCCGAGGCTATAAATCTTTATGGGAGCAGAAAGCCTCATATTTCTTCTGCTGAGCAGCTGGTAGTTTCGAACTGCTGACCTTGCAGTTTATAGCCCGATTCGTTACCACTACGCTACCAGAGCTCCTTGTAGCCCTACTTAAATCAGAAGGGAACACTGCCCAGTCCTTAGCCATCCTCACAGACTTAGCTATGTTTGAGCCTATTTATTGTTGCAATCACTCTTTCAATCCATCTCTCTGAGGATCTTCCTCTTTTTCACTGACCCTCTATTTTACTCAGTATGATGTCCTTCTCCAGGAATTTGTGCCTCCTGACAGCATGTCCAAAGAACTTAAGCCAACGTTACAGCCATGCTCACTTCTAGGGAACATTCTATCTACATTTCTTGCAAGACAGATTTTGTTTATTCCTCTGATTGTTGTTGTTATTGTTATGTGTCATTGGTTCCAACTCATAACAACTCTGTATAGGGTTTCCAAGGAGTGACTTCTGAGCTTGAACCACTGACCTTTCTGTTCAAACCAACTTTGCAGTCCAACGCATTATCCCACAGCACCATAGCAGTACTCCAGGACTCCCTTAGTCCATGGTAATTTAAATATTCTTCGACAACATCATAATTTAATGGAATCAATTATTTGGTTTTCCGTATTCATTGTTCAGTTTTCACATGCATATTAGGTGACTGAAAATATTAACCTTTATGGCAGGCTCACATTAGTCTCAAAGTGATATGTTTGTTTTTAACAATTTAAAGAGGTCTTGTGCAGAATATTTGTCTAATGCCATGTGTAGTTTGATTTCTTTATGGCTGAATATGGAGGAATATGAAAATGGATGCACAAGCCAAGAATTGTGGATGGCCTCTAGAAGCTGAGAAAAGTTCACAGCTGTCAGCCAGCAAATAAATAGAGACCTTAGATCTGCCAATAATCTAACTAAGCAAGGATATGGACTTCCACTTAAAACCCTCCAGAAAGAAATTCAGCTATTAGAACTCCTTGATTTTAGTCTGATGAGACCCATGGCAGACTTTTGAATTACATAACTGTAAGATAATAAAATTGATGCATTTTAAGCTTCTAAATATGTTATAGCAATGATACAAAACTAATAGAGGAAATAATAGTATGTTCAAGAAATGTACAACATGTTTTACTACATTTGTTGAACATACAAATGTAAAACAACATGTAAAAATATAAACTTCAACTTTTATCTCAGATCATACACAAAAAATAGCACAACTGGATGATATATGTAAACGTAATAATTGCTGTTGTTATTAAGTGCCTTCAAGTCAGTTCCGATTCATAGCAACCCTGTATAGGATTTCCAAGGAGCATCTGATGAACTTGAACCACTGACCTTGTGGTTCAAAATGACTTTGCAGTCAAGCACATTAACCCACATTGCCACACCAAGACTTCAAATGCAATAGACAAGCATATAATAATTATGAAAGAAAGTATAATAGCCTATCATAAAAAGGCAAAATATCTTCCTAATGAGGAGTCCCCAAATTTCTTATGTAGGACAAAAAAAAAGGAGAATTATAAAATAAAAACTTAATAAGTCTAACTGCATTAAAAAAAATTTAAACTTCAGTTCTTTGAAAGTCACCATGAATAAAAAGAAAAGCAAGACATAAATTGGGAGACAATATTTTTTAGTACAGGCATCTAACCAGTGACTTTTTATCCAGAGCATATAAATAACTTACAAATCAGTAGTAAGAATACAAACAACCCAGTGAAAATGGCAAAAATTTTAATATCATTTCATAAATGAAGATGTATAAATGACTAATAAGTATAGAAATGGATGTTCAAGAATATTAGTCACTAGGGAAGTAAAAATAAAATCCCTAATGAGATAACACTACACATCCATTACAATAGCTAAAATTAATGAGACTGCTAATACCAAGGGTTGGTGAAGATGTGAACTGTCATTTTCCTGTAATGCTTGTGGACATCTAACATGGTATGCTCACCCTAGAAATCATCTTGACAGTTTCTTACGAATTTGCTATAAGTTCCATCTATTCCACTCAAGAGAAATGGAAATATATGTCTACAAAAGTCTTGTAAATGAATGTCCATAGCAGCTCTATAGGCAATATTTGCAAATAACTAAAATGTTCCTCAATAGATAAAAGGATATTCAAATTGAAATATTACTAAAGAATATAAAAGGATTATTATTATTAGCACATTTTGTAATAATCTCAAAAAATATTAGGTTGAGTGAATGAAGCCTGTCAGAAAAAACTGAATATGATGCTTATATTAACTATTGTTAAGTGCCTATAAATAGGAAAATCTAATGTGCAACAGAACAAAACACTGCCAAGTCCTGTGACATCCTCACAATTGTTGTTACACTTAAGCCCATTGCTCCTGCCTGTGCACCAATCCATCTCATTGGGAGTATTTATCAGATTTGTTAGTTCTCTGGTACTCCATAGTACTTTCAATATTCTTCTCTAAAGTAATAACTCAAATTCATCATTTCTTCTATGGTCTTCCTTATACATTGTCCAACATGCATATAAGGCAATTGGAAATATTATGGCTTGGGTCAGGTTCACATTAGTCCTCAAACTGATATCTTTGCTCTTGAACATTTTAAAGAGGCCCTGTCCAGAAAGTTTGAATAATACAATAATTTGATTTTTTGACTGCTGCTTCCATGAATATTGATTGTGGATCCAAGCAAAATGAACTCTTTGATAACATCAAGTTTCTATATTTAACATGATGTAATGTATTCGTCCAGTTGTGAGGATCTTTTGTTGTCTTTACATTGAGGTGTAGTTCATACCAAAAGCTATAGTTTTTGATCTTCATCAGTAGATCTTTTAAGTCCTCTTTGTTTCCGGTTAGCAAGTTAGCATCATCTGTGTATTACAGGTTGGTAATGAATTTTACTCTAACCCTGATGCCAAGTTTTTCTTCATATAATCCAGCTTAAATTATTTGTTCAGAATATGTATTGAATAAATATGGTGAAAGAATACAACTCTTGCACACATATTTCCTAGTTTTAAACCAATCACTATCTCCATTTTCTGTTCTAATAACTGCCTCATGGTCTATGTAAAAGCTACTCATGAGCACAATTAAATGTTCTAGAATACTCATTCTTTGCAATGTTATCCAAAACTTATTATTATCATGCAGATGACAGCCTTTGCATAGTCAATAAAACACAAGCAAACATCTTTCTGGTACCCTCTTCTTTGAGCCATGATCATCTGATGTCAACAATGATATTCCTAGTTCCACCTCCTCTTCTGAATCCTGCTTAAATTTCTGACAGTTCCTTATCAATGTACTGTTGCAGCTGTTTTTAATTTATCTTCAATGAAATTTTATTTGCTTGTGGCAACAATGATGTTCTTTGATGATTTCCTCTGTTGGGTCACTTCTCTTGGGGTTGACACAAATATGGATCTCTTCCAACCAGTTGGCCAAGTAGCTGTCTTCCAAATTTCTTGGCATAGATAAGTCAATGCTTCCAGTGCTTCATCAGTTCATTGGAACATTTCTATTCCATCAATTCCTGGAGCCTTGTCTTTTTGCCTTCAGTACAACTTGAACTTCTTCCTTCAGTACCACTGATTTTTTTAAAAAAACTTTTTCTTGTGAATTTAGTGAAGGTTTACAGAGCAGATCATCAGTTTTATATTCAACAAATCATATACTTTGTTTCATTATATGGTTGCAATCTCCTCCATACACCAATGTTGTTGTTGTTATGTGCCGTGAAGTTGGTTCTGACTCATAGAGACCCTGTACAGGGTTTCCAAGGCTGTAAATCTTTACAGGAGCAGAAACCCTCATCTTTCTCCCACAGAATAGCTGGTAGTTTCGAACTGATGACCCTGAGGTTAGCAGCTCGATTCATAACCACTGCTCCTTAGGTATAGTTAACAGCATTTACCTCTAGTCACTCCAACCACTGCATTACTCCCTGTGTCTCCTGCCACCTCCATCATTCCTCTGCCAACCTCCCTCTGGTTGTATATTGCCTGCCCCATCATCCATGTCAACACATGTCTACACTTTAGCGCATGTATAAAAACAAAACAAAACAACAACAACAACAAAACGCAGGGATATATAATCGTTTCAACAACCACAGGGCATGTTCTGGAAGCCAGTATCCTGGGCACCAGCACACAGCCTTTCTCTTTCCATGAGTCTAGAGACCTCAGCTACTCAATCTCTCCATGCCATCACCTCTGCTTCCATCTCTGGTGTTTCTCTGGTTAGGATCCCACATTCAGCTCATGCTCTTCTCTCTTGATGGTTCTAGGGTCCTCTGTTCCTGGAATGCAAGATTAACTACTCCCCCCTTTTTGTTGTACAACCTCTACCTTTACAGTTGTAACAATTGCAATTAGGTATGATAACAGCTACTCACTACTAAATCAATGAATCCCATCCCCATCTCCTTTCACCAGACCCATCTAGACAAGATGAAAACTATTCAGTGGGGAGTCTACCTTCCCACGCACACTCTGAAACTAACCTCCTTTTGAAAATTTGTAAGCCTGTCACTTTGTAAGTTTTTAGCTCCCTCTCCCACCCCATTTTAGGCAACCAATGTCTAAGTTGCCCGTCCCTATCAACACTGTGTACAGAGGGGATAGTTTTGATCATTGATCTGAAGACTCCTTCTCTCTAGGTGAGTATTTTGAGCTACTACATCCATCCATAAGTCATAAGTATGGGTCAAGTTCATCAAATTGTAGCAGTTTACACTTGCTTCCTTTATTAAATTTCTTCTTATCTTCCTCTAGTCAGGTTCTGATCATCAAGTCATTAAAGTTAGGTCAAATGGGTACTATCTGCAAGTTTGGGAATTCTTTTGCATGTCCCCTCACGTCATATCAGCTGGACGCTTCACTCTCAGTTCTAGCCGTCAGTGGATATGTCTTTATCCATGGTCCCAGAAGTCCCCAAGTCTCACTACACATTGGACCAAGCAGCCCTTCCTCTTTTCTCTCTTATCTCAAAGTCAATGGGAGTCTATGGAACTTGGTCAAATACAACCCATACCTTCATTGATGCCTTTCCCCCATTTACACTCACAAGTATACCAAGGTGGTTGCCAGCAAGCTTACATGCCTGCTCTTGTGGTCCCTTTGAGTTTCAGTCAAACTGGAAGGGGGTTTGTCCTGAAGGAATTTGATTGCTTGCCTTGATGGCACCCCTTCGAACAATTTACTTATTCTTGTAGTAGCCAATCAGACTGCCGTTTTTGTTTTTGATTTTCCTTGCTGGTCTTTCTTACAAGAAGTATCGTCTGTTCCTTTAGCAGCTCCAGGTTGGTCTGTATGTCCTTTTAAGTGGGAATTTCCCACCTCAGAAGTTTCTGGATGGGGCTCAGGATTCTACTTAAGTTTCTATACGTTACAAAGGCTCAGCAAGAAGCCTGTTTCACCGGGCAAGTTCTAGAACCCCTTTTAGGTATTCCAATCAGTTATAGGTTGAAGATGGGCTTACAAGCTTTCTGTAATCATGTTTCCCTATATTCCTTTCTATCCCACTTAAGTGTCTATTTTACAATAGTAGACAGGGGAAACCTATATGCATAAGTAAGTCAAGCATCTTAACATTTCCCCTCTCTTACCCATTCAGGCTATGCCTCGATCTCTGTATCCAGAGTCCTGTTGTTCCAAGGCTGAACATATATTAGTATTTACCTCTGTCCCATTTAGCCCATGTAATCCTACCAAAGTATTTCCCTATCTACCTTGTTTTTCCTCTCCACTCCCCCTTTTGTGCATTACCCTCATTTTCTTGTATATTGCCTTCCTAAACCCATAAGCTATGATGTGACTATCCCCTAACCTTCTCTTCCCTCCCAACCCTGGTAACAAATAAAGAATTTTTCTTCTTCTTCTTCTTCTACTTAGTAAATGTCATTGATTCTTGATCATTGACCATTTCTTTTTAGTACAGAGACTCTGTGTATAACTTCCATCTTCTTTTGATGCTTTCTGCATCATTCAGTATTTTTTCCACAGAATCTTTAAATATTACAAGTTGAGGTTTGATTTTTTTCTACAGTCCTTTCAGCCTGAGAAACTGTTCTTCCCTTTTGGTTTTCTAATTTCAGATCTTTGCACATTTCATTATAATATTTGACTGTTTTCTCAAGCTGCCCTTTGAAATTTTCTGTTCAGCTCTTTTACTTCCTCACTTCCTCCATTCACTTCAGCATCTATATGTTGGAGAGTAAGTTTCATAGTGTCTTCTGATATCCGTTTTGTCTTTTCTTTCTTTCCTAATTTTATAATGACCATTTGCTTTTTTCATGTATGATGTTCTTGATGCCATTCCACAACTCTTCTGGTCTTTGGTTATTAGTGTCCAATGCATCAAATCTGTTCTTGAGATGGTCATATTTTGACTCTTGTGCACTTGTTTTTATTTTCTTCAGCTTTAACCTGAAGGTGCAGATGAACAATTGATGATCTGTTCCAGAGTCAGTCCCTGGTTTTGTTTAAGTTGATAATATTTGTAGAACATTTTCCATCTAAAATAATGTGATTTCTTACATGTTGCTTCCATGAGCATTGATTATAGATCCAAATAAAATTATGTCCTTCACAATTTCAATCTTTACGCTGTGTTTATTAAGATATTTCTTACTGGTCAAGATGTGAGGGTTTTTGTTATCTTTCCACTGAAGTGCAATCCATACAGAAAGTTTGATCTTCATAACTAAGTACTTTAGTTCTCTTCACTTTCAGTAAGCATGGTCATATCATCTGCACATTGCAAGCTGTTAATGATCTTTCCTTCAATTCTGTTTCCACATTCTTTATACAGTTTGGCTTCTCAGATTATTTTCTTAGCATACAGATTGAATAAATATAGTGGAAGGAAACCACCCTATGGACACATTTCTGAAATTTAAACTACACAGTATTCTTTTATTCTATTTAAATGACTGCTTCTTGTTTTATGTATAGGTTCCACATAAGCACAATTAAATTTTCTGGAACTCCTATTATGTACAATATTTTCCATTTTTTTTGTTATAATCCACAAAGTCAAATGACTTTGCATAGTTAATAATGTCCAAGTAAACATCTTTTTGGTATTATCTGGTTTCATCCAAGATCCATCTGATGATATATCATCCCTACTTCTTTGTCCTCCTCTGAATCTGACTTGGATTCCCTGTTGACTTACTGCTGCAATTGTTTGTGAATTATCTTCAGAAAACTTTTACTTGCATGTGATATTAATGATTGTTGTTGCTGTTATGTGACATGGAGTCGTTCCAACTCATAGCAACACTGTACAGGGCTTCCAAAGCTGTAAATCTTTAAGGGAGCAGAAAGCCTCATTGTTCTCCCATGGAACAGCTGGTAGTTTTGAACTGCTGACCATGATATTAGCAGCCCAATTTGTAACCACTATGCTACCAGAGCTCCTTGATATTAATGATATTGTCCCATAATTTCCATTCTGTTGAGTCACCTTTCTTTGGAATGGGCACAAAAAGGATTGGCCAGGCAGGTAGCTGTCTTTCAAATTTCTTGATATAGATGAATGAATACTTCCAGCATTGCATTAGTTTGTTGAAATATCTCAATTGGTATTTCAATTCCTGTAGCCTTGTTTTTCACTTCTTGTTTGGACTTCTTGTCTTTTTACTTTTTCCTTGAATAATGTGGATTCTTGATCAAACGCTATCTCTTGAAATAGTTAAATATCCACCATTTCTTTCTGGCACAGTGATTCTGTGTATTCCTTCCATCTTCTTGTCATGCTTCCTGCGTCATTCAGTATTTTGCCTAATATCCTTCAATATTGCAACTCAATTTTTGAATATTTTCTTCAATTCTTTCAGCTTGAGCAGTGCTTAGTGTGTTTTTTCCTTTTATTTTCTAACTTGGGGTGTTTGCACATTTAATTAAAATATTTAACTTTATCTTATTGAGCTGCCCTTTGAAATTCAGTTCTTTTACTTCATCATTTATTCCAGTTGCTTTAACATCTCTCTGTTCAAGAGCAAGTTTCAGAATTTGAGAACTCTAAAACAGAATCTCTATGATGGCATGGAGAGATAGAGCAGCTGATGACTCTATATTTATGGAAAGAGAAAGGCTGTGTGCTGGCAGCCAGGATGCAGTATTGCAGAATGTGCCCATGAGTTGTTTAAATGATTATATATTCCTGAGTGTTTTTATGTGCATGAAAAAAAAAAAAAAAAGCACAGAGGGAATAGAAGCAAATACTGTTGAATGATGATGCATGGAGGAGACTGTAATCATTGCAATGAAATGAAATGAAGTACAATAGGATGAGTGCAAAACCTATGTTCTCCCATGTAAACTATCATTCAATTCACAATAAAAGCTTTAAAAGTAAAAATAATAATCTATAAATACAAAAAGATGATCAGCAGAAAGAAATACGTTAACTATACAGTGGCTTGGGGATATTTTTAGGGTGATTGGAATATTTGTTCTGATGGTGGTGGTAGTTACATGGGTTTCACATTTGTCAAAACTGTACCTTTATAATGGGTGTACTTTATCATATGCCAGTTATGCTTCAATAAGGTTGATTTAAAAATATGTTTTATATAGGAAAACAAGCAAAAACTAAAGAGCTTTAGATGATACTCTGAAGCATCTTTTGTCAGATTTGAAGCGTCTTCTTTTTTTTCTTTTTTCCTTTCAAGTCCCTGACCAATTTGGACAAAAGACACATTTCCATGTTCCTCTCCTGTCACATACCAAAAGTCACTCCCATATTTCTAGAGAAAAAAAGATTATTTGTTGTATTATTTATGTTGATTTTTTACAACTTTTTGCCTTTTTTGTTACTTTTTATTTGTACCTGATATCCCTCCTTGTATTCAAATCTAATTCTCTACAAGCTGTAATATCCTCTTATATGTCAATTTCTCTGTTGAATCCTCCTCTTTTAAAAGCATTTCTCATGTACTCAAATATTTTCATTTTAATAAATTTGCTTATCTAAGTCTTACCAGAAGAAGACACATATTTGACAGTGTATCACATCACCTTGAGCATTTAGTTATTTGCAGTGGCTGGTGGATGTGTGCCCTCAAGTTGGTTCTGACCCACAGTGACTCTGAGGCTGTAAATCTTTATGGGACCAGAAAGCCTCATCTTTCTTCCATGGAACTCCAGATATATTCAAACTAGTGAACTTGTGGTTAGCAGTTCAGCTTGTAATTCATTATACCAACAGAGCTTGTTGTTGCTGTTGTTGTTAAGTGCCATGGAGTTGGTTAAAACTCATAGTGACCCTGTATAGGGTTTCCAAGAACCAAGGTGAGTTTGAATCCCCAACCTTGTGGTTCAAACCAAGCACCACATCAGGACTCCCTACCAGGGCTAGTCCCTCTGTAAACAATGCATGCATGCATGCATGTATGTGGTAAGGGATAAAAAGACAAAAATAAAACAGGGGCAAAAGTGTTTGCTGGGTTAACAAAGTTTAGTTAGAAAGATTCTTCTACCATATTTTCTATTATCATTTGAAAGATGGTGGTTGTGATGTGCTATTGAGTCAGTTCCAACTCATGGCAACACTGCATAGGGTTTCTGAGGCTGTAAATCTTTACGGCAGCAGTAAGCCTCATATTTTTCCTGAGGAAGAGCTGATAGTTTCAAACTTCTGACCTTGAGTTTAGCAGCCCAACTTGTAACCACTAGCCACCAGAGCTCCTTAATTTTCAAGATAGAACTAAAAAATGTAGTCAAACATATGTATACATATCAAGTATATATTGTTTTGATCAATTTCAACTTTTAAGATTTAAATAATCATTACTATACCTTTTATTTGTCTTTCTCACCTCCACTTCTATTACAAATGCATTATGTTTAGAGTATCTTTGACATTCCAAATAAGTCTTTTGCAAAGCTTTGTGTTGATATTATTTTATTGCTACCATTGATAAAGTATCTTCTCAACTTCATTAAAACTTAAATGAAGACCCATGGAGTCTAAGGGAAATTAGTTTTCCATTTTTTTCTCTTTGTTCTTGAGAATGATTTGTCAAGTACAAACACATCCATAAACTTAGATATCACACCCTAGGGAAAATATACTACAATTTATTCCATTGTTAGTGGTTTGCATTATGACATGACCTACCACTACAAAATTTGCATGGTGAATTTAATTTATATTTAACCATATCATCATCCCAGATGATGAGAAAGAGCAAAATTCCATTTGTCATTCAGATAAAAAACCTTACAGAAATCATATGTCTATTTTACACTGCTGAATTTAAAATTGTATTGCCACAACTGGATTCAGTTCATTAAAGTATAATTATTTATAGGAATAGCATTCTTCTTGCTGCAATTCATATGACTTGAACTATTCATTCAACATATGTGTTTACAGAATGACAGAAAATAGCAGCATTTCAGAATTGAGGTGTTTGGTATGTGTTTTTTTTTTTTTTTTTTTTTTTTTTTTAATCTCTATATACTATAGCAAACAGAAACAACAAAATACTTATTCTTTAATTCTTTTTTCAAATGTATCTGGTAAGTTTATGGTCATCTTGCCCTTTCATTTTCCATTGAATATAACTTGGTGGTGTTCTAAATCATGTGAAAGGGTGGACATGGCTTTTCACATCATTCAGAGGTAATTCAGCACTAATTTGAAATAGCTGGTACAACTCTCATTATGATTACCAAAATTTTAGAAAAAGACAGCGAGACTAACAAACAAATTGATGCAACTATCAGCATGACCAGACTAGGAAAATGCTGCCTTTGGGTAAAATGATTCTTTGATTCTCCACCCATCTCCTTTTCAGTGCCTTTTTTCAAGGTCACTCTCCAGATTAAAATCACTTACTTGGTTTGTCATTGCCTATAAGGTGGGTTTCCACCAGTCATCTGTTAGTTTGTCTTATTGTGATGACTTGTGTGCTCCTGTGACACTGGAAGCTATCCTACCGGTATTTAAAATATCAGAGTCACCCATGTGGACAGGTTTTAGTGGAACTTTCAGACAAAGGCTAGGAAGAAGGAGAGGGAGTCTACTTCTGAAGGGGTGTTGTTATTGTTAATTGTCATTGAGTCAGTACCAATTCACAGTGATCATGTATAGGGTTTCCCAGGAGCAGCCAGTGGGTTTGAACTGCCAACCTTGTGGTTCACAGTCCAGTGCTCATTTTACAGTGCCAAATGATGAATCTGAATGGTTAGTCACTGAAAACATTATGAATAGCTGAAGAACATTTTCTGACACAGTGCCAGAAGATTAGCCTTTCAGGTTGTAATGCACACAAAATATGATTGGGAAGAGTTGCCTCCTCAAAGTAGAGTTGACCTTAATGCCATGAATGGAGTAAAACTTTGAGGACCTTCCTTTGCTAATGAGGCACAAATTAAGATGAGAAGAAACAGTTACAAGCATCCAATAATAATCAGAACATACAATGTATGAAGCATAAACCTAAGAAAACTGGATATAGTCAAAAATGAAATGGAATGCATAAAGATTGATATCCTAGGCATTAGTGAGCTATCCTGGTGTGTTCCTTATAGGATAAGCACTGGAATGTTAAAACCAAGGTCAGTGATTCAAAACTACCAGTTGTTCCTCAGATACCATACACAGGGTCACTATGAATCAGAACTGACTCAATGACACTTAATAACAGTGAACTAAAATGCAGGTGAGCTATCTTGGTGTGGTGCTGTAGGATAAGAACTGATATGCTAACACCAAGGTCAGTGGTTCTAACCCACCAGCTCTTCCTCAAATACCCTATACAAGGTAAGTGCTGACTCTACAACACTTAACAACAGTGAGCTGAATGGGTTGGTATTGGCCATTTTGAATAGGACAATCATGTGATTTACTATAAGGAGTTCCAGTAGCATAGTGGATTACGAGCTGGGATGCTAACTGCAAGGTCAGTAGTTCGAATCTATCAGTCTCTCCGAGGGAGAGAGATGAGGCTTTCTGCTCTCATGTAGATTTATAGTCTTAGAAATCCTATATAGGGTCACTGTGAGTTGGAACCAACTCAAAGACACTTAACAACAACAATGGTTTACTGTATCAGAAATAACAAATTGAAGAAGAATGGCATCACATTCATCATAAAAATAGCACCTTAAGGTCTATCTTGGAGTACAATACTCTCTGTGATTGGATAATATCAATACATCTACAAGGAAGACAATCCAATTATTATAACATCAATTAATATCATTATTCGAATATATACATCAACTACTAAAGCCACTGATAAGAAAATTGAATAATTCTATGAACTTCTTCAGCCCAAAATTGAACATTCAATCAAGGTGAATTGATAATTAGTGGTGATTGGATTGCAAAAGTTGGAAACAAAGAGGAAGGAACAACAGTTGGAAAATGTGGCTTGGTGATACATATACTAGAGATTGAATGGTCAGATTTTACAGGACAATTGGCTTAGCATAGTGGTTAAGAATCGGGCTGTGAACCGCAAGATCAGCAGTTCGAAACTACCAGCTGTTCCACAGGAGAAAGATGAGGCGTCTGCTCTCGTAAATATTTATAGCCTCGGAAACCCGGTACAGGGTTACTATGAGTCAGAACCGACTCCATGGCACATAGCCACCATTAGCTTTTTCATTGTAAATATCTGTTTTGAACAAACCAGTGATTATACTTGTGGATCTCACTAAATGTAATACACAGGAATTAAATTGATGTGGGAAGAGATGATGAAGCAGCTCATTAACATCAGCCAAAATAAGGCGAGAGGCCAACTGTGGAATAGCTCATCAATTCCACAATATGAACGTTCATGTTGGAGCTGAAGAAAATTAAAACAAGCCTACAAGAGCCAAAATATGAACCTAAATTTAGAGATAATATCAAGAACCGATTTGATGCATTTGACACTCGTGGCCAAAGTATAAAGACAGAAAAAGGTCGTTATGAAAACAGGAAAGAAAAAACCAAAATGAATGTCATAAGAGACTCTGACATTTGTTCTTGAAAGTAGAGAAGCTAAAGAAACTGGAAGAAATGATGAAGTAAAAGAACTGAACAGAAAATTTCAAAGGGTGGCTCGAGAAGACAAAGTAAATCTTTATAATGAATTGTGCAAACACCCACAGTTAGAAAACCAAAAGGGAAAAAAATGCTCCACATTTCTCAAGCTGAAAGGACTAAAGAAAAACTTCAAGCCTTAATTTGCTATACTGAAGGATTCTATGTTTTCTGCTCCTGCAAAGATGTATAGCCTCGGATACCTTATACAGGGTTGCCATGGGTTGGAATTGATTCCATGGCACACCTCCACCACCACCACCCTACAGCATGGTATTTTCAATCACTTAATATGCATGTAAACGTTGGCAGATATATAAGGAAGACAATATAAAATCTCTGCATTTTAATTATGGTGTTGGAGGAAAATATTGAAAGTGCCATGGACTGCTAGAAAAACAAATCTATCTTGTAAAAAGTATAGTCAGAATACTCCTTAGCATGAAGGATGGTGAGACTTTGTATCTCATCATACCTTGGACATGGTTATCAGGAGAGACAAGTCCCTGGAGAAGGACATTATGCTTGGCAAAGTGAAGGATCAGAGAAAAAGAGTAAGACCCCAAAGTAATGGACTGACACAGTGGCAGCAACAGTGGGCTCAAACATAACAACAATTGTGAAGAAGGCGCAGAACTGTTCAGTGTTTATTCTGTTGCTCCTAGGGTAGCTATGAGTTGTCATTAGCATGAAAACACCTAACAACAACCACACCCATAGAACAGAACCATTAACACAATTTACTAAGTTCTTTAGAGTCTGAACTCAACCTATGCTTACCAATCTATTTCTTCCAATTGAGCCTGCAGAGACATGAAACTATTTACTTTACCCTGAACCTGCCATGCATTGCTGTACCTTTATACTCTTATATATAAAAGTAGTTTCTTGGTTAACTGTCCTGTCTCTACATTTTTATGTAGTGTTTCTTACTCTGTTGTAGAGGTACAGACATCAGTTCCTCTGGGATGACTCTCTTATTTTCCCTAAGCCAAGAATGAAGAACCATTTTCAACTTGTTTTGGTACAAATGAATAGTTAAGCCAATGGTAACATCTTGCAAATGTATAGTTGTTGTTAGGTGCCATCAACTTGGTACTGACCCATAGCAAGCAGAAGAAAACACTGTCCAATCTTGGGCCATCCTCACTACTGTTGCCACGCTTGAGTCCATCGATGCTGCCACTTGGCCAATCCATCTTGTGGGGGGTCTTCCTCTTTTTCTCTGACCCTCCACCTTACCAAGCATGATATCCTTCTCCAGCAATTGGTCCCTCCTGACAATATGTCCAAGGAGCACTCTAGCTGCACTTCTTCCAACACAGATCTATTGGTTCTTTTGGTAGCCCATGGCACTTTCAATATTCTCATCCAACACCATAACTCAAAAGCATCAATTCTTCTATGGTCTTCCTTATTCACTGTCCAGCTTTCACATGCATATGAGGTTATTGAAAATACCATGGCTTGAGTCAGGTGCACCTTAATCCTCAAGGTGACATATTTGCTCTTCAACACTTTAAAAAGTTCCTGTGCAGCAGATTTGCCTAATGCAATACGTCGTCTGATTTCTTGACTGCTGTTTCCTTGAGTGTTGATAGTTGATCCAAGAAGAATGAAGTCCTTGACAACTAACTTCAATCTTTTCTCCGCTGATAAAAATGTTATTTATTGATCCAGTGGTGAGGATTTTTGTTTTCTTTGCATTGAGATGTAATCCATACTGAAGGCTGTGCTCTTCGATCTTCATCAAAGATGAAGATTACTATGCCACACATGATGTGCTTCTCCAGGTACTGGTCCCTCCTTACAATATGTCCAAATTATGAGAGATATCCTCTCTTCTCAGGACCATTCTCGCTACACTTCATCTAAGAAATTTTTATTTGTTCTTCTGGTAGTGCATGATACTTTCATTAGTCTTTTCCAGCGCCATACATCAAATGTATCAATTCTTCTATGGTCTTCCTTATTAATTATCCAACTTCATATGCATATGAGGTGATTGAAAATACCATGGCTTGTGTCAAGTGCACCTTAGTGCTTAAACTGACATTTTCACTTTTGAACACTTTTTTAAAGATGTTCTTTTCAACAGATTTGCCTAATGTACTGCATTATTTGATCTCCTTACTGCTGCTTCCATGATTGTTGATTGAGGATCCATTTAGCAAAATAAAGCCTTTGACAACTTCAATCTTTTCTCCATATATCAAGATGTTATTTATGAGTCCACATGTGAGAATTTTTATTTTCTTTACATTGCAATCCAAACTGAAGGCTGTAGTATTTGATCTTCATCAGTAAGTATTTTAAGTCCTCTTTGCTTCCAGCTTGTAAGGATGAATTATCTGCATATTGAAGACTGTTGGTGAGTCTTCCTTTGATCCAGCTTCCCGAATTATTTGCTTGGCATACAGGTTGAATAAACATGGTTAAAAGATAGTAACCTGACACATGCTTTTCATGATTTTAAACTAGACAGTATCCCTCATTCTCATCTAATGACAGCATCTTATCTATGTATGTTCATCGTAAGCACAATTAAGTGCTCTGGAATGCTATTCTTGGCAATGTTATCCCTAGTTTGTTATGATTCACACAGTTGAAAGTCTTTACATAGTCAATAAAGCACAAGTAGACATCTTTCTGGTTGGTATTCGCAGCCAAGATCCATTTGATATCAACAGTGAAATATTCCTTGTTCCAACTCCTATTCTGAATCTGGATTGAATTTCTGGCAGTTTCCTGTTGATGCACTGCTGCAAGAGTTTTTTTAATTATCTTCAGCAAAATTTGATTTGCATGTAATAATAATTTTGCTCAATGCTTTTTGCATTGTTGGGTCACTTTTATTTGGAATAGGTATAAACATGGATCTCTTCCAATAGCTTTGCCAGGTAGTGTTGTCTTCCAAATTTCATGGCATAGACATGCGGCAGCCTCCAGTGCTTCTTCAGTATACTGAAAATTTTTAATTTGTATTCATCAATTCCTGTAGCCTTGTTTCTTGACAAGTGCCTTCAGTGCAGATTGGACTTCTTCCTTCAGTACCATCAATTCTTCATCATATGCTATGTCTTGAAATGGCTGAACATTTACTAATTCTTTTTGGTGCATTGATTTTGTGTATCCCTTCTGTCTTCTTTATATGCTTTCTACATCATTCAATATTTTTTCAATAGAATTCTTCAATACTGCAACCTGAAGCTTGAATTTATTTTTCAGTTCTGTGAACTTGAGAAATGCTGAGCATGTTATTTCCTTTTGGTTTCCTAACTCCAGGTCTTTGCATATTTCATTATTATTATTTGCTTTGTCTTCTTGAGCTTCCCTTTGAAATTTTATGTTCAGCTCATTTACTCCATCATTTCTTCCAGTAACTTTAGCTTCTCTACTTTCAAGAACAAGTTTCAGAGTCTTTTGACTCCATTTTGGTCTTTTCTTTCTTTCCTGTCTCTTTAATGAGCTTTTGCTTTCTCATATATGATGCTCTTGATGCCACCCAACAACTTCTATTGTCTTTGGTCATTAGTGTTGAATGCATTAAATTTGTTATTGAGATGGTCTCTAACTTCAGGTAGGATAAATTCAGGATCAATATTTTGGCTCTCATGGATTTGTTTCAATTTTCTTCAGCTTCATACTAAACTTG
Organism: Chrysochloris asiatica; assembly: GCF_000296735.1. Lineage (NCBI taxonomy): Eukaryota > Metazoa > Chordata > Mammalia > Afrosoricida > Chrysochloridae > Chrysochloris > Chrysochloris asiatica. The sequence continues at coordinate 12,096,184 of NW_006408569.1, read as the reverse complement.
CATATGAGCAATTGATGATCTATTCCACAGTCAGCCCCTGACTTTCTTTTAGCTGATGATACTGAGTTTCTCCATTGTCTCTTCCCGCAGTTATAGTCAATTTTATTCCTATGTATTATGTCTGGTGAAGTGCATTTACATAGTCACCTTTTATGTTGATATAAAAGGTATTTATAATGAGTTAGTGGTTGGTCTTGCAAAATTCTGTCATGCGTTCTCCAGCATCCTTTCTATCGCCAAGACCATATCTTCCAACTACTGATCCTTCCTCTTTGTTTCCAACTTTCACATTCCAATCACTAGTGAATATCAATTCATCTTGATTGCATGTTTTACACTTTACATTTAAGACCATGATTGATTTTGAGTTTAATTTTGTATAACATGTATGTTAGATTTAGGTCAAGGTTCATTTTTTTTTGGTCTATGAACATTTTGGGGGGCCATCACAAGTTTTTGGAAAGAGTATGTTTTCTCCATTGAACTGCTTTTGTCAATCAGTCTTCTTGTTATCAAGACGTTTTATACAGGTATAACATGGCATCAGGATTGGAGGAAGACTCATTAACAACCTGCGATATGCAGATGATACAACTTTGCTTGCTATAAGTGAAGAGGACTTAAAACATTTACTGATGAAGATCAAAGAGCACAGACTTCGGTATGGATTACATCTCAATGCAAAGAAAACAAAAATCCTCACTACTGGACCAATAAACAGCATTCTTATCAACGGAGAAAAGATTGAAGTTAGTTATCAAGGACTTCATTCTTCTTGGATCAACTATCAACACTCACAGAAGCAGCAGTCAAGAGATCAGATGACGTATTGCATTAGGCAAATCTGCTGCACAAGAACTTTTTAAAGTGTTGAAGACCAAAGATGTCAGCTTGAGGACTAAGGTGCACCTGACCCAAGCCATGGTATTTTCAATAACCTAACCTCATATGCATGCAAAAGCTGGACAGCGAATAAGGAAGACCGTAGAAGAATTGATACCTTTGAGTTATGGTGTTGGAGGAGAACTAAAAGTGCCATGGGCTGCCAAACGAACCAATAGATCTGTTTTGGAAGAAGTGCAGCCAGAGTACTCAGAGGCCAAGATGACCAAACTTCGTCTCTCATATTTTGGACATATTATCAGGAGGGAACAGTCACTGGAGAAGGATATCATGTTTGGCAAGATGGAGGGTCAGAGAAAAAAAGGAAGTTCTCCAATGAGATAGATTTGCCAAGTGGCAGCATCGATGGACTCAAGTGTGGCAACAATAGTGAGGTTGGCCCAGGATCGGACATTGTTTTGTTCTGCTGTGCATAAGGTCACTATGAGTCGGTGCCGATTCAATGGCACCTAACAACAACCAATGATGCTGTTGTTGTTGTTAAGTGCCATCAAGTCAGTTCTGACTCATAGCTAGCCTGTATAGTTTCCAAGGAACAGCAATTTTGAACCTTAGACCTTTTGAGTTAACAGTCCAGTGCTTATCCTACAGTGCCACATCAGGACTCTTAGGTATAATGAAAGTTTATATAGTATTTGGGAAGGGATAAACACATACATCAGTGGAAGAGAATAGTAAGCGCTTTGTCAAAATTATTTTAGCTGTTTTAGTTGTTTTGCCTTTCCATATATATATTTTAGAGAAATCTTGTCTATATTTCTAAAAAATCTTGCTAGGAATTATATTAAACCCATATATCATGTGGAAGAAATGTTATCTTTATTACGTTGAATCTTATAATCCATAAACATAACACATCTCTCTAAATATTTAGATCATCTTTGATTTTTTTAATCAGGATTGCATAGCTTTCCATATATCATATTTTGTTATTGTTCCATGAGTCCTTTAGATTATATTCATTTTTGTTTTTTTCAGTCTATTTTCTTTCTGTTGTTAAGACTAATTTGTATTGTTCTGTCTTCCTGTTCACTGATTATTTTCACTGTCCTCTCATTTCTTCTCTTGAGCTTATCCAGTGAGTCTTTGATTTTAGTTATTGTATTTTACAGTTTGAAAATTTTCATTTGGTTGTACTTTATGTATTCAGTTTTTTGCTGAAGCTTTCTACTTTTATTTCAAGTGTATTTGCAATTGCTTGTTGAAACACTTATCATTGCTGGTTGTAAATCTTTGAAAATTATAACATCTCTGTCATTTGAACATGGTTAGTTATATTGTTAGTTATTGACTGTAATTTTCCACTTAGTTTTAGATCATCCTGGTTCTTGGTATGATGACTGATTTTAGCTATTATGATATTCTGGATCTTATTAAAAACTCCCATTTTAGCTACCATTTTCTGAAACCACTCCAGCATTGGAATAGAGGAGTATCCTTTATTACTTCCAGGTAGAGATAGAAGAGGCTCTCCATATAACCTCCACTGACACCCAAGTGGAGGTGGCGCCTCATTACTAGTTGTGGGTATGGGAATTCTGACTCTGCACATGGTGTTCACAGACATTATGGTGGGGAGGAACTCATTAGCTACTCTACACTAGGCCTCTGGTGACATCAACACATAAGGAAGGAGGAAGGGTACTTAATTACTGTATGGTCTCCACTGACAGTACAAGTAGAAGGGGACTTGCTACTGGTGGGGATGAAAGTTTCAGTTCCCAACGTAGCCTTCTCTGACACCACAATGGCACTTGGCTTGGGGTTTCTCATTACAGTTTAATGAGAGTGGAAGTCTAGGCCCACTACTTGAACTTTCAAGACATGAATGAGGATAGGGCCACAGTTTTTTCTGTGGTGTTTTCTTGAGTTTTTGTCTACTGATTTTCTTCCTTGCTACATTGCCTTCTTCTTTGTGTTTTTATGGGGTTTTTGGCTAGAGAAAGCATTGTTTGTTGAAGAATGTTTTATCTGTCATTTGATAGACATTTGGGCTGTTTCCAGCTTTGACACTCTTATGAATAATGCTGCTGTAAGCATTCTTATACACATTTCATGGTTCAACAGTTCCATTATATTGTTTGACTAGAACTGTGGCCCAGTGATGCAGAGCAGCAGTGTTTAATATAACCTCCTGAAACAATGGAAATAGTGTGCATTGGCACTATCCAATATAGTAGCCAGTATTCATGTGATGATTGAACACTTAACATGTGGCTAGTGTGAATGTGGCTAGTATCGCATTGGACAAATCTGTTGTACAAGACCTCTTTAAAGTGTGCAAGGGCAAAGATATCAGTGTGTCTTGGTGATTTTCTTTTGAGGTCTATCCTTCCTGGGGTTCATTCAGGTTCTTGAATGCTTATTTTTTCATTTTTTAGGATGTTAAGGAAATTTTCTTCCAGCAGTTCTTCAACTATTTCCTCTGTGGACTTGTGTAATTTTTCCTGTTCTGGAATGCCAATAATTTTTATGTTATTCCTCTTCATCTTGTTCAACATGAATCTTGGACTTTCTTCAGAATTTTTATTTCTTTTTTTCTACTTGCTCTTCTATCTAAGCAGTATTGAGAAACTGATTTTCCAGCTTGCTGGTTCTGACTTCCATCTCTTCAATTCTACTTCTTTGCCCTTTCAGTGTATTGTCCATTACTGATACTTTATTATTAATCATTTGGAACTCTTTTTGCAAGTTTTGAATTGTTTCCAATACTGTATCAATCTTATTTGATTGTTCCTGTAGCACTTTCCTGACTTCTTTCTTATTTTTCTCAATGCCTCTGTTGAGCATTTGGATGCACCTCAATATCATTATCCTGAATTCCTTCTCAGGTAGTTCCAAAGCCTGTCCTCCTTCCAATGGGAAGTCTGGGTCTAACTCTAGATCATTTGTCTCCATTATTCTATCTTGTTTCTGGACATGTACTGATATCATCAGTTGTTTCTTGGGCATTTTCAATAATTAGATGTGTTTTCAATAATTAAATGAATGTATGTTGATGTATTATTATGTTTTCTGATTGCCCCTGGGAAGATGTGATCAGGAGATGGACTTTCTTTTTCACATTTCTTATTATGCAACTCAGAGTAACTGTGACAGGTGTTAGCTGTCTATCTGGTATATAGCAGCTGGTATTGTCTCTTGCCTGGATGGTGGGATTTTATAGGGTGTAATTGTATCTTGAGTATATGACCACAATCACTGTTTCTTCTTGGATAACGTAGGGAAAGAAAGTGTTCCCTGAAGGTAAAAGGGGGACCAAAAAACAAAACAACAACAGCAAAAAACAAACAAAACAAAACAAAACAAAAACAGATAGGATACTACAGTGTATAATGGCAGGGAAAAAAAAAAAAATCTGTAGCAAAGTTTGAGTATGACTTTAATGCCCTTCTCTCGGCTTGTTGCCTTTAAGGCCACCTGAGAAATTTCAAGGTATTACTGTTGCTCCTTATGATGTAACTCAGGATTTAATTTTCAGCCAGTTTCCTTATTAGTCTGTCTCTTTCCCCCTCCACAACCTGTTCAGGACTTTCTCCTAGTGAGAAATAGTGCAGGGCCAGCTGGAGAAGTTCTGGATGACCATAACATTTTAAGCAGTCTCTTACCCCTTGTTAGATTCCATGTGCAGTGGTTTTTTTCTGAGCAGATCCATGTGCATGCATAGTAGCACTCTCCGGAGTTAGGGGATTGTCTATTCACTCAGGCACCCCCTCTAGTAACCAGAGTGGATGTGTGCAGGCAGCAACAGATCAATGAACATGAAAAAAAGAGAATGTCCACACCTTTATCTCTGAGGATTGATCAGACCTCTGCTGTGGGAGCACACCTCTGATCTTTCACTTACTCCATCATGCCCAAGATGTCTGCTCTGGGAGCCACTGGCAGCAGCAGATCAGAATACACCAACTTTCTTGATTCTGTTACAAATTACACTAGCAGTAAGTCTTTGAACTTTCTAAGTAGTCCTTTATATGTAGTTCAGAGTTCTGGGACTGTCCCCTGAACCTGCTTCGCCCAGTATTTTGTGTTATTGCTGGTAGAGGTCTGCACTGCACATCTCCCTAACCCACCTTTAAGCCCTGCCCTTCAAAGATGTCATTTTGAGGACTAAGGTGTGCTTGACCCAAGCCATGGTATTTTCAATAGCTCCATATGCATGTGAAAATTATACTATGAATAAGGAAGATGGCAGAAGAATTGATGCATTTAAGGTATAGTGTTGGGGAAGAATATTAAAACTACCATCGACTTCCAGGAAAACAAACAAATCTGCCTTGGAAGAAGTACACCCAAAATGCCCCTTACAATCCAAGATAGTACGACTTCATCTCTCATACTTCAGACATAGTATCTGGAGGTGCCAGTCCCTGAAGAAGGACATTATGCTTGGGAAAGTAGAGTATCAGCAAAAAAAAACCAAAAACACAAAAATAGAGCGAAAGACCTCCCAATGGATGGATTAGCACAATGGCAGCAGTCATGGGCTCAAGGGTGAAGATTTTGAGGCTGGTACAGGACCAGGCAGTGTTTTGTTCTGCTGTGCATAAGGTCTCTATGAGTGAGAACTCGCTAGACAGCACATAACAGCAACAACAGTGTGAATGAGTCCGTTTACTTTGATTTAATAATTTGAGCAGCATGAAAAAGGTTCTGGATTTTAGGAAGATAATAATGCTAGTAAAATATGGATTGGAAAATAGACTGTAGGTAGCGGGACATGTTAGGAAATTACTGCAAAATTTCACATTGAGAAAAGATAAGGGCCATAACTAGAACAATAGCAATGGGGATAGAACTTAGAAGAAAGATGCAAGAGACATCTTAGACTAGACGTAACTGGATTGATGATTTGAGGATAATGGAAAAGGAGGAGACTAGAATGACTTAAAACCTTGCTGTATGTCTAATCCTCATCCTGATGCTTGTGCACACATTTAAGCTTGCTTCATAGTGTTTAGTATCAAATAAGGGTTTCTTCTAAATTCTGTCAATATTTAATTAATTAAAATCTAGGACTCATTTATAGAAAAAGTGTAATCACCATAGATTTGAACATGTTATTAGCTACATTCAATTTTAATGACTGACATTCTTTTTTTTTCCACTTAATTAGAAGCTTTGGTATTTACTTTTATGTAGAAAAATACATTTAACACAGAATATCATGCTATTATCATAGTGAGGAAGTTACTAAGGTAAAATTGTGACTTTTACTTCAGCAGGTGAATTTGTAATCTACAAAAGTCTTCTTATCACTATTGTCAAACGATGGACATTTCTTTATTAAATGTTTGCAAAGTACAACAGGAACCTGACTCACAGTTATGTAATAACCACTATAAATATAGCATTGAATTTTCAGTGGATACTTATTTTGCTCTGTGTGGTGTGACTCATAGTGAATCTATGCACAACCATATTTCATTCAGTCTGTTGTGCATTGGAACAAGTTCGACAGCATCTAACAACAACAACTTATTTCAGATTCTACAATTCTGTTGGTTTAATTGTTAATGGAATAAGAATTAAGGGAAGAAAGCATGATTGTTTTGATAGTGATAGTTCTGATGATTAATAAAATTGTAGTTAGCAAAATACATTATTTTGTATTTTGAGTGCAATGCAGAGTTATCCCCTTCTTTATCGCAACTAGTTTTTAACATTCAGCTTGTCTTTAGGCTATAGAATATATTCATAATACACTGATAAAAACTGATGCAAATGTAAAATATATATTTCCTTTATATTTATTGAGTGACTATTAGATAAAAGATCTTTTAGTGTGTTTTCAGAAGAGTTAACAATTCATTAACAAGATTTTTATCTTTGATCTGCTTCTTAATTAGCTAAATAATATAAGCAAGACACACCCTTTAGTTTCATCATTTATTAAATGGTCTGGTAGCTAGTAAACAGAGAAATTCAAACTAAAACAATGACAGACCATCTTTTACTTATCAGACTGGCAAACACTTAAATACGAAATAATATCAAGTGTTGGTGAGAACATGAGTAAAAGAGAAATAAAATTTTATATATTGATAGGAGTGAAAATAAGCACAGCTAGTGTTTGTTTTCTATTGCTGCCAACCAAACTGATACAAATTTAGCAACTAAAAACAATGCCTGTATTTTCAAGCTGCTAGTTTTATAGGTCTTGGTGTGGTGCTGTAGGCTAATGCGTCAGACTGCAAAGTCATTTGAACTGCAAGGTCGGTAGTTCAAGCTCACCAGCTTTTCCTTGGAAACTCTATACAGGGTCACTATGGGTCGGAATCAACTCAAAGGCACTTAACAACAACAGTTTTGTAAGTCACAAGTTGAGGCATAGCATGATTAGGTTTTCTGCGCAAAGTCTTATAAGAGTCTTATATGCTTTTGGCCTGCTGTAGTATTATCTGGAGATTCTGATGAAGAATCCATATTTGAACTTGTTCATGCTGTTGAAAGAATTGTTGCTTGCATTTATGGGACTAAGGTTCATATCAGTCAGGAATCACCTAGCCAAGTTGCCTGCCTCTCCATCTTCAAAGTCAACAACAGAGAAACTCCTTTGTGTCAAATTTCTCTTGTGCTTCAAATCTTTCTCTTCAGGGAAGAATCCAGTCTCGTGCAAGAGCACACCTGATTAGGTCAGGCCCACCCTAGATAACTTCCTTATGTTTAAATTTGAGTCATGGTGTGGCACTGCCGGTTAATGTGCTGGACTGCAAAGTCGTTTGAACTGTAAGATTGGCTGTTCAAGCTTACCCGCTGCTCCTTGGAAACCCAAACAGGGTCGCTATGGGTCGGAACTGGCTCAAAAGCACTTCAGAACAACAACAAGAATGACATCTTAAAAATTAGTAAATAGGATCATCTAGATTAATGCTTGGATTATTGGAAGAAAAGTGTGGGGACAGCAGGAGGCAGATATCTTGGAGTCCTCTTAGAATTCTGCTTGCCACACTAAATTTGGAGTTCATTTTTGGGAGCACTCAGAAAACTGAAAATGCACATTCCATGACCCAGGAAGCTCATTTTTTACATGAAAAAGTCTAGCAGTTGTCACGTGCATGCACTACAAAATGTGTGTGTTGCAAAATTGTTTGAAACATAGAAAATGTGGACAGAATTCAGATGTCCATTGCTGTTGTTGTGTGTCATCGAGTAAGTTCCAATTCATAGAGACCTTGTACAGGGTTTCCAAGAGTGGCTGATAGGTTTGTACTGGTTACCAGTTTAGTGCTTATCATACAGCACCACAAGAAGACTCCATTAATACAATGCAATTTTGAGATAATCATAAAATAAAGAAGCCAGTAGTCAAAATTAATTAAACAGATGTATACCATATCATGGAATCCTTCTGTGGCTCTGTAGGGTAATGTGCTGGATTGTAAGGTCAGTTTGAACTGCAAGGTCAGTTTGAACCACAAGGTTGGAGATTCAGGATCACCAGTCACTCCTAAGAAACCCTATACAGGGTTGCTATGAGTTGGACTACTGGTGTGCATTCCAGTTAATGCCGTAAACTGCAAAGTCGATTTGGGCCATAAAGGCCGGCAGTTCCAACTCACCAGCTGCTCCTTGGAAACCGTGTACAGGGTCGCTATGAGTCAGATCCCGACTCCACGGCACTTAGCAACAACAACATGAGCTCGACTGCACACAGCAACAATACCATATCACCATTTTTGTCATTATGTGCCATCAAGTCAGTTCCAACTCATAAAGACTCTGTATAGGGTTGCTTAGGAGTGACAATTTGGATGTGATGTCGGTGGATTTCTTGCTTAGCAGTCCCGATGATGTTGTGATCTGGAGGGGACCTAAGAAAAATGGCATGATCAAGCAGTTCCTCTTCAATGTGGACTGGGGGAGATCGACTACCTCATCGTGGACACGCTGCCTGGGATGTCTGACTAGCACCTCTCTGTCGTCCGATACCTCTAGACTGCATGCATTGATGGAGCTGTAATAGTGACCTCCCCAGGAAGTATCACTGCACGATGTCTGCAAAGAAATCAGCTTCTGCCATAAGGTGAAACTGCCCATCATCAGGTTGGTGGAGATCATGAGCGGTTTTGTATGACTTAAGTGTGAGAAAGAATCACAGATTTTCCCTCCAGCGATTGGAGGTGCCTAGGTCATGTGCCAGGACCTGAAGATCCCCCTCCTCAGCAGAGTGCCTCTGGATCCACAAATAGGGAGGGAAGCCCCGAACTCGCTAGCAACGCTAACCTGTTGTTGTTGTAATGTACCGTGGAGTCGGTTCCGATTCATAGCGACCCTGTACATGATTTCCGAGGCTGTAAATCTTTACGGGAGCAGAAAGCCTCATCTTTCTCCCGCGGAACCGCTGGTAGTTTCGAACTGCTGACCTTGCGGTTTGCAGCCCGATTTGTAGCCACAGTGCTACCAGAGCTGCTTTACAGAAGTATAATCCAAAGAATCCAAGTGTTTTGTAGTTTGCACCCTTCACACCAAAATTATTTGATTAGTATATACTACTGTACATAAGGAGCTCTGGTAGTGTATTGGTTACGAATCGGGCTGCGAACCGCAAGGTCAGCAGTTTGAAACTACCAGCGGTTCCGCAGGAGAAAGATGAGGCTTTCTGCTCCCGTAAAGATTTACAGCCTCGGAAATCGTGTACAGGGTCGCTATGAATCGGAACCGACTCCACGGTACTTAACAACAACAACTACCCTTCACACCAGTAGGAGCTCATCGGTTCCTGAAACTCAGGACACATGAAGGACACGCGTGGGTCCACCTGCCTGGGCAGAGCCGGCAGAGCGGGGCTACAGGGACCAGGCACAGGCGAGACTCAAACTCACTGCCTCAGAGACACTTTAATCATCCAAGCTCTGTACTCTTTTCATCAATATATGTTAAGATAAATGTGCCATTTAAAAAATACAAGTTTCTCGTCCCCCCCCCAAAAAAAAAAAACACCCAACAACCATCAAGTAGGTTCCAACCCATAGTAACCCTGTATAGGGTTTCTGAGGAGCAGCTGGTGAGCATGAACTGCTGACCTTACAATTTAAACAGCTTTGCAGTCTGGCACATTAACCCACAGTATCACACCAGGACTCCCATATCATCATGAGTAGATCCCAAATACTTAATGCAGTGAAGGAAGAATAAATTGCTGAACAAGTTCATTATGATGCCATTTACATGAATTCTGGAAAGCACAAAATATTAAAAATTGATTCTGTATATTATACATGAAAACAAAATGTATGGACTGACTCTGTATGCAGGTTTTCTATTTACTAGCTCTATGTTCCTTAAGCAAGTTATATGACATTTCCTCTACGAAATGCTCCTATTTGAAAAATGGGGATAATGATGAGTCAGATTCAACCAATAAAACACCAGGAAAAATGAAGAAAAAATTGAACTTGTCATGATTTCATTATACTTGAATCAACAATCAATGCCTATGGAGGGAGCAGTCAAGAAACAGCAAAAGCCTGTTTAAAAGTTTTATAAGGCAAAGATGGCACTTTGATGACTTAAGTCCATTAGATCCAGGCCTTGATCTTTTCAATTGCCTGATATACATTCAAAAGTAGGATAATGGAAAAAGAAGGCCAAAGAAAAATTGAGGCAATTAAACTTTGGTGTTGGTGAAGAGCATTCAATATGCCATGGTCTGGCAACAGAACAAGCAAGTCAGTATTTAGAAGAAATACAACCAGAATGCTCTTCTGAAGCAATGATGGAGGATCTTTGGTTAACTTTACTTTGGACACATCACCAGGAAAGAACATTTGATAGAAAACAGCACCCGTTTTGTAAAGGATCAGCAAAACTGAAGGAAAGTGTAAATGAAAAGGATTGACACAATAGCAACAATGGACTCAAACTTACCAATTGCCATCGGTATCAAGATCAGTATCAGGCAATATTTTGTTTTGGCATGCATAAGATAGCCATGAGTTAAAGTTAATTGGACCAAGATGGCAACTAACAAAAACAAAAGTGATAATTAAATGAGCAGATCATTGTAAAATGTTAATAATTACCTGGCACATGGTAAGTATTTATTAAATAAATCTGTGTGGTATTATCAAAATTCAACTGCACAGATCCTTACTGAAGTGTATTAATTTGTTTGCCTCTGGGGTGGTGAAAATTGAATTTTTATCATTTTTCAACGGATGTTTCAATTTCATTCATAATTTTACTCTCTATTTTATATTTTACCTAACATGATATCCTATCCCAAGGACTCCTTACAACATGGCTAAAGTATGACAGACAAAGTCTGGCTATCCAGGCTTCCAGGGAACATTCTGGCTATACTTCTTCCGACACAAATTGGTTTGTTCTTTTGTCAGTCCATGGTACTTTTAACAATCTCCTCCAAAAATATAGTTCAAATGCATCAATTATTCTATGGTCTTCCTTATTCACTGTCCAACTTTCACATGCATATGAGGTTATTGAAAAATACCATGACTTGGGTCAGGCACACCTTACTCCTCAAACTGACATTTTTGCTTTTCAACACTTTAAAGAGGTCTTGTGCATGAGATTTGCCTAATGCAATGCGGAGTTTGATTTCTTGACTGCTGCTTCCATTAGTGTTGATGGTTGATCCAAGCAACATGAAGTCTTTGACAACTTCAGTCTTTCCTACATTTATATGGATGTTGTGTATTGGTCTAGTGGTGAGGATTTTTGTTTTCTTTATGTTGAGATGCAACCCATACTGAAGGCTGTGGTCTTTGATCTTCATCAGTAAGTCCCCTTCACTTTCAGCAAGCAAGGTTGCATTATTTGCATATCACAGGCTGTTAATGAGTCTTCCTCCCATCTTGATGCTTTGTTTTTCTTCAGGTAATCCAGTTTCTAAGATTATTTGCTCAGTATACAGACTGAATAAGTATGGTGAAAGAATGCAACACTGGCTCACAACTTTCCTATTTTAAACCATCCAGTGATCCCTTGTTCTGTTTGAATGGCTGCCTCTTGGTCTATATAAAGATTCCTCATTATCACAATTAAGTGTTCCAAATACTCATGCTCCACAATGCTGTCCATAGCTTGTCATGATCCACACAATGGAAAGCTTTTGCATAGTCAATAAAGCACAGGTAAACTTCTTTCTGATAGTCTCTGCTTTCAACCAACATCCATCTGATTTCAACAGTGATATTCCTTGTACCTTGTCCTCTTCTGAACCTGACTTGAACCTCTCAAAGTTCTCTGTCAATATATGGTTGCAGCCGTTTTGAATTACCTTTAGCAAAATTTTGGTTGCATGGGATATTAATGATATTATCTCATGGTTTCCACAATCCATTGGATCACCTCTCTTTGGAATGGGCACAGATATGGATCTCTTCCAGTCAATTGGTCAGGTAATTGTTTTCCAAATTTGTTGGTATAGATGAGTGAGTGCCTCCAGTGCTGCATCAGTTTGTTGAACAATTTCAATTTATATTCCATCTATATTCAGAGACTTGTTCTTTGCCAATGACTTCAATGCACCTTGGACTTCTTCCTGCAGTATCATTAGCTCTTGATCATATGCGATCTCTTCAAAGGGTAGAATATCGACGATCTCTTTCTGGTACAGTGACTGTGTATTCCTTTCATCTTCTTTGATCCTTTCTGCATCATTCAATAATTTGCATCCTTCCATATTGTAAGTCATGGCTTGAATTTTTCTTTTTTTTCAGTTCCTTCAGTTTGAGGAGTGCTAAGCATGTTCTTACATTTTGGTTTTCTAATTCCAGGTATTTGCATATTTCATTAAAATATTTTATTTGTCTTCTCAAGGTGACTTTCAGCTCTTTGCCTCCTCATTTATTCCATTTGCTTTAGTATCTCTATGCTTGTGTGCCAGTTTCAGAGTCTCTTTTGACATCCATTTTGATATTTTACTTCTTTCTTGTCTTCTTAATGACCTTGTGCTTTCTTCCTATATCATGTTGATGTCATCTCACAACTCTTCTGGTCTTTGGTCTTTAGTGTCTAATGCATCAAACCTGTTCTTCAAATGATTTCTAAATTCAGATGGAATATGTTCAAGGTCATATTTTGACTCTTGTAACTTGTTTAAAATTTCTTCAGCTTCAATCTGGACCTGCATATGAGCAATTGATGGTCTTTTCCGCAGTTTGCCCCTGACCTTGTTTTGGCTAGTTATATGAAGCTTTCCACCATCTCTTTCCACAAATGTATTCAACTTGATTTCTGTATATTCCATCTTGTGAGGTCCATGTGTTTTGTCACCTTTTATATTGTTCAAAAAAGATGTTTGCAAAGAAGAAGTAATTGTCATTGCAAAATTCTATCGTGTGATCTCCAACATCATTTCTATCATCAAAGCAATATTTTCCAACTACAGATCCTTCCTCTTTGTTTCCAACCTTTGCATTATAATCACCAATAATCATCAATACATCTTGATTGCATGTTTGATCAATTTCAGAATGAAGAAGTTGGTAGAATTCTTCCATTTCAGCATCACTGGCTTTAGCGGTTGTTGCATAAATTTTAATAATGGTGGTATTAACTGGTTTTCCTTGTAGGCATATGGCTATTATCCTATCACAGACAGCACTGTACTTCAAGACAGATATTGATATGCTCTTTTTGCCAATGAATGTGACAACATTCCTCCTCAATTTGTCATTACCAGCATCTTAAACCATGTGATTGTCAGATTTAAAATGGCCAATGCCAGTCTATTTCAGTTCAGTAATGCCTAGGATATCAATGTGCATGGGTTCCATTTCATTATTGACAACTTCCAATTATCTTAGATTCATACTTCATACATTCCATGTTCTGATTATTAATGGATGTTTACAGTTGTTTGTCTTCATTTTGAGTTGTGTCCCATCAGTAAATGAAGGTCCCTAAAGCTTTTACTCCATTCTCGTCATCACTGTCAACTGTACTTTGAGGAACCAGCTCTTCCCCAGTCATATCTTGAGTGCCTTCTAACCTGAGGGACTCATTTTCTGGTACTATATCTGACAGTATTATGGTGCTCTTCATCATGTTTGAATATACAATATTCTGGTGTTGACAGTATTCCTCTATTATTCATAAGGTTTTCAGTGACTAAATATTCAGAAGTAGTCCATCTCTTTTTCTCTCCAGTCTGTCTTTGTCTGGAAACTCATCTGAAACCTGTCCACCATGGGTGACTCTGCTGGTGTTTAAAATACTCATGGAAAAGCTTCCAGAATCACAGAAACAAGCAAGCTACCACAAAACAACAAACTGAACGAGGAGTGATGGTGTATAGACATACTGCACACAATTTTATCAACTACTAATCTTGTTCTTTGGAGTCCTGATGTGGCACTGGAGAATAATGAGCAAGGTTGAAAGATCAGTGGTTCAAACCTACCAGCTGTTCCTTGGAAACTCTATACAGAGTCGCTAAGATTCAACTGACTTGAAGGCACTTATTAACAAAAACAAGGCAACGTCTCGATTCCTGGTTTGGAGCTGTAAGATAAGCACTATACTGCGAACTACAGGGCTGGTGGTTCAAACCCATCAGCTGCTCTTTGAAAACCCTAAACAGGATCATTATGAGTTGGAACTGACATGATGGCACTTAACAACAACAAAGGGCACTTTTTATTTTATATAGAGAAAGATAAATCCATCTATGCATTCCATGCTTGATTTTTAGCATGTGCCTAAGAAATATATGACCAAGAACAAGATTTTTGTTGCTGCTGTTGTTGTTAAGTGCCATTGAGTCTGTTCTGACCCACAGCTACCCTGTATAGGGTTTCCAAAGAGCGACTGGTGGGTTTGAACCACCAACCTTGTGATTCAAAATGACCTTGCGATCCAGTGCAGTATCCTTCAGTAACATACCAGGTTTCCACCAGAAGTGCCCTTAGTATAAGCTAATTTGGCTGAAAAGTAGTTACGTCCCCTAATCTCATTTCCCATAAGTACTGTTATACACAATGTACACTTTGTATATTGAAGGCTGACATTTGCAATGTGAGAGTTTGAGTAGCAACTCAAAATATTTAGGTAAAATGAAGGTTTGGTTATTACATAGCTTTGGAGTTTCAAGATATAAAAAAAATATTTTTTTCCAAAGAATGGTAGTGTCAAGTTATCATTCATTACTCAATGTTCAACCCAGCAAACTGGAAAAATTACAAAAACAATAACAGATGCTGTTGGTGACTGCAGTGCTTCGCCATTACTTTGACTTGTGTTTTTCATTTTAAGACTGGATGAGTCACCCACAGAGAGTTATAAAGTAAAACAAAGAAGATTCAAGTTTTTAATAAGACATTACCTTGAGTCTCTCAAATTGAAGATAGATTATCTCTGTCTAAATGCATATGTTTATATATGTGAACACTCACACAAAAATAGAGACCCCATTTAATGGCCTTAGTAATAAAATCACTTTGAGGTAAACATGGAACATTGGCTATTAATTATGTATCTTGATGTGATACAGGATCATTATTTTATTGAGATCTTGAAGGTCAAGTATATGTCTCTATTAGATGCCCCTTTTCAGAAAAAGGTTCTGGTCTTATTATGCCTCTGTTCCTTCACTTTAGAAGTTGCCTATTACAAAGGGAACTATTTTATCCATTATCTCAGTCATTTATCAGATTTGAAAGGTCATATTTGTTACTTGGTTTCCCAGAACAAAACTATATTCTCAGGTAGCCACAATCAAAACAAGTAGATGGGTAGGAAGAGGGGTGATGCTGGAATTTGTTGATGTTGAGTCAGTTCTGGCTCATAGTGACCACCCCCACACAACAGAACTAAATACTGCCTGGTACAGCATGATTCTCACAATCTTTCCTATTTGATTCCATTGCTGCAGGTACAAAGGTAGACAGTCTTTTTCCCTGACCCTCTCTACTTTACCACCCATGATATCCTTCTCCAGGAACATGTCATTCTGACAAGGTGACTAAAGTCACCTTGGGGACATTAGACAAATTCTCCCCATCCTTGCTTCTAAAAAGCTTTCTTGCTGTACTGCTTCCAAGAAAGATTTATTTGTTCTGGCTGTCCATGGCATATTCAATATTCTTCCCCAACAACATATTTTAAAAATATCAGTTTGTCTTTGATTTTCATTTTGCAGATTTCCCATTAATATGATAAGATTGAAAATACCATGACTTGGGTTCAGCCCACCTAAGTCTTAAACATGGCCAGCTTTGCTCTTTGACACTTTACAGAGGTATTTTACAGGAGATTTGACCAATGCAGTATATTCTTTAATTTCATGACTGCTATTCTACTGTGAGCCCGAGTAAGATGGAATCATCAACAATTTTAATATTTTCTCTATTTATTATGATGCTGCATATTGGGGCAGTTATGAGGATTTCTGTTTTCTTTATAATTTGCCCAGAGAATCCTTCAATAAAGAAAGTTGAAGCTTGAATTTTTTTTCTTCAGTTTATACAAAGTCACTGTACCAAAAGGAAATTGTTGATGTTCAACCATTTCAAGAGGTAGTATATAATCAAGAGCCAATGATACTGAAGGAAGAAGTCCAAGGTGCATTGAAGGAACTGGCAAAGAACAAGGCACCAGGAATTGATGGAATAAAAATTGAAATCTTTCAAGAGGGTGAGGCGGCAATGGAGGTACTCACTCATCTATGCCAAGTAATTTAGAAAGCAACTAACTGTCTGGCCAACTGATTGGAAGAGATCCATATTTGTGCCATTCGAAAGAGAGGTTACCCAATGGAATGCTGAAATCATCGGGCACATCTTTGATATCCCAGTCGAGTAAAGTTTTACTAAAGGTAATACAGAAATGGCTACAAGCATACATTGACAGAGAACTTCCAGAGGTTCAAGTCAGATTCAGAAGAGACCATGGAACGAGGGCTATCATTGCTGATGTCTGATGGATCTTGGCTGAAAACAGAAAGTATCATAAAAGTGTTTTGTTTACCTGTGCTTTATTGACTACACAAAAGCTTTCGATTGTGTAGATCATGACAGGCTATGGGCAACATTGCAAAGTATGAGTATTCCAGAACACTTAATTGTGGTCATGAGGAATCTGTGCATGGACCAAGAGGCAGTTGTTCGAACAGATCGTGGGAACACTGACTGATTTAAAATTTAAAAAGGTGTGCAATGATGACGTGGAGAGATGCAGCAGCTGGGGACTCTAGACCCAGAAAGGGAGAGGGACTGTGTGCTGATGACCGGGGAGCAGGCTTGCAGGGTATACCCTTTGGTTGGTCAATGATTCATGGAGGGGATTGTAACCATGGCAGTGAAAAGATATACGATAGGATAAATGTAATGCTAATGTTCTCCCATGTAAACGATCACATAATTCACAAAACATTAAAAAAAAAAAAAAAAGTGTGTGATAGGGTTGTATTCTTTCACCATACTTATTCAACCTGTATGCTGAGCAAATAATCTAAGAGGCTGGGTTATATGAATAAAAACGTGGCATCAGGATTGGAGGAAGACTCATTAACAACCAGCAATATGCAGACCATTCAGCAACCTTGGTTGCTGAAAGTGAAGAGGACTTAAAATATTTATTGATGAAGATCAAAGACCACAGCCTTCAATATGGATTGAACTTCAATGTAAAGAAAACAAAAATCCTTACCACTAGACCAATAAACAACATTCTTATCAATGGAGAAAAGATTGAAGTTGTCAAGGACTTCATTCTTCTTGAATCAACTATCAACACTCACGGAAGCAGCAGTCAAGAAATCAAACAACATATTGCAATAGGCAAACCTGCTATACAAGACTTTTTTTTAAATGTTGAAGAGCAAAGATGTCAGCTTGAGTATTAAGGTGTGCCTGCCCCAAACCATGGTATTTTCAATAACCTCATATGCATGCAAAAGCTGGACAGTGACTAAGGAAGACCGTAGAATAATTGATGCTTTTGAGTTATGGTGT
>NW_006408569.1:12063827-12077144 GCF_000296735.1 Chrysochloris asiatica | reverse complement strand
CGTTTACTTTCTTGACTGCTGCTTCCACGAGTGTTGATAGTTGATCCAAGAAGAATGAAGTCCTTGACAACTTCAATCTTTTCTCCATTGATAAGAATGTTGTTAATTGGTCCAGTGGTGAGTATTTTTGTTTTCTTTGCATTGAGATGTAATCCATACTGAAGGTTGTGCTCTTTGATCTTCATCAGTAAATATTTAAGTACTCTTCACTTTCAGCAAGCAAGGTTGTATCATCTGCATATTGCTGGTTGTTAATGAGTCTTCCTCCAATCCTGATGCCACACTTTTCTTCATAGAACCCAGATTCATGGATTATTTGCTCAGCATACAGGTTGAATAAGTATGGTGAAAGAACACAACCTTGCTGCACAACTTTTTAAAATTTTGAATCATTCAGTGTTCTCATGTTCTCTTCAAATAACTGCCTCTTGGTCCAGGTACAGATTCCTCATGAGCACAATTAAATGTTCTGGAATACTCATACTTCGCAATGTTGTCATGGGAAGAGCTTGTCATGATCCACACAATCTGATATGTCATTACAAAAAAATTTTTCCATTGTGTGGTCATCCTTCTTAGTCTTGGGGAAATCTTTCAACACACATAAAAGTCTAAATTTTAGGAGGTTCCAGTCACCTATTTTGTCTTCTACTGTTTGTGTTTTTTGTTGTAATGTTTTATGGTATATTAGTGCTACATAATAGGGCACCTAAGTTTGTCCCTATTTTTCACTGATGATCTTTATAGTTCTGGGTCTTATATTTATGTCTTTAATTCATTTGAGTTTGTTGTTGCATGTGGTGTGAGATATGGGTCTTGTTTCATTTTTCTGCAAATGAATTTCCAGTTTCGCCAGCACCATTTGCTGAAGGGACTATCTCTTCCCCATTTAATATTTTTAAACGTTTGTCAAAGATCAATTAACTGTATGAGGATGGATTTACTTCTGGTTTCTCAATTCTGTTCCATTTATCTGTGTATCTTTTGTTGTAGCTGAACAAGCCTGTTTTGACCACTGTGACAGTGTAGTAGATTGTGAGATCAGGAAGTGAGAGGCCTCTAATTTTGTTCCTCTTAAGTAATGCTTTACTTATCTGAGGTCTCTTTCCTTCCTTATAAACTTAGTGATAAGTTTTTCTTTCTCTTAAAAGAATGTTGTTGAAATCTGGAAAGCCATGGCATTATATCTATACATTGCTTTGGATAATGTTGACCTTGTTACAATGTTAAGTCTTTCTATCCATGAGCATGATATATTCTTCTATTTTTGTCAGTCTTTTTCTGTTATTTGTAATAGTGTTATGTAAATTTCTTTATATAAGTCTTTTCTTATTCTGGTTAGATTTATTCATAAGTATTTCATATTTTGGGGGGCTATTATAAAGGAAAATGATTTTCTTTTCAGAGTTCTTCTTTTTAATGTAAAGGAATCCAACTGATCTTTGTATATTGAAATTTTCAATGAACCCCAATAATTTTCTTGCTTCATCTTTGGGATTTTTTAGGTATAGGATCATATTGACCTATGCTTTAATTTTAATTTCTTTCAATCCATTATTGAATAGGAGTGGTGATGGAGGGCATCCTTGTCTGGCTCTTGTCCACAAATGGAATGCTTTCAGTTTCTATCCATTCAAGTAATATTGGCTCTTGGTTTTGTATATATGCTCTTAGTTATGTTGAAGTGTTTTGCTTTTAATCATGAATGGATGTTGGTTTTTTTCTAATGCCTTTTTCTGCATCAATTGATATGATCATGTGATTCTTATCCTATGTTTTATTTATGTGGTAGATTACACTGAATGTTTCTCTAACATTGAACCATACTTGCATACTTGGTATGAATCCCATTCGGTAACAATGTTTAATTGTTTTGATATATTGCTATATCCTATTGGCTAGGGTTTTGTTAAGAATGACTGCATCTATGCTCATAAGGAATATTGTTCTTTAATTTTATTTTTCATGATGTCCTTGCCTGGTAGTGGTATAAAGGATACGCTGGCTTCATAAAATGTATTTGGAAGCTTTTCAACCTTTTCTAGAATTAGTGTCAGCTCTTCTCTGAATGTTTGGTAGAATTCACCACTAAAGTCATCTGGGTCCCAGCTTTTTTGTTGTTGTTGTGAGTTTTTTCCTGACCTCATCAATTTATTTCATTGTTATGTTGTTAAATATCACTGAGTCAGTTCAGACTTGTAGTGGTCCTCATAGGGTTTATGAGGAGTGACTGGTGAAATTGAACCACTAACTTTGTGGTTCAAACCGACCTTGTGGTCCAGTGTTTATCCCATAGGCTCCTATGCTGTTTTAGGTCTGCTCAAGTTTTCTACTTCTATTGGTGTCCATTTTGGTAGTTTGTGTTTTTCTATAATATTATCTATATCCAATAGATTTTCTTTTTTTTTTTTTTTTTTTAGTATTCTGTTTTTATGCTTTATGTTTCCATTGGTTCTGTTGTGATGTCACCCATGTCATTTCTTATTCATGGTATTTGCACCTTCCTTTCTTTTGTAAGATTTGTCTGTGGTTTGCTGACCTTATCAATCTTTTCAAAGAATCAATTTCATGTTTTGTTTGGTCTTTATATTGTTTTTCTGTTTCATTTATTTTTGTACTATTCTTTATTATTTCTTTTATTCTGGTGGAATTAAGTTTACTTTGCTGCTCTTTTACTAATTATTGGAAATGCTGTGCTAATGTGCTGATTTGGGCTCTTTCTTCTTTTTGGATTTGTGTGTTTATTGCTATAAATTGCTCTCTAAGCACTGCTTTTGCTGTGTCCTCAAAGTTTCGGTTTGTTTTCGTTCTCACTTGCTTCAAGAAATTTTTAATTTCATCTTTTATTTCTTTCATTATACAGCGTCTTTCAAGTAGGACGTTATTTTATTTCCATGTATTTGAGTTGTGTGTTTTTTTTTTCCTTAGATTTTCCTATTATTGATTCTTAACTTTATAACATTGTGATCTGAAAAGATGGTTTGTAGTATTTTGATGTTTTTAAATCTATTGAGGCTTGCTTTCTGTCTTATCATATGGTCTGTTCTGGAAAATGTTCCATGTGCATTAGAAAAGAATGTGTATTATGCTGGTGTTTGGTTGAGTGCTCTGTATATGTCTATGAGGTCAAATTGGTTGATTGCGTTCTTTAGTTATTCTGTGTCTTTGTTGAGTTTCTTTCTAGTTATTCTGTTCTTCATTGAAATGGTGTATTATTGTAGAGTTATCTATTTTTTCTTCAATTCTGTTAGAGTTTGATTTATGTATTTTGAAGCTCTTTCATTTGGGAGACTAGATATTTAGTATTGTTATGTCTTCTTGTTCAATTGAGCCTTTAAATATGAGATAATGTACTTCTTTGTCTCTTATACTGATTTTTGCCTTAAAGTCTACTTTACCAGAGATTTATATTACCACTCCTGCTCCTTTTTCAATGCTATTAGCATGATATATTTTCCCATGCTTTGATTAACAGTCTATTTTTGTCATTGTGTGTAATGTGTGTCTCTTGTAGACAACATATTGAAGGATCCTGTTTTCTTATCCATTCTACTATTCTCTGTCTCTTGACAGGTGTAGTTCATCCATTTATTTTCTGTAATCATTGATAGGTATGAATTGATCACAATTATTTTGCTGTTTTTATTCTTGGGGTTCTGCTTTTTGTGGTAATGTTTCACTTAATTTTCTGTGTTGAGTTCATTTTGTTTGTGCATTATTAGTTTTTATTGCTTCTGTTTTAGTATTTACTAAATCTTTATGGTTTTCCTTTTTCTGGTTTGGATGTGAAGGTATATTAATTTTTTTTGAGATTACCCTGTAATCTATTAATTTTTTCCATCTATTTTATCTTGACTTCCTTACAATTTGAAAGTCCTATAACTACACTTCTCCCTCTTTTTGCTTTGTAGTTATCCTCATTATAAATTAATATTTCTGGTTCCCTATTCACAGTCTTGTAGATTTGTTTTACTTTGGATACTTTTATATCTGGATTGAGTTCTGGGTAGTGTTGCCATGTAGGTCACTTTCAGGTTGTTTTTGGTTCTTAGTCCAAGAAATCCCTTTAGCACATTTTGTAAAGTTGTTCTGGTTATTAAAAATATATTTAATTTCTGTTTATCTGGAATTGTTCTCATTTTGCCATTGTATTTAAGGGACAGTTTTGCTAGATATATGCTTCCTCATTGACCTTTTTTGATGTTATTGTTCTTCCAGAGTTTTGTATATGTCTTCCCATTGTCTTCATGCCTGCATGGTTTCTGGCAAGAAAGCAGAGCTTAGTCTTATTGGTTCTTCTTTTTAACTTTAAATTTTGTCTCAACTACTCACAGGATTCATCTCTTGTCTTTGATTTTGGAAAGGTTGTTTATCATATATGTTGCTGATTTTCTTTTGGGGTCTATCCTGCTTGGTATTTGCTCAGCAT
Organism: Chrysochloris asiatica; assembly: GCF_000296735.1. Taxonomy (NCBI): domain Eukaryota; kingdom Metazoa; phylum Chordata; class Mammalia; order Afrosoricida; family Chrysochloridae; genus Chrysochloris; species Chrysochloris asiatica. The sequence continues at coordinate 12,072,715 of NW_006408569.1, read as the reverse complement.
CTTGAATGCTTGTCTTCTTATCTTTCATGATGCTAGGAAAGTTTTCTTCCAACAACTCTCCAACGATGTTTTCCCTGCTTTTCTTTGTCTCTTCCTGTTCTGGAATTATGATCACCTGTAACTTATTCCTCTTCATGATGTGCCATATGAATCTTGGACTTTCTTCAGATTTTTGTCCTTCTTTTTTTCTGATTGTTCTTATAGCTTATTAGTACTGAGAAATTTACCTTCAATCTCATCAATTCTGGCTTCCATTAATTCAAATCTACTCCTTTGCTCCTTCAATCTATTGTCGATTTCTGAAATCCTAGCATTACTCTTCTGAATTTCAATTTGCATGTTTTGTGCTATTGATAGTCCTTTATTTAATTTGTTTGATTCTTCTTGTATGTTTTCTTGAATTCCTTCTTGTTTCCCTCAATATATATGTCTATCATATGATAGTACCTAGTTATCATTCTCTTTTATTCTTTTTCAGGAAGTTCCAATGCCTTTTTTTCCTCAAAAATATTTTCTATCTCTGCCCCTTGGTTATTTGCTTGAGCCACTTTTCTTGTTTATTCATGTGAGAAGACATTTTCTCTTACTTTTGAGACATTGTTGTCTCACTGTGTGTTCAATTGATGGTTTTATGCTGGTATGTTCTTAGGCATTCACCAACTGCTTCCTGTTCAGTGTGATTAAAGGATGGAAATGTATATACCATTCTCTTTTCACCATTCTTGAAGCTCACTATGTTGTTGAGAGCCGTCAAGTCAATTCTGACTCATAGTGACCTGTATTGGATTTCCAAGGAGCAGTTGGTGAGCTTGAACCAACGACCTTGCAGCTCAAATGACTTTTCAGTCTCATGCATTAGCCCATGGGGGTTGTTGTCATTGATCAAGTGTACAGATGGTTGAGCTGCAGAGGGTATAGTTGTGTTTGTGCTATAATGGCATGATTGCTGTCTCCTATCTCATGTGGCAAGAAGATAAAGTACACATAAAAGAGAAAAAGCAAACAAACAAGTAATCACCAGCAAAAAAAAGAAAAAAAAGAAAATTGTAAAGGAGAAAAAAAGAAAACCGGGCAACAGCTAGAATAAGAACACAATAATCAAACAGAGAAAAGAGGTAGAGACTAAAAAAAAAAAAAAAAAAAAAAAAGGTAAAAACCAAAGGAGAGACAAATAAGTGAGAAAATGAAAAGAAAGAAAAACCATTAAACACAATTAGTGATAGGGATGAATAAAAGAAAAAGAGATCACAGAGTAGTAAAAAAAAAACAATTGCAAAATAGAAAATGAGAACATAAAAGAAGCATAGGGTGGAGGTGGCTAAGAGAAACAGAAGAAAGGAAGAAAAAAATGAAAGCAAAGAGAGAAAGAATAAAAAGCAAGGGAAGAACATGGATTAGAGATCTAAATGAAAATCCCAGAATTATAAAGACTGTCAATGAAAAAATAAGGACTAATTTAAGGGCTCTAATACAGGGCACACACAGACTATCAATCACTGGGAGAATTGCACAAACAAAAGAAGACAAAATAGATGATTGGAACTTATTAAAAATTAGAACCTTATGTGTATCAAAAGATTTTACCAAAAGAGTAAAAAGGGAGCCCACAGAATGGGAAAAAATCTTTTGCAAGGATGTATCAGACAAGGGACTAAACTCTAAAATGTATAGGGAACTATAGCACCTCTACAAAAAAAAAAAAAAAAAAAAAGATAAATAACCCAATTAAAAAATTGACAGAGGACATGAACAGACACTTCACCAAGGAAGACATTTGGACAGCCAACAAACATATGAAGAAATGTTCATGATCATTAGCCATTAGAGAGATGCAAATCAAAAGAGCAATGGGATATTATCTCACATGAGCAAAAACAGCAAAGTTTGAAAAAACAGAAGACAATAAATGCTGGTGAGGATGTGGAGAGACTAGGATCTTCCAACATTGCTAGTGGGAATGTAAAATGGCTCAACCACTCTGGAAGCTTCTTCAGAAAGTTGGAAGAGAAATACCTTATAATTCAGCAATTACTCTACTTGGTATATGTCCACAAGAAATATGAGCCAAATCATGAGTACCAATGTTTATAGCAGCGCTTTTCACAATAGCAAAATGATGGACACAGCCTAAGTGCCCATTAAGAGAATGGATAAATAAACTTTGGTACATACACACAATGGAATATTATGTTACCTTTAAGAATAACAATGAAGCTGCAAACCACTGCACAACATGGGTGAACATTGAGGACATTATGCTGAGTGAAATTGTTGTTGTTGTCATTAAGTAATATCTAGTTGGTTCTGACCCATAATGACCCTGTGTAGGGTTTCCGAGGAGCAGCTGGTGAACTTGAATTGCTGATCTTGTGATTCAAACCGACACTTCAGTCAAGAGCATTAACCTACAGTACCACACCAGAATTCCGTGAGTGAAATTAGTCAGTCACAAAAAGACTAATATTGCATAAGACCATTATTGTAAAAGCTTAAGAAAAGATGTCCATATTAAAAGAAAAAAAAAAGAAAAATTTTTGTTGGTTACCAGGGGTTGGTTACGAATCGGGCTGCGAACCTTAAGGTCAGTGGTTCGAAACTACCAGCCGCTCCGCAGGAGAAAGATGAGGCTTTCTACTCCCATAAGGATTTACACCCTCAGAAACTCTGTACAGGGTCGCTATGGGTCGGCTCCGACTCGAAGGCACTTAACAACAACAACCAGGGGTTGGAGGGAGGGGATGGTAGAACATGGGTTAGGGAATAGTCATATCATAACTTGGGTGTTGGGGAGGGTAATATACAAGGAAGGTGGAGGGCAATGCACAAGAAGGGTAAGAGGGTGGAAGAACAAGGTAGATAAGGCAACACTTAGGAAGATTTGCATGGGCTAAATGGGACAGAGGTAAATAGTAATGTATGTTCAACCTTGAAACAACAGGGCTCTGTGATACAGGGATCAAGGCACAGTCTAATGGGTAAAAGAGGAAAAATAATGTTAAGATGCTTGGCTTATGGATTTTGATTTCCCTTGCCTATTACTGTAAAATAGACCCTTGAGTGGGATAGAAAGCAATACCAGGAAACATGATTATAGAAAACTTGTAAGCCAGTTTTCAGCCTGTAACTGATTGGAATACCTAAAAGGGATGTTAGAACTTGCCCAGTGAAATAGGCTTCTTGCAGAGTCTTTGTAGTATATATGACCTTAGGTGGAATCCTGAGCACCATCAAGAACCCTCTGAGGTGGGGCATTCCCACTTGAAAGGAAATGCAGATCAGCCTCGAGTGGCTAGAGGAACAGAAGATACTTCCTGAAAGAAAGATCAGCAAGAAAAAAAAAATAATAATAAGGCAGTCTCTTTCACTATTACAAGAACGAGCAAGCTGTTTGCCAGAGAACCATCAAGGCAATCAATCAAGTCCCTTCAGGACAAAACCCCCTCCAAGACTGAAACTCAAAGGAAATGCACGAGCAGGCTTGTAAGCTTACTGGCAACTGTATTGGTCTACATGTGAGTGAAAGTGGGGAAAACGCAGCAATGAAGATATAGATTGAGTTCCATCATGTTCCATAGACTGCTGTCAACTTTGAGATGAGAGAGAGAAGAGGAAGGTCTGGTTGGTCCAAAGTTTGGGGAGTCTTGGGAACTCCCGAGCCCATGGACACTGACCTATCCATGGAGCTGAGAGCAGAAGCAACCAGCAGATATGAAGTGGGGGAAGACGTGCAAGAATGCCCAAATGCACAGATAATACCCCTTTTGCCTAGCTTTGATGGCTTGATGATCAGAAGTTGACTAGAGGAAGATTGTAAGAAATAAGAAAGAAAGAGTCTATTAGAGGGCATGGCTTCAACAGCAGACAGGTTTATTGAGAATATACCTGGGAAGGGAGCTCAAAATCAAGAGAGACAAACATCCCTTACAGGCTGGCATATTTAAGGTGGTGCCATTCTGGGTAGAGTAATGAGAGGGGGATTCAGAATGGGGTTTTGGTAGGCTTTTAATGGGCAGAGTTATTCTTGATGGGTGGAGATGTTCTGGAAACAGAAAACTACTGGGGGAGGGGGCTTCTTCATGTAAACAGAAACTTAAGCAGGATTTTATTCAGTGCCCTTGTGTTGATCAGGAACAGGGTTCTTCAAAGATAAAGAAATTTGATAAAGGAAGCAAGTACAAATTGCTACAATTTGATGAATTTGACCTATGATTATGGATGTAGTATCTCAAAATACCAATCGATAGGGAAGGAGTCTTCACATCAAGTATCAAACCTATCCCCTCTACACACAGGGTTGTTAAGGATGAGCAACTTAGACATTGGCTACCTAAAAAGGCAGGGGAGGGGGTGGCTATAAAGGCACGAAGTGGCTGGCTTGCAAGTTTTCAAGAGGTAGTATAGTTTCAGAGTGTGTGGCAAAGGCAGAATTCCCACTGGAAAGTTTTCATCTTGTCTAAATGGGTCTTATGAAAGGAGATGGGGTAGGATTCATTTGATTCAATAGTGCATAATTGGTGTCAGGACTAATTGCGATTGTTACAGCTGCAAAGGTAGAAGATTTGTAACAAAAAGGGGAAGTAGTTAATTTTACATTCCAGGAACAGAGGACACTAGGACCATCAAGAGAGAAGAGCATGAGTGGAACATGGGACCGTAACTAGAGAAGCAGCGACACTAGAGATGCAGAGATGGAGGCAGAGGTGATGGCATGGAGAGATTGAGCAGCTGAGAACTCTAAACTCATGGAAAGAGAAAGGCTGTGTGCTGGCAGCCAGGAGGCAGGCTTTCAGAACGTATCCTTTGGTTGTTTAAATGAGTATATATATTCCTGAGTGTTTTTATGTGTATAAACAAAATAAAACTAAAACAGAGGTAATTAGAAGCAAACATTCTATTTATATAATTGATGATTCATGGAGGGGATTATAATCACTGTAATGAAAAAAAAATACCATCGGTTGAGTGCAAAACCCATGTTCTCCCATGTAAACGATCACTCAATTCACAATAAAAACTTTAAGAAAATAAAATTTTTAAGTCAATAATAAAACAACAACTATCCCCCAAAAAACACAACAACACAAGGGAAGGGGAAGAAAGAATAAGCAAACAAAAACAAGGAAAGTTAAAACCAGGGCGGGTGCCAGATGCAGAGAGGAGAAAACTATCTCTGGGGGCTCCAGCCAGTCAAGGAGCTCATTTGGTGGATGAACAAGGGATGAGACATAGATGGTTGGCTCAAATTTAGTTCCTATAAGCCTATGTGTAACCAATCCAAAAGTATTTTGTGCAGACTTTAAAGAAGTTGGGATCAAGGTTTGTCAGTGTGATTCTGATCACCTGGAGATCAAAAGATTCACTTGCGGATTACATGGATAGGGGCTGGTCACCCCTGCAAGGTACAAGAGAGAGAAAAAAAAAAATCACCTTTTTCTCTCTGCCAGTAAGCCACATGACTCTGCACCACCAATCACCCTCTGCCTTCAAAAAGCTGCCCCCCAAATTCAAAATGTCTGCACCACACCTGGACAGTCAGATAGGTCACCTGTCTGGTTTTTGTTTTATGTTTTTTCATCATCTTTTCAGCTTCTTCTCCTAGTGAGGGCTAGTCCAGGGATGTCCAGGGATGGCTTTTCAGCTTTGGAACAGGGCTCTTCTGAATCTAGGTGCTGGAGTTGATACAAATAGCTCCCAGCTCACTTTGATGGGGCTTACAACTGTGTAGCTCACCACTGTGCACCTCTGACTATCGGGAGAGCGAAAGCTTCTCTGGAGCTGTATTTGGGTGGGGGATGGCCACACCTCTGGTCACCAGGGGAGTGTAGACAACAAGAAAAAGAATGCACCTTTATCTCCTCAAGTCACTGGTACACCTCTGGACCATCACACCAGTGTCTTGTCCCTAAAGCCACTCATGAAAGTCTAAAATGGTTGTACCGTGTTTGGCCTGCCAGCATACTTCACCTGTCTGTTTTCTGTTTTTGGCCACGTCTGTTCAGCTTCCTCTCCTAATAATTCACTTCTCTCTACCTTCATCTGGAGTTCAGGTTTCCAGGACTATCATATGCATCTTTTTAATTTGGTTTTCTGTATCTTTGTTGTAGAGTGTCTGGATAGCATTTCTGCCTTGTCTGTCATCTTGTGGTCTTTCTCCATTCCTATCTTTCTTTGTGACAAATCTATTCTTGAGATGACCTCTAAATTCAGTTAGGACATTTTCAAGGTAAGGAGCCCTAGTGGTATAGTGGGTGAAATGTGGGTCTGCTACCCAAATGGTCAACTGTTCAAACCTATCAGTCACTTCATGGGAGAAAGATGAGGCACTTGGCTTCTGTAGAGATTTAAAACCTCAGTAACCCTTTGGAGCAATTCTACCCTGTAATATAGAGTAACTATGAGTTATAATCTATTCAATGGTAGCATTATATATATTGTTGCTGTTAATTACCATTGAATTGGTTCCAACCCATAGTGACCCAAGGAGCGGCAGGCAAGCTTGAACCGCTAACCTTACAGTTCAAATCGACTTTGCAGTCCAATGCATTAACCTTCAGCGCCACACCAGGATTCCAGCATTTTATATATATACTCAAGGCCATATTCTACAGCTTTAACTTGAACTTGCATACGAGCAATTGACTGAGAATATGTACTAACATTGTTGTTCAATTGGCTTGTTTTGTTCATATTAGTTTAACTCATTGATTTGAATTATTCTTTCCCAATAAATTGACTCATTTTTTAAGCTACATCAACTAGTTATTTTGACTTTATGTTACTACCATGATTAATTATTGGATAAAAGTTATTAAAACACAAAAGTAATTGTACTATAGGTATTATATGTGTTTGGCTTTATATCCCCAATGCTATTTTTTAGTGTTTTAATTTAGCGTGAATACACTGAATTTAACCTTTTGTAACAGCCTAGATTTCAGAGATCTTGTTTTATACTAGGATACATGTCTAATAGGAGTGCATTCAGTTATTATTGTTTTTGTTGTATGCCCTCAAATCAATTTCAACTCGTAATCACCCTATAGGACAGAGTAGTGCTGTCCTATATGGGATTCTATGGTGTCATTTTTATGAAAAAAAATCTCCAAGACTTTTCTCCCATGGAATGGCTGGCAGATTTGAACTGCTGACCTTTTGGTGTGAGCTGAGTGTACCACCACCAGGACTCCTTTTCCAGGTACTGTTGCTTTTAAGTGCTGTGGAGTTGATTCCAACTCACACAGACCCTGTAGAGGGTTTCCGAGTAGCAACTGGTGAGTTTTAATCACCAGTTAATTCAAACTGACTTTGCAGTCCAGCTCATTAACCTACAACACCACACCATGGCTCTTTCCAGGTACTGTGTTGTTGCTGTCAAGTGCCATCGAGTCAATTCTGACCCACTGCAGCCCTGTATAGGGTTTCCAAGGAGTAGCTGGTGAGCTTGAGTCACCAACCTTGCAGTTCAAATGACTTTGCAGTCTGGCACATTAACCCACAGCGCCACACCAGGTACTAGTACTGCTCAGTTTCTAACATTAAGAGTAGAAGAAGAATTTAAGCATTATATGTTTTCTCTTACTACAGAAACAATCCACTACTCATCTGTGGTGGCCTGTGAGTTATTGTGATTCTGGAAGCTATGCCACTGGTATTTTAAATATCAGCAGGGTCACCCATGGTGGAAAGGTTTCAGATGAGCTTCCAGACAAAGAAAGACTAGGAAAAAAGTGAGATGAACTACTTCCAAATGTTTAGTCATTGAAAACCTTATGAATAGCAGAGAAATGCTGTCAGATATAGTGCCGGAAAATGAGCCCCTCAGGTTAGAAGGCACTCAAAATGCAACTGGGGAAGAGCTGCCTCCTCAAAGTAGAGTTGACCATGATGATGTGAATGGAGTAAAGCCCATGAAAGTAAAGCTCTCGGGTCCTTCATTTGCTGACGGGAATAATTCAAAATGAAGAGAAACAACTGAAAATATCCATTAATAATCAGAACATGGAATGCATGGAATATGCATCTAGGAGAATTGGAAAATATCAAAAATGAAACGAAACGTAAAAACACAGATGTCTTAGGCATTAGTGAGCTGAAATGGGCTGGTATTAGCCATTTTGAATGTGACAATCACATGTTTTACTATGCCGGGAATGACAAATTGAAGAGAAATAATGTTGCATTTATCGTCAAAAACGTCATGAAGTACAACGCTGTCTATGATAAGATAATATCCATGCACCTATAGGGAAGATTAGTTCATACCACTATTATTCAAATTTACACACCAACACTAAAGCCAGTGAGGATGAAATAGAAGAATTCTACCAACTTCTTCAATCTAAAATTGATGAAACATGCAATCAAATGTGTTGATCATTACTGGTGATTGGAATGCAAAGGTTAGAAACAATGAGGAAAGATCAGTAGTTGGAAAATAATGGCCTTGGTGATAGAAATGATGCTGGAGATTGCATGATAGTATTCTTCAAAATCAATGATTTGTTCATTTCAAATACCTTTTTAGACAGCATAAGAGACAATTATACATATGGACATATCACCAAATGGAATACACAGAAATCCAATTGACTACATCTGTGGGAAAAGATGATGGAAAAGCTCCATTATTGTTGTTGTTGTCAGGGGTCATCGAGTCAGAACCGACTCATAGCGACCCCATGCACAGCAGAATAAAACAATGTCCGATCCTGGGCCAACCTCACTACCGCAGCCACACTTGACGCCATCAATGATGCCACCTGGCTGATCCATCTCGTTGGGGGGTCTTCCTCTTTTTCTCTGACCCTCCACCTTACCCAGTATGACATCCTTCTCCAGAGACTGTTCCTTCCATACAATGTGTCCAAAGTATGAGAGATGAGGCCTAG
>NW_006408569.1:12062973-12063727 GCF_000296735.1 Chrysochloris asiatica | reverse complement strand
TGCTCCTTGGAGGACAGAATGGCCAAACTTCATCTCTCATACTTTAGACATATTGTCAGACATATCACTCCCTGGAGAAGGATATCATGCTTGGTGAGGTGGAGGGTGAGAGAAAAAGAGGAATACCCCCAGCAAGATGGATTGGCAAAGTGGTAGCATCAATGGGCTCAAGCGTGGCAACAATTGTGAGGTTGGCCCAGGACTGGGCAGTGCTTCGTTCTGTTGTACGCAGGGTCGCTATGAATCAGTACCTACTCAATGGCACCTAACAACAACAACACAAGCTAATGAAAGGAGTTCTTGTAGTGTAGCAGTTATGAGTCAGACTGCTAAGCTCAAGTTCAGCAGTTCGAAACTACCAGCCATTCCACAAGGAAAAGATGAGCATTTCTGCTCCCGTAATGAGTTACAGCCTCAGAAACCCTATACAGGGTTGCTATGAATTAGAACTGACTCCATGGCACACTACCACCACCACCACTGGCTAATGATTGTGAACATTTCTTCATATGTTTGTTAGCTGCCTGAATGTCTTCCTTGGTGAATTATCTGTTTATGTCCTATGCACATTTTTAAATTATGTTGTTTGACTTTTTCTTGTAGAGGTGTTGTAATTTTCTATAAGTTTCAGTTATTAGTCCCTTGTTTGATGTTGTTGCTGTTGTTGTTAGGTGCCATCGAGTTGGTACCGACCCATAGCGACCTTATGCACAGCAGAAAGAAACACTGCCCAATCCTGGGCCAACCTCACTAC
>NW_006408569.1:12051839-12058975 GCF_000296735.1 Chrysochloris asiatica | reverse complement strand
TAAATGTACCCAGAGAAACAAAGGACTTATACAAAGAAAACTACAAAACACTACTACAAGAAACCAAAAGAGACTTACAAAAATGGAAGAATGTACCATGTTCCTGGATAGGAAGACTTAACATTATAAAAATGTCAATACTGCCCAAAGCAATTTACACATATAATGCGATCCCAATCCAGATTCCAACGAAATTCTTCAGAGATGGAAAAAACAATTACAAACTTTATATGGAAAGGAAAGAGACCCAGGATAAGCAAAGTACTGCTTAAGAATAAGAATGAGGCTGGAGGCCTGTCACTTCCCGACTTCAAAATTTACTACACGGCTACAGTGGTCAAAACAGCTTGGTACTGGTACAATGAAAGGTACATAGATCAATGGAACAGAATGGAGAATCCAGAAATTAACACATCTACATACAGCCAACTGATGTTTGACAAAACACCTTAATATATCGCATGGGGAGGTCATAGTCTCTTCAACAGATGGTGCTGGCAGAACTGGAAAATGATATGCAAAAGACTTAAAAAAGACTTTCACCTCACACCTTATACAATATGATTTTGAAGTAGACACATAATATCGTTATGACTTTAGAATGAAATAGTTCTTTTCTTCCTTTGTTGTCTCAGGCTGATGAGGTCACAATATGTGGGTTAAACCTCTCTTAATTCTATTTTGGGGATTCTTGATAGGCAATTTTCATTCTGATTGCCCCTAAAAGCAAGATATCCAGTATTTCATATCATTCACCTTCCCAGTTGTGTAAAATCTTATTACGGGATATTCAGTTAATTCTTCACTGGATGTATCATCTTGGATGTCGTATGTTATTGTTGTTATCTGCCATCAAATTGGCACCCAAGTCCAGATAACCCTGTATCTAACAGAACAAAATGCTGCCCAGCCCTGATTCATTCCCATAATCAATTGAATCAGGTCCTTCTCCTCTGTAGATTTTCATTGACTGATTTTCAGAAGTATATCACCAGGCCTTTCTTCCTAGTCCAAATTAGTTTGGAAGCTTCACTAAAACCTTTTCATCATCATAGCACACAAGCTTCTACTTTCAGAAGAGTGGAGGGAATTATACGTGGTAACCAAAATGAAAGGAGATAATTTTACCACTAAGCCATCACTGCCTACAAGAATCATATATTGTTGTTGTTATTATTATTATTATTATTTTTGGTTTTGATTTGTAGTGAACCTGTATAGGATTTCTGAAGAAGAGCTGGTGGATTTGAACTGCATTCCTTGTGGTTCACAGTCAAATGCTTATCCTACAACAGGAGTCATATAGGTACCTCAGATTCATTTCCATAATTTATTGCTCTCTTGACTATACCTTCTATGCTTACATGCTCTTTATTTAATGCCTTGACTGAATGGTTTAAAATCAGGAAAGGTGTGCACAAGGGTTGCATTCTTTCACCATACTTATTCAGTCTGTATGCTGAGTAAATAATCCAAGAAACTGGATTATGTGAAGACAGTGATACCAGGATTGGAAAAAATCATTTACAACCTGAAATATGTACATGATGCAACCTTGCTTGGTGGAAGAGAAGAGTATTTCAAATATTTACTGATGAAGATCAAAGACTACAGTCTTCAGTATAGATTGCACCTCAATGTAAAGAAGGAAAAAAAAAATCCTCACTACTGGACTGATAAATGATAAATGAAGCAAAGGTCACAGTTGCTTAAATCTACATTAACACTTATGAAAGCATCAGTCAAAAAATCAAATGATGTATTGCATTAGTCGAATCTGCTGCCCAAGAATTCTTTAAAATGTTCAAGAGCAAAAATATCCGTTTGAGGACTAAGATGCATCTGACCCAAGCTATGGTATTTTCAATAACCTCATATGCATGCAAAAGCTAGACAGCAAATAAGGAAGACCATAGAAAAATTGATGCATTTGAGTTATGGTGTTGGAGGAGAGTACTGAAAGTACCGTGGGCCACCAGAAGAGCAAACAAATCTGTTGTGAAAGAAGTACAGTCATAGTGGCAAAATTCTGTCTCTCGTGTTTCAGACATATTGTTGTTGTTAAGTGCTGTTGAGTCGGTTCTAACTCATTGCGGCTGGTGAGTTTGAACGACTGACCTTGTGATTCAAATCAACCTTGCAGTCCAGTGCTTTATCCCACAGCACCACAAGTCCCTAAAGGACATCATGCTTGAGGGTCAGTGAAAAAGAGCAAGAACCCCGACGAGATGGATTGGCACAGTGACAGCAGCAATATGTCCAAAAGCAACAATTGTGAGGATGGCACATGACAGTGCAGTGTTTCCTTCTGTTGTGAATAGGATAGCTGAGTCAGAACCAACTCAATGGCAGCTAATAAGCATACGTTTTTAGATGTTGGGCTGATAAATGCATGGTCAGCAGTTCTAATCCACCAGTGGCTCCACAGGAGAAAGAGGAAGCTTTCTGCTACCATAAAGATTTATAGCTATGGAAACCCTATTTAGGGTTACTTTGAGTAGGTATGGACTCAATGGCAGTGAGTTGGATATTATTTGCACTCAAGCCAGAGTCTGAGAGTCCATGTAAATTCTTTGACTTTCCTCACATTCGACATCAAATACCAAGTAGTTTTTGTTTTGTTTTTCCTTTTTCCTTTTTCTATTAAGGTCCACCCTTTCCAGCCCTGCCTCTAGTGTGATAGATCAGGCCCTTAGCATTCCTTCTTAGATTTTCTCTAATAATTATCTAATGCAATGGATACAAATGCAACCAGAGTACATCTGAGCCTACTGGGTCCAAGTATTGAAGAAATGCAGTTCTGTGCAACCCATTTCCAGATACACGAACTTGAACTGTAGGTGCCTTCTATCTTTGGATTGGCACTATTTTACTATTTTTCTTCATTTCCTCATTTTCTTGATCTTTGTTTTAGAACCTACTTGGCAATGTTACCACAGACCTAAATAACTTGGTCATAGTGATTTAGAAAGAAATGATCAAGATCAAGTAGACATCACATTGACCAAAAAAAAAAAAAAAAAAAAGACATTGAATTTGATGACACAGTGTCAGCAAGGGTACAGCAAGGTGGGAGTGCATACATTACCTATGGATTGTTAAGGTTGGTAAGGCCTTTTTAGAGAGTGAGTTTGAAATAGCTAATAAATATAAAACGAACTTATTCACTGTGCCAAAAACTCCATTTCTAGGAATTAATCATGAAGACATACATACATGCATATGGGTCCATGTAAGATACTTACTGCATAGTAGTCTGCAATACCACAAAAGAAACCACCTAAATTCTTATGAAAGGTATAATGAGTAAAGCATATTAAACCATTCATTAAAATGAATTAGGTAAATAGGCACATGGAACAATTGCTAAGATATTTAAATGGAGGGGAAAAAGGACACATATTTGTAGCATGTTTTCATTTGTATAACATTTGCATATATATCATAAACAGAATGTACTGGTTGGATCAAGGGGCATGAGACCAGGGATTCTGGGGTGTGAACTTTTATTTTTTACCGTATAACTTTCAAACAGTGTGATTTTTTGCATGTGATTATATGTACATGTTATATTTTAAATTGGAATACAACAAAACAAAAATTATGTGCCACGAAGGCAGATGTAATTAAATATTAGATATATGTAAGATGGTATACATTTTTCAAACATAGGAAATTATATATGTAAACACATACACAAATATCATGTGCAAATTTTAAAAGATTTCCTTTATGTCATCTTACAAAACACATATACTAATCTATACCCAGTATATTTACATGAGGTATTCAAGAGAAATCCTGGTATGGCACTATAGGATAAGCACTGGACTTCTAAATAAGCATTGGACTACTTACTTGAATATCGGCAGTAGGAACCTACTGGCTGCTCCTCGTAAATCCTATGTTATTGCTAAGTGTTGATTCCAACTCATAGTGACCTTGCATAAGATTTGCAAGGAGCGGATTGTGAGCTTGAACTGCTGACTTTGCAGTTCAAAGCAACCTTTGTGGTCCAGCCAATTAACCTACAGGAGTCTTTGAATATGCTGACTCCAGGGCACTTAACAGCATATAACTTTTTGACACTTGACAGTAGTGTAAATATGCTTTTCAAAACCAAATGTGATGAGTTCCTGTTTTGGTGGGCAGCAGAGACAGCCAGGTAGGAAAGGCTCTGGGGGGGGAGGAATTGAAAACCCAGAGAAGCTGCACTCATGGAAAAATACCAGAGCTCTGGATCTAGCATAAGGTCCAGGATGTTAGCTTCCCACACACACAAGTGAAAAAAATCATGATATAAAGGAAAATACTGTGAATTAGGAATCCAGACGGGACTCTCTCTGCAGCCACCCCACCCAGGCGGAGTTCAGAGGGCAGGGCTACAGCCAGACGGGCTCAGGGAACCAGTGCTAAAGTGGTGTAGTGACATTTGCAAAAGGAGGTGGTGAGGGGGATTCTACACATTTTTTTTTCTTCCTCTTCCCTCTCGTGCCCTCATTGCTCAGCACTGACGCCTTCAGGTGGGTGGGTGTGCAACTCCTTCAAACAAAAAAAAAAAAGTCCAACACTGATCCCATAGTTTTCCCAATGCACAGAGAGAAAAAGCTTGCGGCTGCTTATGACGTCATCCTAGGGATTGCAGCCCTAAAATTAACTTGTGCAGGACCCTTTACTCCAGCCTATCTAGCAAGAAAAAAGCAGGCCCATATGGACAATCTGTAAAACCCCAACATAAAAAGACACAACTATCTCGAGAATTACGCTGACATTCAAAGGCAAAAATAGTAGACAATCTTTCTCCCATTAACTTCTCAATATCTATCTGTACACCTCTACGGTGGTGACTAGAGGAGGGGCCTGAGTGAGTGGACACCCCCACCCACTGCCAAAGGCTTCTATGTTGCACACACACTGCCTGTGTAGCAAGGCAACTGGACAGATAGACACAGTTTTATTTTTGTTTCAAAGTGGTGGTTTTTGTCTCTGCTTTTATATTGTTTCTGCTTTTGGGCCTTTTGATCACACATTTTTCATGGAGGGGGGAGCTTTTTCTCCCTACATTACATAAGAAGAGACAGAAATCGTGGCCATATAGCCAAGCTACAAGCATACCCCATAATATTCCACCATAGAGACAAGACCAATAACAGCTGCTAAGCATTACATGCAAAAAGGGAAGACTAGCTTCTAATCATATCCACCAGGAGACACCCTGTAAGCTTAATAACACAACAACAAACATCCATTTAAGCATTAAAAAACCCACATAAACAATGGAAATAACAAACAAAAAACAACAAAAGATCTCAAAGCCTGTCCAAAACCAGAAAAGGTAGAAAAGATACAATAGATTCTCTTAAATGGAGAGAAAAGTTAATAGACTATAAAGTAACCCCAAAGAAAGTTAGTACTTCACAACTTACCATGAATATGAACTTGCAAGCAGAACATGAAAACTAAGAAGAAACTGACAAGAAATAGCACAACAATCACAAACTCAGCACAAGAAGGCATGCAGAACAAAGGAACAAACAGCACTACCAATAAATAATATAATGGCAGCAATTAATTCATACCTATCAATAATTACATGGACTGTGAATAGACTGAATGCACCACTGAAGAGACAGAGAGTGGCAGATTGGATAAGAAAACAAAACCCTTCAATATGTTGCCAGAAAGAGACACACCTTCCACACAAAGACAAAAACAGACTAAAAGATAAAGGATGGAAAAAAATAAACCAAGCTAAATGCAATAATAAACAAGCAGGAGTGGCAATTCTAATTTCTGATAAAGTAAAATTTAAGACAAAAAATAGTATAAGAGACAAAGAAGGACACTATCTCATGATCAAAGGGTCAATTGAGCAAGACAACATAACCATAATAAATACCTACATTCCCAATGAAAAAGCACCAAAATATATGAAGCAAACCTTACTAGAACTGAAGAAAAAAATAGATAAATCTATAATTATAGTGAGAGATTTTAATACACCACTTTCGAAAAGAGACAGAATAACCAGAAAGAAATTAAACAGCACAATCAACCAACTTGACCTCATAGATGTGTACAGAGAATTCAATCCAACAATAGCACAATATACTTTCTTCTCCAGTGCACATGGAACATTCTCCAGAATTGACCATGTGTTCGATCACAAAACATGCCTCCATAAATTCACAAACATCAAAATACTACAGAGCATCTTTTCAGACCACAATGGTATAAAACTAGAAATCAACAACAAGAAGACTAAGGAAATAAAGCCGAATACATAGAAACTGAACAATACCCTGCTGAAAAGCAACTAGGTAAAAGAAGAAATTAAATGTGAGTTCATAAAGTTCCTAGAAACAAATGAGAATGAAAACACAACATACCAAAATCTTTGGGAAATGGTGAAAGTGGTGCTGAGAGGAAAATTTATTGTGATAAATGCACACATCCAAAAAGAAATAACCAAATTTAACAGTACAAGAAAAAGACACCTCTACAAGAAAAAGACAAATGACCCAACTAACAAATGGGCACAGGACATGATCAGACATTTCACCAAGGAAGAGATCCATGCAGCCAACAAACATACTAAGAAATGTTGACGATCACTAGCCATTCGAGAGATGCAAATCAAAACAACAATGAGATATCCTCTCACACCAGCAATAACAGCAACGATCAAAAAAGTAGAGGACAATAAATGCTGGTGAGGATGCAGAGAGACTGGGACAATCCTACATTGTTGGTGGGATTGCAAAATGGTCCAACCACTCTGGAAAGCAATATGGTGCTTCCTCAGAAATACAAGCCATAACGAGAAGATATATGCACACCAATGTTCATGGCAGTGCTATTTATAATAGCAAAAAGATGGAGACAGCCTAAGCACCCATCAGTTGAAGAATGGATAACCAAACTGTGGTACAACACAATGGAATACTGTGGTACCTTGAAGAACAACAAGGAAGCTGCAAGCCACTGCATAACAGGATGAACTTTGAGAACATTATACTGAGAGAAATTAGTCAGTCACCAAAGGAGAAATATTGCATAAGACCATTATTGTAAAAGAGTAAGAAAAATAACCCACACTTAAAGGGGAAAAAAAACTATATATATATATATATATT
>NW_006408569.1:12049535-12050745 GCF_000296735.1 Chrysochloris asiatica | reverse complement strand
AGGCATTGTAAAAGAAAGCATTTTCTTAGAAGCTACAATTACTGGAGTTAGAAGCATAGAATGAACAATATTAGGACCAAAGAAAATTATACAGAGGTAGCCAACCACTGAGTTCGCAAAAACCAATGAACCCAGGACGTCAGGAGGTCACTTCCTTTGGCCCTCAGGGTCCATGGCTCGCTATCCTGAGGAGGGCCTCGGAATTGGATTTTCGTCCATGTCACAAGGCCACTGATCAACCCAGGGTCTGTGTATGCTGACGCCAGCAGGAGGGGAAGATATAGCACATGGTAGGGAATAGACGCAGGATAGCTTGGGTGCATGGGGTGGGTAGGGCAACATACAAGAAGGGGATGGGAATGGAAGAACAAGGCTGATGGGAGAACAGGAACAACAGGGCTCTGGGATACAGGGATTGAGGCATCGTTTGAAGGGGTAAAAGAGGGAAATAATGTTAAGATGCTTGGCTGTCTTTTGAATCTTGTTTTCCCTTGCCTACCATTGTAAAATAGACACTTAGGGGTGGGGAGGAGAGAAAGGAATAACCAGAATCATCACTACAGAAAGCTTATAAGTCCATCTTCAGATTATAACTGATTGGAATACCTTATAGGGGGCTAGAAGTTGTTCAGTGAAAGAGGCTTCCTGTGGAACCTTTACATTGCACAAGATCATAGGTGTAATCCAGAATCCCATCCATAACTGACTGAGGTAGGAAATTTCCACAGGAAAGGACGAGTAGACCAGCCTGGAGTGGTTAGAAAAACAGAAGATACTTTGTGAAAGAAAGACGGGCAGGGAAATTCCGAAACAATAACGGCATTCTGATTCATTACGCCAAGAACAATTAAGCTGTTTGCACGGGAGCCATCAAGGCAAATGGTCAGGACCCCTCAGAGCAAACCCCCTTCCAAGATTGGGACTCAAGGAGAGTACATGAGCAGGCATGTGGTCTGATTGATGATGTTGGTCACCAATAAGGGGAAGAGGGAGAAAAAACAGCAATGAAGTTGTGAGCTAAGCCTGCCCACATTCAATAGACCCCTATGAACCTGGGTGGAGACCTGGATGGCCAGCAGTATGGCAAGACCCAGAGACTCCTGGGCCCAGACATAGTGACATGGCCACAGGGCGGAGAGTGAAGTGTCCAGCTGATATGAAGTGAGGGGAGATGCACAAGAACACCCATACTTGCAGATAGTACCCACTT
>NW_006408569.1:12041488-12049435 GCF_000296735.1 Chrysochloris asiatica | reverse complement strand
ATCAGAACTCAACTAGAAGAAGAAAGAAGGGGGGAAGAAGAGCAACCTGCTAAAATTTGATGAACTTTACCTATACTTATGGATGTAGTAGCTCAAAAAAGGGAACACATCTTTACAGCGAGGATCACTTCCACACCCTTGGTATACAGGGTTTATAGGAATGGGAAACTTAGACATTGGCTACCCAAAATGAGGGGAGGCCTAGCAAGAAGTGACTGGCTTACAAGCTTTCAAGAGCGAGCCTAGTTCCAGATGGGGCGGGGGAAGGTAGAATCAACAATGAATGATCGCTAAAGTATTGGGACCGGACTGGCGAAAGGAAACGGAGATAAGACTCTTGTGGTACAATAATGAATAATTGCCATCAGGACTGACTGTGAGGCTAGGAAATACAGAGGTAGATGTTTTTTGACAAAAGGAGGAGAGTGATTGATTTTGCAGCCCAGGAGCAGAGGTCCCTGGGACCATCAAGTGAGAAGAAAGGAGAGCGGGACCCTACCCAGATAGGCAGTGATGCCATAGATGGAGACAGAGATGATGATGTGGACAGATAGAGCGGCTGGGGACACTGGACTCAGGGAGGGAGAAGGGCTGTGTGCTGGCAGCCAGGGGACGGGTCTGCGTGGTGTACCCTTTGGTTATTTGATAATGCATGGAGGGCATTGTAATCATTGCAATAAAATAAAATATGATAGGGTGAGTATAAAGCTTATGTTCTCCCATGTAAACCTCACAAAAACTTAAAAAAGAAAAAAAATGAAAAATAATGTAAAATGGGACTTCAGAAAGTTCCTGGGAAAAAATTTCATTATCTTTTAATTCCATTTGTCCATGAAATTTTTTGATATATATAACTGATTTAATTTCTCCAATTTCTCTTTTGGAAATTTTGATCTTGATAAATGCATGCCAAAATGAACAATTAAACAACAACAACAGTATTGGAGAGAAATTCAAAATATTTGCAAATAAAATTGATTAAGAGATAATGGAATTTTAAAGAAAGCAAGGTAATGGAATTTTTCCAAATTTGTTGAAGCCCCTTCCCCCCCCATACATTTAACCCTTCAAAAACTTTAGTCTTGCATATAATTGCTAAAATACTCAACATGTTTTGTTTATTTTTTTCTGCAGTACATCACATATTAAATCCAGATAAAAATTATCCATGTATACAAAAAACAAAACAAATAGTCCACACTTATATTTAGCACAATGGCTGGTCTTCATTGTAAATGGCTGCCAGTATTCCAAAACAAAAAAACAAAAAACAAAAATAGAGCCCTGTTTGTCCTGGCACATACAGGTAAGTTTTGGTTCATTATGAAAATCTGGAGCATAAATATTACCTGGGCAGCAGGTCATAACATGAAAGCTAAGGGTTTAGGAACAATGCTTCAAAATTTTACTCAATAATCAGAGTTGTAGATAAAACAAGATAGAAAGATATTAATTTAATTAAGAGAACATATTTTAAAGAGATTTTGTATGCCAAGGATATACAAATAACAAACATGGAATTCTCAACACCCAAATGAACAAGTCCTAAATGTTGGCAATCTCCAATTTGAAATGCTTTTTTCTAATTGGAGCAGGGGTATGAACAATGGGCACCTTCCTCAAATTAGCCCCTAGGACATTTTTAGTACATTTTCCTGAAATACCAAATACCTGAAATGTGTAAAAAAATATTGTAAATGTGTAAAACATGCTATTAAAACTGTGACATAACACAACTTGTGTGGCACCATAGGATAAGCACTGGACTGCTAACTGCAAGGTAGGCTGGGCTCAAAGACACCAGTCGCTCCTCAGAAGCCCTATATAGGGTGATAATTGAGTCAGAATGACCTGACTGCATTTAACAACAAAAACAACAAAACAGAACTAAAGGACTGACTTGTGGTAACCATGAATGACTAAAGAAAGAGCCTGTGAATCACTCAAAGAGGGAGCACAATTAAGCACTCTTTTTATGAAAAGGTAAAAAAGATAGTGTTAGGTAAGGTGGGAGAAGTCTTAAAGCCAAGTTTAGAATGGTCTCTTCCTCTCTCTGTGGAATATTATGAACACAGGCAAACTAGTAGGGTTCCACCTGGAAGAAAAAAGCTGCAGAGTTAAAAGCACCATAGAAGCCTGAAGAACAAACTGTATGCAGATTAATACTTTGATACCCAGACGTCTGTTTTTAGCTCCAGAGACCCGCGTAGTTCCCGTGGAGGCCTGAAGGGAGAGGCCCCCCAGCCACGAAGAGCTTCATCTCAGGCCAGTGGTAGCAGTGGGTGTAGAGGGCATTGGGGAACTCTTCTACTCCACCGAAGTAGTTCACCCAGAAGTCATTGTGGTTGAGCCAGCCTCTCCCAGCGGTGAGCTTGAGCTTCCTTCTAGTGGGCCCAGGAGTGAGCTGAGTGGCCGCTGAGGCCCTCTCCTCCAGGAACTTCTGGGCGCTGATGTCATAGAAGAGCAGGGCCCCGTGGCCGGTGCAGATGGTGATGATGAAAGCTTAGCAAGCGCACGCCCGTGCCGCCCTCCCTGGAGCACAGGGGCCTCAGGTTCTGCTGGCGCTGACGTGGATCCAGGAAGGAGACGTGGGACTGGGAGCCCACTGCGTACAGGGACAAGTCGTTGCAGTAGGTCAGGCACACGTTCTCTCGGCAGTAGGGCAAACGGACCGACAGCAGCCTGCACAAGGTGCTCCGGGCCTTCCAGAAGTGGAAGTAGCCGTCCAGGGACACGGCCCCCAGCTCCTCGTTCTTGCTGCTGAAAGCCAGGGCTCGCACCTTGCGGTTGGTGGGGCTGGTGCTGGCCCTGGGGATGGGCTCCAGGTCTCTGGGGCGGATATGGGCGTACACCGGGAGGCCCACGTTGTTGTGCCAGGCCAGGCAGCCATGACACATGTCAGGATCCACCCGCCACAGCGCCATGGTGCCGTCGCGGGAACCACTCACGACCACATTGTCGCTCATCCAGGCCAGGGCAAAGATCCAGTCCTTGTGGCCACGGCGATCGCCCAAGCATAAGGGGTCGAGTGTGGGCAGCTGGTAGACGGCCAGGCTGTTGGGGTTTTCGCCCCCCATGGCCAGCAGCGACTTACAAGGGTTCAGCTGGATGGCGTGGATGCCACAGCTCCCCTGGGCCTGGGCCTGGGCCAGCGGCGGCGCCCTGTCGCTCAGCAGAGGGATGTGCGTGATCTGGCCTGGGTACACATCTACCACGAAGAGCGTGTTGCACTTGGTGCCGCACACCACCTGCCTGGTGTTCAGCCACTGTGACGCAAAGACCTTGTTGAGGGTGCCCAGGGCCAGCTTGCGTTCCCTCAGCAGAGCAGGCAGCTTGTGCACCGAATAAGCGCGCAGCTCGCCCTCGAAGACCCCGGGCCTGGAGCAGGCGCGCGCGCCCACCTCGCGGCCCTTCAGGTAGCGAAGCAGTGAGCGTCGCGCCGCCAGGCGCCTCTGCTTCTTGGGCAGCAGCGGCCCTTCGCCGTCCTCCCCTGCCGCCACAGCCGCCTCTGTCACTAGACCTTGCGACGACGAGCTCCTGGAGCCCGCCTCAAAGGAGGGCGCTTTCCGCTTCCTGCTACCTGTTTGCTGCCCGGCCATGGTGGGCGCGGGGCTCTCGGTGGTGGCGGCGGCGGCGGCGCGGCGGAGGCGACGACGCGTGGCACTGGGGTTGACCATGGTGGTGGCGCAGGTAAGACGCCTATGCGTCAGGTCTGGGGTGTTGGGTCCCAAAAGCTGGGCGACCGTGGGGCACAGAAACCTAGGCGGCAGAAGCGGCGGCGAGGAGCGTGTGGGCGGAGCGGTGAAGAGGCGGCAGCAGGGCGAACCCAGGTGAGGGCGGGATGTGTGGATGGCCAGTGGTGGAGATGGTTTATGGGAGTGAAGACCACGCGGGGGGTCGGAGAAAGTGGGCGGGCCGGGCTGGGCCTGGTGAGCTGAGAGCAAGTGAGGAGGATATTGGAAAGGGATTGAGAGGAGGGAAAGGTGATGAGGGGGTGGGGGTAGGGGTGCACTAGTGGCATTCATGGGAGACCACCCAAGACACCCACCTCTTATGGGCACATCCCAGTGCGTCTGCCCATACCCTTCAATGTTGGACAGGGGGTATTTCGTACTTAAATATGAGTAAAATTTGAAACCTGTTCTAGTCAATCACGAGGTAAGAGAAACCCTCTGTCCAAAGACCCACAACTGTGCTTGGTGTAATCCTGGAAGATTGTTTGCTGCCATTAGACATCGAACTTTGCAGGGAACGTCTCTCCCCATATACCCTGCTTGAGTCTCTCTGGCAGCCTCTCCTGTCTCAAACTCTTCATAAAGAGTTACAACTTGAAAATTTCCCCCTCTTCATATTGAACTCTTTAATAACCAGTCACTTTGCACCTGAGTGCCCCTAGGGGGCGGGTTCCAAATGCAGATCCTTGACCCCTACTTTCCCCACAAGGGGTGTCCACGACCCTGGTAGGGAGCTCAGTCTCAGGAACCCCAGAAGCCTTGATGACTGACAGTAGGTTCCTCCTCAGAACTGGCTTCTCAGAACCCTGAGACAGTGGAGCAGAGGTTGACAGTCAAAGCAGTTCATAGAGGGCAATTTACAGCAGTAAATGCACACATACAAAAAGAAGAAAGACCCCAAATCAACATGGTAATACAATTAGAAACATACCTGGAAAGTAAGCCTCCAGTCACCAGAAGAAAAGAAATAATAAACATTAAAGCAGAAACGGATGAATTCGAAAACAGAAAAGCAGTAGAAAAAATCAACAATACAAGAAGTTGGTTCTTTGAAAGGATTAATAAAATTGGCAAATCATTGGAAAATATAACAAAAGAAAAGAGGGAGAAGATGCAAATAACACGCATAAGAAACTATATGGATGACTTCAAAGAGATCCAAAGGAAATGAAACGGATAATAACAGAATACTATAAAGAGTTGTATGACAATAAGTTGGAAAATATAGAAAAAAATGGACACATTTTTAGAAAACCACTATCTACCAAGACTAACACAGATTGAAGTAAAAACCTGAACAGACCTGTAACAAAAGAAGAAATTGATTAGGTCATTAAAAAACTCCCAACAAACAAATCCAGGTCCATCTGGACTCATGGAAAGAGAGGAACTGGTGCTGGTGGCCAGGAGCCAGGCTTGCAGAATGTGCCCTTTGGTTGTTTAAATGATTATATATTCCTGAGTGTTTCTGTGTACCCTCCCCCCAAAAAACCATCACCACCACCAACAACAACAAATTAAACAGAGGGAATAGAAGCAAATATTGTTGAATGATGATGTACAGAGGGGACTGTAATCACTGCAATGAAACGATGGAGTAAAGTCGATGCTCCCCCATGTAAACTAACACTCAGTTTACAATAAAAACTTAAAAAAAAAACAACCAAGCTGCAGATAGGAGTCCTGGTGTGGTGCTGTGGGTTAATGTGCCAAACTGAAAAGCCATTTGAACTGAAAGGCCAGAGGTTCAAGCTCACCAGCTGCTCCTTGGAAACCCTATGCAGGGTCACTATGGGTTGGAACCAACTATTGGAACCAACTTGACGGCACTTAACAACAACAATAGATAGCTATTCGTGTGAATTTTACCTAACATTCAGAGAAAAGCTGACACCAATCTTACTCAAACTTTTCAAGTGAGCATAACCCTCATACCAGAACCACGCAAATACATCACTTTAATAAAAGCAACAATGCAGATGTGTCATTTAATTGTGGCTTAATAAAATATAAACTTGGTTATTTAATATGATTCAAAATATTTTTAAGACATTACTATTTTTAATGTATTGCACTAGGCAAATCTGCTGCACAAGACCTTTTTAAAGTGTTGAAAAGCAAAGATGTCAGCTTGAGGACTAAGGTGCGGCTAACCCAAGCCATGGTATTTTCAATAACCTCATATGCATGTGAAAGCTGGACAGTGAATAAGGAAAACCATAGAAGAATTGATGCTTTTGAGTTATGGTGTTGGAGGAGAATATTGAAAGTGCCATGGGCTGCCAAAAGAACCAATAGAT
The DNA here is from genome assembly GCF_000296735.1 of Chrysochloris asiatica. Classification (NCBI taxonomy): domain Eukaryota; kingdom Metazoa; phylum Chordata; class Mammalia; order Afrosoricida; family Chrysochloridae; genus Chrysochloris; species Chrysochloris asiatica. The sequence continues at coordinate 12,043,401 of NW_006408569.1, read as the reverse complement.
CTGTTTTGGAAGAAGTGCAGCCAGAGTGCTCCTTGGAGGCCAAGATGGCCAAACTTTGTCTCTCATACTTCGGACATCTTGTCAGGAGGGATCAGTCACTGGAGAAGGATATCATGTTTGATAAGGTGGAGGGTCAGAGAAAAAGAGGAATACCCCCAGTGAGATGGATTGGCCAAGTGGCAGCATCAATGGGCTCAAGCATGGCAACAGTAGTGAGGTTGGCCCAGGATCAGACCGTGTTTCATTCTGCTGTGCATAAGGTTGCTATGGGTCGGTACAGACTCGATGGCACCTAACAACAACAACAATTTTTAACTTCAAAACTGAAAAAGTTTCAGTACAAAGACACTGAAAATTGAGAGGCAGGTCACTAGCAACACGAACAGGCCAGTTATATATCTTTTTGAAGAAACAGTCAATCAAAAAGTTTCTTTTTTGCATTCTTCTATAGGAAAATAAGGAGCTTTGGTAGCGTCGTGATTACAAATCAGGCTGCTAACCTCAGGATCAGCAGTTCGAAACTACCAACCGTTCCCTGGGAGAAAGATGAGGCTTTCTGCTCCCATAAAGATTTACAGCCTCAGAAACCCTGTACAGAGTGGCTGTGTCAGAACCGACTCCACCACACACCACCACCACCACCACAGGAAAATAGATGTTACAAATAAAGGCTTTGCAAATAGGAGGAGATTCTCCGGTATAGAGACATCTATGTTTAGAAATTTTTTCTATATATAGGTAAAGAAAGACTGTCCTTAAATATTTTGTGACAGCTTCTCTACATTTGTATGTTAAACCTTTATTTGTATCTCTTGCATTATCTTTGCCAAGAAGAATCATGTTCTGACTCTTGAAATGATTGAAAGTCAATGAGTTATTTTCAGTACAGTGACTGGGTATTCCTTCCATCTTTTTTTTTTATGCTTCCTTGACCATTTAATAATTTGTTCATAGAATCTTTCAGTATTGCAACGTTAGGCTTACATTTTTTTCTTTGGTTCTCTACATTCAAGAGCAAATTTCAGAGTCTTGTCTGGCATACATTTTGTTCCCCCCTCCTACCCATATTTTCAGTTACCTTTTGGGTTTTTCATATATGATGTCCTTTTACAACTTATCTGGTCTTTGATCATTAGGCTTCAGTGCGTCAAATCTATTTTTGATATGGTCTCTAAGTTTAGGTTATATTTTGAATTTTGTGGACTTCTTTTAATTTTCTTTGGCTTCAGCCTGAACTTGCATATGAACAGTTGATAGGCTATTCTGTTGTTGGCCCCTGGCCTTTTTCTGACTGGTGACTTTGAAGTTCATCTAAGTTTCTTTATACAGATGTGGTCTGTTTGATTCCTGTGTAATCAATCCACAGTGTTCAAACACTGTTTATGTTGTTGAAAAAAAAAGATATTTGCAAATATCATTGGTCTTGCAAAATTCTATCATGTGATCCCTAGAGTAGTTTCCATCATCAATGTTAAGTTTTTCAACTGCTAAACCTTCTTCTTTGTTTCCAACTTTACCATTTGGATCACAATGCTTCTTGATTTCATGTTTGATCCATTTCAGATTGTAGCAGTTGGTAAAATACTTCAATTTGCATATCTTCGGTAATAGTGTTTGAAGAGCAAATTTTAATAGTATTTATATTAACGGGTCTTCCTTGTAGGTGTTTGATATTATCCCATTTCTGACAGCTTTGCACTTTAGGACAGATCATGAAATGTTCTTTTTAACAATGAATGTGAAATTATTATTATTATTATTATTATTATTATTTAATGTTTTATTGTGAATTATATGATAGCTTACATGGGAGAACTTCAGTTTTACATTCATTCCATCTTATATCATCTCACTGCCATGGTTCCAATCCCCTCCATGCATCATCAACCACCCAAAGGGGATATCCCAGAAAC
>NW_006408569.1:12038307-12038748 GCF_000296735.1 Chrysochloris asiatica | reverse complement strand
ATCCTTTCACTTTTAATCTGTTTCTTTCTCTGTGTGTGAGATGCATCTCTTGCAGACAGCATATTGAAGGATCTTTTTTTCTTATCGATTCTGCCACCCTCCGTCTCTTAACAGGTGCATTCAATCCATTTATGTTCAGTGTAATTATTCATAGGTATTGATTATTTGTTGTCATTATATCGTTTTTTGGTGGTGCTGCTGCTTCTTTGTTTTGTTTGTCTTTCTGTGTTGAATTCATGATTTGTGTGTTCTTTCTTGTGCGTTTCTTTATAGTTTTAATGTTTTCATCTTCTTCTTGGATTCTCATTCTCTTGGTATGCTATGAAGTGTTAATTTTCTTTGAGGTTGGCTTATGGTCCATTGACTTCTCTGTCCATTTAGTGCAGTCTATTTTATCCTGTAATCTACCTGACCTTCTCATTGTCTGGATCTCTGTTCCTA
>NW_006408569.1:12026322-12037822 GCF_000296735.1 Chrysochloris asiatica | reverse complement strand
GTCTCCTTGTCTTTGAGTTTGGAGAGCTTGACTATGATATGTCTTGGTGATTTTCTTTTGGGGTCCACCCTTCCTGGACTTCATTCGGCTTCTTGGATGTCTATCTTTTCCCCCTTGAGGATGTTAGAAAAATTTTCTTTCAGTAGTTCTTCGACTATTTTCTCTGTGGACTTGTGTGACTCATTTTGTTCTGGAATGCCAATAATTCTTAGGTTATTCCTCTTCATGTTGTCCAACATGAATCTTAGACTTTCCTCTGAATTTTTTGCCCTTTTTTGGGTTTGTTCTTCTATCTTAGTGGTATTGAGAGGCTTGTCTTCCAGCTCACTGATTCTTCCTTCCATCTCATCTTTTCTACTCCTCTGCTCTTTCAAAGAGTTTTCTATTTCTGCCATTTTGTTGTTGATTGTTTGGACCTCTTTTTGTAGGTTTTGTATTGTTACCAATGTTGTATCTATCTTGTTTGATTGTTCCTGTAGCACTTTTCTGACTTCTTCCTTATTTTTCTCAAATCCATTGTAAAGTGTTTTGAAACATTTTATAATCATTTTTCTGAATTCTTTCTCAGGTATCGCCAAGGCCTTCCCTCCTTTCAGCATGGAGAGAAGGTCTACTTCTGGTTCATTTGTCTCAGATATTTTATCTTTTTTCTGGACATGTGCCAATATGGTCATCTGCTTTTGCTTCTTGGACATGTTTAATGTTTATCTGTGGCCCTAATAATTAATTATGTGTTTTGGTAATTTTTTATGTTTTCTGATTACCTCCAGGAAGATGTGATCAGGATGTAGTCTTCCCTTTTCATTCTCCTTATTGCTTAATTCAGAGTAACTTTTTTTGGGCCTCAGTTGGGCCTGGGCCTCGGCGGCGGGCTGTTTGGGCCTCAGGGGGCCTGGGTATCAGCAGCTGGACATCGGGCGGCTTGGACCTCAGTGGGTGGGTTGGGCGGATTGGGCCTCAGGGACCGGGCTGAGGGCGGGTTGGGTCTCATGGGCATTCAGCCTCCGCGACTTAGCTATGCGGCGGGTTGGGCCTTGGGGGCCCTGCACCTCGGCGGCTTGACAGAGGGCTGGTCTAGGCCGGGGCAGTAGAGGGCTGGGGGTAATGCCTGCAGGGAGGTAGTGTCTGTATTTGATGACGTAAAAGATGCCTCTCTCAATCTCTCTGTACCGTTGGTACCCCAAATTTCCTGATATCCACGCCGATATCCCTCTCTATTTGTTCGGCTTTGTTAGTTTATGCTTCCTTTTCTCTGGAAATACAGCCTTCTAAGTGGGGTTGTTCTAGCCCTGCATTCTAAGGTCTGCAGGGGCCAGATGCGGGAGCCGCGTGCAGGCAGGCAAAAGCTCAAAATGCCAGTAATTCCTCAGTAATTTGATCTTTTACAAAAACAAGTTCAGAATGTTGAAATATAAGATCTTATGTTTGTTCAAAGGTGGTCTGTCTGCTAGACAGAGGTTTCCTATGTGCAATTCTGCCTTTTTCCCCCAAGACTGCCCTACCTGAGCTGCCTGGTCAGGAAAGCACCGGAAGTCCTTCTCGAAACTATTATTTTTTAATTTGTCATTCCTTGTACAGCAGATCATTTAACCATATATCTGATCCATAATGGCCAATACCAGTTTATTGCAGCTCACTAATACCTATGATATCAATCTTTATGTGTTTCATTTAATGTTTGACAACATACAATTTTCCTAGATTCTTACTTCATGCATTCCACTTTTTTTATTTTTAATAGATGTATGTAGCTGTTCCTTCTCATTTTGAGTTATGCCACATCAACAAATGAAGGTCCAGTATGCTTTGCTCTATCCATACCATTAGCATTGACTTTACTTTGAAGAGACAGCTCTTGCCTAGTAGTATTTTGAGTGTCTTCCAATCTGAGGTGCTCAGTTTCTGGCACTAGATCAGTCAATGTTATGCTACTATTCGTATGGTTTTTATTGGCCAGTTTTTTTCAGAAGTGTATGGCTAGATCCCTCTTCCTAGTTTGTCTTAATCTGGGATATCTGCTGAAAGTCACCATGGTGACTCTGCTGGTATTTGAAATATTGTAGGCATAGTGTCCAGCATCACAGCAACACCCAAATCAGCACTGAAAGAGGAGTGGTGACAGACAATAGGAGTTGCAGAGCAATCAGTTAGGAGACCTGCATTTTGTCTAGTCAAGATAAAATAATGGCTTATAAAAGAGTAGTTGTTGTTGTTGTTTTGTGCCGTGGAGTTGGTTCCGACTCATAGTGACCCTGTACATGGTTTCCAAGGCTTTCAATCTTTACGGGAGCAGAAAGCCTCATCTTTCTCCTGTGGAACAGCTGGTAATTTCAAACTGATGACCCTGAAGTTCGCAGTACGATTCATAACCACTACGCTACCAGAGCTCCTTAGTTGTTGTTATGTGCCATGGAGTAAATTCTGATTTATGTAAAACAGAAAGAAACACTGTTCAGTCCTGTGCCATCTTCACAATTATTTCTATGTTTGACCTCATTGTTCCACCCAATGTGTCAATCCATCTAATTGAGGGCCTCCCTCTTATTAAATGAGCTTCCACTTTATCAAACATGTAGAGAATACGGGGAAGGACAGGGCAAAGAAATGAACATATAGACAAAAATTGCCTCTTTCATTAAAATTTTACTTCTGATAAATGAAATAACCAGTGGTATAACTAGGTGCTCTGGTAGCGTAGTGGTTACGAAATGTTCTGCGAAGCTTAAGGTCAGTGGTTCAAAACTACCAGCCACTCTGCGGGAGAAAGATGAGGCTTTCTACACCCGTAAAGATTTACACCCTCGGAAAGCCTGTACAGGGTCGCTATGGGTTGGAACCGACTCAACGGCACTTAACAACAACAACAACAACAATAACTAGGTGAGTGAGAGGTATGAATCACACTTCTTGACAATGTCATAGGAAGTGATACCAAAATGATCTTAGGGCCCACTATGACAGCAGCAGGTGCTGGCATCATAGGGAAGGGGTCACAAAGGTGGGTGAGTTTAGGTAACCCCTCACCCTTCAATATTATCACTTCTTGATCATGTGCTGACTCTTGATCATTGACCAGTTCTTTTTGGTACAGTAACTCTGTGTAATTCCTTCCATATTATTTTGATGCTTCCTGTATCATTCAGTATTTTGCCGATAGAAGCCTTCAATATGGCAGCTTGAGGCTGACATTTTTTCGTTATTTCTTTCACCTTAAAAAATTCCAAGTGTGTTCTTCCCTATTGGTTTACTAATTCCAGGTCTTTGTACACTTTATTATAATACTTTACTTTGTCTTCTTATTGATGGAAGAAGCCCAAGTGGCACTGAAGGAATTGGTGAAAAACAAGCCTCCAGAAATTGATGGAATGTAAGTTAAAATGTTTCAATGAAAACCAAGAAATGTGGAAGACAGTAACCTTACCAACTGATTGGAAAAGATCCATATTTGTGCCCATTAAAAAGAAAGATGACCCAACAGAAAGCAGAAATTATTGAACAATATCACCAGTACCATATATAAGTAAAATTTCACCAAAAATAATTCAAAAATAGTTACAGTAGTGCATCCACAGGAAATTACCAAAAACACAACCCAGATTCGGAAGAGGATATGGAACAAGAAACATTATTTTAGATATGTGATAGAGCTTGTCTGAAAACAGAGAAAACAAGAAAGAAGTTTCCCTGTGTTTCATTGACTGTTCAAAGGCACTTAGCTGTGGATCATAAGAAGTTATAAATCACATTGCAAAGAATGGGAATTCCAGAACACTTAATTGTATACACATGAAACTGTACATAGATCAAGAGGCAATAGTTCAAACAGAACAAGGGTTTATTGAGTGGTTTAAAATCAGAAAATGTGTATCAGGTTGTATCCTTTCACTATGTTTACTCAGTATGTGTGCTGAGCAAATAATACAAGAAGCTGGACTATTTGAAGAAGAATGCAGCATCAGAATAGGAGAAAATCTTTAATATACATATGACTCAGCCTTGTTTGATGAAAGTGAAAAGGACTTGAATCTCTTACTGATAAAGATTACAGCCTTTAATATGGACTAGATATCAATATCAAGAAAACAAAGATCCTCACAACTGGCTCAATAAAGAATATTATGGTAAATAGAAAAAAAAATTCATTTTACTTGGATCTATAATCAATACCTATGGAAGCAGCCTTCAGAAAAATGAAAGGACATATTGCATTGAGCAAATCTGCTGCAAAAGACCTCTTTAATGTGTTTTAAAAAACAAAAACAAAGATGTCACTTGGTGTGCCTGATCCATGCCTCATAAGCATGTAAAAGGGAGACTGAAAAAGAAATGATCCCTTTGAAATAACGCGTGGGAGAAAAATATTCAATATACCATGCACTGACAGAAGGGCAAACAAATCTATATTGAAAGAAGTACAGCCAGACTGCTCCTTAGAAGTGAGGATGGTAAGACTTTATTTCAGATACTTTGGGCATCTTACTAAGAGGGACCAATGCCTGCAGATGGACATTATGCTTGGTAAAGTAGACAATCTGTGAAAAAGAGTAAGATCCTCAGTATGATAGATTCACACAGTGGCTGCATCAGTGATATGTGAGGATAGGGCAGGACTGGGGCTGTGTTTTATTCTGTTGTACATAAGGTCACTATGAGTAAGCACCAAATCTATGGCACTTAACAACAACACTCCTGCCCTTCACCATTTAATTCTCTGCAGTGATGTTTCAAAGTTCAGCTCTGATTACATTGCTACACTTATTTCAATAAATCATTGTCTTCCTGTTACCTTAAAATAAAGACTGAAAATCTTTATACATTCTAATGTCACAGTATAATTAATATAACCTAAGGTCTTTAGCAAGGAGCTCTGGTAGCACAGTGGGAGAAAGATGAAGCTTTCTGCTCCCAACAAAGATTTACAGCCTTGGAAACCCTATACAGCATCACTAAGAGTTGGAACTGACTCCACTGCACATAACCGCCACTACCACTAGGGTCTTTACTTACATTTCTACTTTCTTCACATCACTTTTTTCTGCTTTAGCCACACTTGTTTTTTAAAATTTCCTCTAACAATGTTGCAGTTTCATGCCTCAGATCTTTTTAAAACGCTGTTCTCTCGGCTCAGATTGCTTTTTCCCTAGTATACTGGCAAGGCACTGTAGGATGATAAACTGGACCACAAGGTTGGTTTGAACCACAAGGTCAGTGGTTCAAGCTCACCAGCTACTCCTTGGAGATCCTGAAGATCCTATACAGGATCTCTATGCGTTGGAACTGACTCAATGGAACAAAACAACAACAACAATCTTTCTATGTTACTGTAAACCCATTAGTTATTCATAAGAAACCCTATGCAGGGTTGCTATGAGTTGGAACCAAATTTGATAGCACTTAACATCAACAAAACGTAAGTTTAGATATTTAATCTGGCTAATTTATTCAGATTTCAAGTTTTTGTTGCCACTTAGTGCTGTTGTGTCAATTCCAACTCATAGTGATCCTATGTAGGGGTTCTGAGGAGTAACTGGTGAGTTTGAACAGTCAACCTTGCAGTTAGCGTGTGGTTAACAATCCAGTGCTTATCCTACAGTACCACATCAGATTTCAAGTACTGTGTTACCTATTTATTTATTTTTGGTTTATCTATTAAGTAATTTAATTTATTTTTAAATAAATAGAATGCAATTCACATTCACACAATAGATTCTATATTATTAAAACACACACACACACACATAAAAAGCAGTGACCATGAATCAGTTCTGACTCATGCCAGCCATATGCGTGTACTTTGTTACTTTTTTTTTTTTTTTTTAAGTTTTTATTGTGAATTGAGTGAAAGTTTGCAGGGGAGATCATCAGTTTTACATTCAACAAATCATACACCTTGTTTCATTATAATGATTATAATCCCCTCCATGTACCATCAGATAACAGTATTTCTTTCTATTCACTTTAGCTCTTTTTTTTTTTTTTAAACACTCAAGCATATATAACAATTTACACCTCCACATTCTGCAAGTCTGCCTCCTGTCCGCCAGCTCTTAGTCCCTCTCTTTCCAGGAGTCTAGAGTCCTCAGCTGCTGCCTCTCTCCATATCGCCATCTTTACCTCCATCTCTGGTGTTGTTGCTTCTCTGGATAAGGTCCCACATTCCGCTTGTGATCTTCTCCCTTGATGGTGCTAGGGTCCTTTGTTTCTGGACTGTAAGATTAACTACTCCCCCACTTTTGATACAAAACTTTTACCTTTACAATTGTGACAGATGCAGTTAGTCATGATAACTGTTACTATTGAATCATAAGAATCTTATCCCCATCTCTTTTAACCAGACCCATCTAGACAAGATGAAAACTATTCAGTGGGAACTCTTTCTTCCCCCATACAATCTTAAACTAAACTCCTTCTTGAAACCTTGTAAGCCAGTCACTTCGTGCCTTTATCGCCCCTTCAGTTTAGGTAACCAATATCTAAGTTGCCCAACCCTATCTACGCTGTATACAGAAGGGATAGCATTGATCCTTGATGTGAAGATTGATTCACTCTCTGTCAGTATTTAGAGTTGTTTCCTACATGAGTATAGGTCAAGTTCATCAAATTGTAGCAATTTATGCTAGTCTCCTTTATCAAAAATTGTGTTTCTCTTTTTTATCTTCCTCTAGTTGAGTTCTGAATACCCCTCTTCCCCATCTCAAAGACTAGGTCAGATTCCTGTTACTCTGTTATCCATGGAGCTATCTTAACTTGATAGCATCTACCCCTGTGCAATTGCATGGCTATTCCTGTGATCCTGGTGTGGTGCTGTAGGATAAGCACTAGACTGCAAACTACAAGGTCGGCAGTTCAAGCCCACCAGCTGCTCCTCAGAAACTGTAATGAGTCGTTACCAACACGATGGCACTTAACAACAACAGCATGTCCACCAAAAGGAAGATCACCAGAGTTACAGTAGTTAAGCACTCAGCTGCTAACCAAAAGGTCAGTAGTTTCAAGCCACCAGCTGCCCCATAAAGATGCAACAGTGTGATTCCGTAAAGATCTATGCCTTTGGAAACCCTATGGAGCCGTTTCTACTCTGTCCTTCAGGATTGCTATGAGTCAAAATCAACTCGTTGGCAGTGGGCTTCTTTTTCATTTTTGGCTTTTATCTCCATGAGGCCATGACTGTCCCTCCAGGGACAGCATGGTGCTTGCCATTGAAGTACTTGTTCAATGTGTGTTGGATGATTGTTGAATGACACCCTGGAGACCACTGATCTCTGTTTAATTAGTACATCAGAAACTTGACACTATTTGACCACCCACTTCTAATTTAATACAGCTTAGAAGGAAGATTTATTGCTACCTGACATTTTGGAGTTTGTCAGATTGTTTACCCTTCAGTTGTGAGTCTGTCTGGATCCATTCAATGTATGTTGTCTAAGTGCTGTCGAGTCAGTTCTGACTCATAGTGACCCTGTATAGGGTTTAAGAGGAGCAGTTGGCAGGTTTGAACTGCTGACCTTGTTGTTCACAGTCCAGTGCTGATTGAGTCTACAGGGTCACACCATAAGTCCATTCAATGTATAATAAACTGTATTTTCCAGAGTGTTAACCCCATATTCCTGCAAAACTCTGGAACAGTTGATGTGGGGAACATTATTCATTTATATTGGAAACAATACTAAATCATCCACCATGGTTGTATTTTCTTTCAGTTATGGATGTTGTTGTTGTTAAGTGCTGTCAACTCAATTCTGACCTATAGCGACCCTGTAGAGAGTTTCTGAGGAGCAGCTGGTGAGTTGACCTTGAAGTTCAAATGGCTTTGCAGTCTGGCGCATTTACCCACAGCACCACACCAGATCTGTCTTCCAAAAATGTCATAAGGTTGTTTCCCGCTTTCTATCATCATGACTCCAAACCTCAAACTTCATTGCAACAGCTATAATCCCACTGCAATCCAGTAAATTCTAATTACTAGCTACCCTATAGGACAGAATAGAATCACTCCTTAAGGTTTCTAGACTGTAATTTTTTACAGGAGCAGACTGCTGCATCTTTCTCTCACAGAGAGGTTAGAGGGTTTGAACTTCCTGCCCAATGTTTAACCAACTGCGCCACCAGAGCTCCTTTCAGCTATAATAGGGTGGTACAAGTATTAAGTAAAATACCAGCATTTAATGCTTATTGAAAACAAACATTTTTAAGAACATAAAATAATCAGAAAAAAATGCACGGGTACCATGAAAAATAGTCAAATAGTCATTTTCTTTCTTGTACATCTTAATGGCTTGATATCACTTGCACATAGAATGAATCTCTCTGACCTGCTGTTATGAAAAAAGAAAAAAGTGTCTGTTATCCCCCAAAATATGTATTGTAAATCCTAGCCCCTGTACCCATAGTTGGAGTCCTGATGTGGTACTGCAGGTTTATACAATGGACTTCAAGGTCAGTTTGAATCTCAAGGTCTGCAGCTCAAGCTCACCAGCCATTCCTCAGAAATCCTATCCAGGGTCACTACAAGTCAGAACTGACATGACAGCACTCAACAACAACAATATACCCATAGTTAGAGTCTTGATGTGGCGTTATAGGATAAGCACTAGACCATAAAGTCTGTTTGAAACTAAAGGTCTGTGGTTCAAACACACCAGCTGCTCTTTGGAAACCCTATACAGGGTTGTATGAATCAGAACCAACTTGATGGCACTTAACAACAACAGGATAAGCACTTATCAGTAAGATCAGTTTGAACCGCAAGGTTGACTGTTCAAACTCACCAGTCACTCCTCAGAAACTCAATACAGAGTCTCTATGAGTATCTAAAGGGACATGATGGCACTTAACAACAACAACAAATATCCATAGTTATAATTCCATTTTGGATTGCATCTTATTTGCTATGTTAATGGAAAAGCATTAGTGTAGGCTATGTCTTGAGTCCTATCACTTGTCTGTCAGTTTGTCATACTGTGGTGGCTTGTGAGTTGCTGTGATTCTGGAAGCTATGCCACCGGTATTTTAAATATCAGCAAGGTCACCTATGGTGGACAGGTTTCATATGAGTTTCCAGATGAAGACAGACTAAGAAGAAGGAGAGACAAACTACTCCTGAACATTTAGTCACTGAAAACCTTATGAATAGCAGAGAAACACGGTTAGATATAGTGCTGGAAAATGAGCCCCTCAGGTTGGAAGTCACTCAAAATGCAACTGGAGAAGAGCCGCCTCCTCAAAGTAGAGTTGACAGTGATGACGTGAATGAAGTAAAGCCTGTGGGAGTAAAGCCCTCAGTACCTTCATTTGCTGACGGGGCACAACTCAAAATGAAGAGAAACAGCTGTGAACATCCATTAATAATCAGAACATGGAATGTACAAAGTATGAATCTAAGAAAATTAGAAATTGTCAAAAATTAAATGGAAAGCATAAACATCGGTGTCTTAGGCATTAGTGAGCTGAAATGAACTGCTATTGGCCATTTTGAATCTGACAACCACATAGTTTACTATGCCGGGAATGACAAATTGAAGAGGAATGGTGTTGCATTCATTGTTAAAAAGAACATATCCAGATCACTCATGAAGTACAATGCTCTCTATGATAGGATAATATCCATGTACCTACAGGGAAGACCAGTTAATACCACTATTATTCATATTTACACATGAACCACTAAAGCCCGTGAGGAAGAAATAGAAGAATTCTACCAACTTCTTCAATCTGAAATTGATCAAACATGCAATCAAGACGTATTGATCATTACTGGTGATTGTAATGCAAAGTTTGGAAAATATGGCCTTGGTGATAGAAATGATGCTGGAGATCGCATGATAGAATTCTGCAAAATAAGTGATTTGTACCTTTCAAATACAACCTTGCTTGCTAAAAGTGAAGAAGACTTAAAATATTTACTGATGAAGAACAAATACCTTCTTTAGACAACATAAGAGACAAGTATACACATTGACCTCACCAGATGGAATACATAGAAATCAAATGGACTACATCTGCTGAAACAGACAGTGGAAACTGTCCATATCATCAGTGAAAACAAGGCCAGGGGCAGATTGTGGAACAGACCACCAATTGCTCATATGCAAATTCAAACTGAACCTGAAAAAAATGAAAGCAAGTCCATGAGAGCCAAAATATGACCTTGAGTATATACCACCTGAATTTACAGATCATCTAATCAACAGATATGATACATTAAACACTAAAGACCGAAGACCAGAAGAGTTGTGGATGACATCAAGAATATCATACAGGTAGAAAGCAAAAAGGCATTAAGAAGACAAGAAAGAAGGAAAGGTCAAAATGGGTGTCAGAAGAGACACTGAAATTTGTTCTACAGCGTAGAGATGCTAAAGCAAATGGAAGAAATGAGGAGGTCCAAGAGCTGAACAGAAAATTTCAAAGACCAGCTTGAGAAGATAAAGCCAAATATTACAATCTCAAGCTAGGGGAACTGAAGAAAAAGTTCAAGAGTTGACATTAATTATTGAAGGATTCTATGGGCAAATTATTGAATGATGCAGAAAGCATCAAAAGAAGATGGAGGGAATACACAGAGTCACTGTACCAAAAGGAAATGGTTAATATTCAACCGTTTCAAGAGGTAGCATATGATCAAGAGCCAATGATATTGAAGGAAGAAGTCCAAAGTGCATTGAAGGAATTGGCAAAGATCTAGAAAGCAGGAATTGATGGAATATAAATTGAAATCTTTCAAGAAAGTTAGGTGGTACAGGAGGCAATCACTTATCTATGCTAAGAAATTTGGAAGACAACTCTCTGGCCAACTGATTGGAAGAGATCCATATTTGTGCCCATTCCAAAGAGAGGTGACCCAACAGAATGCAGAAATCATTGGACAATATCTTTGATATCCCATTCGAGTAAAGTTTTACTAAAAGTAATACAGAAACAGCTACAAGCATACATGGGCAGAGAACTTCCAGAGGTTCAAGCCGGATGCAGAAGAGGCCATGGAATGAGGAATATCATTGCTGATGTTCGATGGATCTTGGCTGAAAGCAGAGAATATCAGAAAGATGTTTACCTGTGCTTTATTGTGTTTATTGTGCTTTCGATTGTGTGGATCATGACAAGCTATGGACAACATTGTGAAGTTTGAGTATTCCTGAACACTTAATTGTGCTCATGAAGAATCTGTACATAGACCAAGAGGCAGTTTTTCGAACAGAACATGGGAACACTGAATGGTTTAAAATTAAGAAAGGTGTGCAACAGGGTTGTATTCTTTCACCATACTTATTCAACCTGTATGCTGAGCAAATAATCCGAGAAGCAGGGCTATATGAAAAAAAAAAACAACAACATGGCATTAGGATTGGAGGAGGACTCATTTAACAACCTTTGATATGCAGATGATACAACCTTGCTTGCTGAAAGTGAAGAAGACTTAAAATATTTACTGATGAAGAACAAAGAGTACAGCCTTCAGTTTAGATTGCATCTCAATACAAAGAAAACAAAAATCCTCACC
>NW_006408569.1:12019594-12025808 GCF_000296735.1 Chrysochloris asiatica | reverse complement strand
GAGGTTGGCCCAGGATCGGGCAGTGTTTCATTCTGCTGTGCATAAGGTCACTATGAGTCCGTTCCAACTCGATGGCACCTAACAACAACAGCCACATATCTTAAGTCAATCTCTTCTGAGCTACAAATGGAGCAGATAAAGCAAGAAAAATAGCTAGAGGAAGACAGATATCACATCACAAGAAGGTTACAGAAAACCAGGGGACAAGGACCCTCCCCCAGAGCAGGTAAAGAGAAAAAGCCTTCCTCCAGAGTTGACACTGGAGTCCTGGTGTGGCGCTGTGGGTTAATGAGACAGACTGTAAGTTTGGTTTGAACTGCAAGGTCGGTGGCTCAAGCTCACCAGCTGCTCCTGGGAAACCCTATACAGGGTCACTATGGGTCAGAACTGTATTAACAACAGACTTGGCACCATAAATTTGGACTTACAATTGGTGTTGTTGCTAAGTGCCATCGAGGAGGTTCTGTTGATGGATTTGAACTCAAAATCTTGTGGTTAGCAGTCTAGTGATGATCCTACAGCACCACACCAGGATAATAAAAATACCATGGATAGCCAGAAGAAGATGATAATCTATAATGAAAGACTATAGCAAGAATGTTTCTTAAATATGAGGATGGTAAGACTTCATCTCAGATACTTTGGGCATCTTACTAAGAGAGACTTATGGTGTGGCACTGTGGGTTAATGCGCTGGACTGCAAAGTTGGTTTGAACCACAAGGTCGGCGGTTCAGGTTCACCAGTTGCTCTTCGGAAACCCTATACAAGGTCGCTATGGTCAAAACCATCCAAATGGCACTTAACAACAGCAACAACATTAAGAGGGACTAGTCTCTGGAGAAGGACATCATGCTTGATAAAGTAGAGGGTCAGTTAAAAAAGAGGAAGATCATCAGTGTGATTGTATAGTATAGTCAAGGTAGGGAGCATTCTGGAGCTAATTCGTCATGGTGAGCACATGGGAAACTGTTGTTTTATCTAAAACTTCATATAAGATGTATACCTTCAAAGAAAGTACCTAGCAGCTATTTTTTTTGACTATTTTCTAGATCAACTCTATGTATTTAATATTCTGTTAGATCTTAGGAATCTAAATGGGGCAGTTTTTCAAGTATATTCGAATTAATCTGTTTCCCAAGCAATTGTGTCTGCAGATATTTCCACATGCCACTTCTGTGAGAAATTGGGACATTCTCATCTGGATGAAAACACTGGTCAGGCTTCTCGGCTTTCGTAAAATGACATCTCCTGATGTGGCACTGTAGGATAAAGCACTGGACCACAAGGTCAGTTTGAACCACAAGGTCGGTAGTTCAAACTCACCAGTTGCTTCTTGGAAGCCACATACAGGGTTGCTATGAGTCGGAACTGACTTGACAGCACTTAACAACAACTACAAAACCATGTTTTTATAACACAGTGGTAGATAAGAAAATGAACCCTTAAAAACAAACAAAAAAACTGTATGTCCTACCATATAACCATATGCAATTTACTTGACCTTTCCTTGCCTCACTTTACACAATGAGAAAAGTGATTTAAGAATATATTACTGTTCTATAAAAGTGAATACTTGGCAAATGTTAGCTATTATTGGCATCTGGATTTTCCAAGCCTATTGATTTATGCTTAATTAGCAACATAGATTGTTCTGTCTTTTCAGATCTTATAGAGAATGCAATTTAAATGTGTCTCTCTTCCCAGTTTGTCTGTTTTGTTGTTGCTAGGAAAAGTTGTAATTATTCTTTAATCTCATCTGAAACATACCTACTATGTGATTACTTCTTTAACTCCACCAGATAGGCATAAGAGTATCTTCTTTTGTATAATGTGTACATACATTCGTTATAGACATTAGCTTACTTCATTTCAGCCATTGGCTTGTCTTATGCTAAAATAACTGTAAGTCCTTTTGAGGTAGAAACATTTTTTTAAGGTTTATTTCCAGAATCTAGCACAGTGCCTGGTATATGGGTGACCCACTCATATTTGCTGAATGAATGAAGAACTGAATTCAGTTTCTTTCAAAACCTTTGCTAATAAAATATACTAGTTAGATAGCAGTCTGAAGGCCAATCTAAGTACTTTCAGTCTTGTTCTTAAATCACCTAAAGCAACCAGAAGGTTATATCATAGGATCATACTAGCTTACTTCTTGCTGAATCAGTTTCAATCACTTGCATTTAATAATATGCTGTAGGAGGTTATCAAAGTCATTAAAATAAATAGCTAAATAGCTGTACAGCTATCCTTTCTGCATTTATTATAAATCTGTTATGAAGGACATTGCTGATTGCATTGTTCAATGCCCCCTTTATACACTGTCACAGAGAAAATTAATTTTATTGTGTAATGTTCAAGATCATTTATCTCTGTGAAATTATTATGCTTCCTTCTGTCTGATCACGAGAACCATATAAAAGAGTGGACTATGAAGTCAGATAAATCTTGGTTTAAACCTTAGCTCCTGCTTGTGTGTTTATGTTTTCAATACCAGACAAGATAGTTTTCTTAACCTCAGTGTTTTCATCTGTGAAATGAGAATATGACATCCACTCTCCATGGATTCCTGGAGTGGTGCTGTAGGATCAGCACTAGACTGTGAACCACAAGGACAGCAGTTCAAACCAACCAACTGCTCCTTGAAAACACTATACAAAGTTGCTATGAGTCAGAACCGACTTGATGGCACTTAACCCCATGGTTGTAGTAAGAATGGATATAATGTTAAAGCACCTAGCAAAGTTTCTTGCACATAATAAATGTTCCGTATATGATAAACGTAATTTGGCTTCGAGGAAGCAAAAGCCAAATGTGATATTTAATCATAGCAATGACACCAACTTTATGCTTTTGTGTCTTTATTGTTTCTGATCATATTATATTTTTGAATTTTTTCCTTTTTTAAAAATATTTTAGAGTTTATTAATCCTCTGGTGAAAAAATCCAGTTATCACTGAATCTTTATTCCTTTTTGCCAACACCAACATTGGCCTTTGCAGTCCCCCTGACTTTCTTCATTCTGTTTTTGCGTTCCTTGCACAGTTTTCTTGAGGTTTTATTCTTCTTATACAGGCCATGTCTTGCAAGTCTGTGTTTGGGTTCATTTTTCTTTGTATAATCCAAGGAATCATAAATCATGCCGAAGCCAGTAGTCTTGCCATCACCAAAATGGGTTCTGAATCCAAACACAAAGATGACATCTGGTGTCGTCATATACATTTTGGCAAGTTTTTCCTGAATTTCTGTCTTAAGTACTGTTGACTTTCCCAGGGTGAAGGACATCAATGACCATTTGTTTCCGCTAAAGTAGTCGGTTGTTCATGAACTCCCTGGTCTGGAAAGTTACTGTGTCATTCAGGATTGCAGCAGATGCTCAGGCAACCGTGGAGGGAAAAAAAAGCTTGAATTTTATTCTTAAATGACAGCCCTGATGTGGTGCTGTAGGATAAACACTGGACTATTGCCTATAACGTTAGTGGTTCAAATCCAGCAGCAGTTCCTTGAAAACCCTATACAGGGTCACTATGAGTCACACTCAACTTGAAGGTACTTAACAACAACAATAAATCTTAAATACCACCTCAGTTAACTATGGAATGAAGATATAGAAAATATATAAATGGATTATCATATATGAACTCTGAACAAAATATTATCATTAGTTAGAAAGCCTAAATTTTTAATGATCACAACCAAAAATAACCAAACTCACAGCTATCAAGTCAATTTCAACTCATAGCAGCCCTATATAGGGTTTCCCAGACTGTAACTCTTTAAGGGAGCAGACAGGCTCATCTTTCTCCAGAAGAGTAACTGGTGGGTTTGAACTACATTTCTGATGCAAAATACAGTGTATGAAATACTGCAATTATGGAGGCTCAGAGGAACGTCTCATCATCTCCTTAAGTTTCTCCCCTTTTACATGTCACAATATCATAAATTTCATCATACATAGTGTTTCTATGGATTTGTCTCTTAGCAGGACTTTCGAAGTATAAACATGTGAATATGCATTAATTATTGACTTGTTTTGAGAAAAATTAATGAGATGAAAGACAAGAAGGTTTATTAAGAGACAAAGATATGAAAAAGAGCAATAGAAGGAAAGAGAATCATTAAAATAGTTTTAAGTGTTTTCATAACTTTACCCTTTATATGTTCCCCCATATTCATACATATATTTGCTGCACAGGTAAATGTTGTTGTTAAGTGCTGTCGAATCTGTTCCGACTCATAGTGAACCTGTATAGGGTTTCTGAGGAGCAGCTGGTGGGTTTGAACAGCCAACATAGTGGTTCAAACTGACCTTTCAGTCCAGTGCATTATCCTAAAGCACCATACCAGGACTGCTCGCTGGTTGGAAACCCCATACTGGGTCAGTGAGTTAGAACCTACTGTGCTGCTCCACAGGTTTTACATATATCATCTCTCCTCTTCACAACCAACATGCAAGATAAAGGACAATCTCAATTTTCCAGATGAAGATGCTGCGGTTCCGTGAAATGATTTTTTTTTTTTTTTTTTTTTTTTTAGGCAGACCTGGTATTATATTGTATACATGAGAACCCAGAAAAAAACCCTTTTGTCTCCCACACTAGTATTTTATTTTCATTGTGCTCATAAATTTTGTCTGGAATTGGTTGAAAATAAAAATGTGAATAAACAGTGCTGGGAAAACTGGATTTCCACATGTAAAATAATGAAGCAGGGTCTGTAGCATTAATTAGTTAGACCTTTTCTGGGTACCTTCTAGGTGGCAGGTGCTGATGGCACAAAAATCACTAAGATGTGCCAGTTGTCCTGTAGGAGCTCACATGGAAGCTGGAAGTCATTACACAATGTGCTGTGAGAACTCCAGTAGAGCTGGGAACCAAATGAACATTGAATAGACCTGGAAACCAGGTGAGGTCTTGGCTGGAGGTAGAAACCAGGAAACTTGGTAGGCCCAGGGACACTGAGACCTTACTCTTCAGAGTTTCATGCACTTGAGTTCATTTTTGGAGAATGGTAGGAGTTGTCCACTACAGTATTTTTCTCCTGGATTTGTCAGTACCTACAGAGGGGTGAGTGGGAAGAAGCTAAGTAAGTCAGTATGCTCCATTCCTAATGGCTGGTTATTTGAGGTCTTGCCCAAAGTTAAGCAAGTGAGATAAAAAAAAACTCAACAAGGAGATGGACCCCACCTTTCCTACCTTGTCCTGCCAGCAGAATCAAATGGTCCTCAATGATCCCTGCCTCCTAGTGTTCATACACTTGTTCAGTCTCCTCCCTCCCTCCCTCTGTCCCTCCCCCACTTCCCTCTTGCCAACCCCGCTTGAATTTGGGCAAGCCTAATTGCCTAGTTACTTACTACCAATATAATAATGGCAGATAGTAAGGAACTGATGTCATTCGCTAATAGTCAGCAAGGATCTGAAGGCTGCCTATGGCCACATGAGTGAGTTTGAAAATGGACCCCATCTTGCCACCTTTTTCCCAAGTGTGTCTCGAAATGGGACCACAAGTCCCACAAGTCTTGATTGCAACCTTACAAAAGACACTATTACAGAGGCACCAAACTAAACTATGCCAAGGTTACTAATCCACAAAATTTTTAGATAATAATTATTGTTTTAACCTACTTAATTTTGGGATTATTTGTTACATTGTTGCTAAGTGCTGTTGAGTCAGTTCTTTCTCATAGCCACCCTGTATAGCGTTTCCGAGGATCGGCTGGTGAGCTTGAATCATTGACCTTGAGGTTCAAACTGACCTTATAGTTCAGCACATTAACCGGCAGTGCCACACCAGGACTCCAAAGCAGTACATAATTTATATACTAGGAAAAAATGTTACTCAGACATTTAAATAATTGATTGGATCAGGACAATGGTCGAGCTACTAACTCAACATAGGATCTTATGCAAGATCTTGATGTATTAAGATATTGACAGCACATTTACTTACCCACCTTCAGGCCCAAGAGATCCTTATGGAAATATTGTATTTGGCCTCATTTGGCTGATGAGGAAATTGAGGCACAGAGAGAATAAGCTGATTATTCAAACTTGCACAGACAGCAAAGTAGCAAAACTGATTTGAACCCAATACTGTGACTCTAGAACCAGCCTTTTTAAACAGGCAATATTATCTCAATTGTATTACACAGTCTCAGTTCATAACCTAGACATTTGCTAAGTGGCTCTCTCCCAGTATTTTTTTTTTTTTTTT
>NW_006408569.1:11998709-12019009 GCF_000296735.1 Chrysochloris asiatica | reverse complement strand
TAAGGTCAGCGGTTCGAAACTACCAGCCGCTCCGCGGGAGAAAGATGAGGCTTTCTACTCCCGTAAAGATTTACACTCTTGGAAACCCTGTACAGGGTCGCTATGGGTCGGAACTGACTCGACGGCACTTAACAACAACAACAACATAGACCCATTGAATGGGAATGCCATAACTCTGTAAGGTGAACACTAGCCTTTGAACTTCAAGGTTGGCATTTCAATCCCACCAGCTGCTCTGTGAGAAATGAGGCTTTCTGCTCTTGCAAAAGATTTATAGCCTTGAAAACTTTATGCTGGGTCTATATGAGTCTGAATCGACTCCATGGCACGGAACAACATTAGACCTACTAAAAGAGAGGACATTATCGGGATATGGGCAGGGGTTGCTATTGTCTGCTACTGGATACTTTGAAAATTTGGGGAAGAGATTTTTGTCAATAGGTTTAGTTGTCACAAAAATATTGAAGAACATTATATTGTACTATAAACACATTGCATTATATTTTTTCATTTATATTAAAATTCAAGAATATATGATGTTTTTGTTGTCAAGTGGCATCTAGTTGGTTCTGACTCATTCTGTAAAAAGTTTCCAAGGAATGACTGGGAGATTTGAACAGTCAACCTTGTTGCTCACAGTCCAATGCTGATCCTACAGTGTCACACCAGATTTTTATAAATGATGTATCATTACACTTGAGCCCACTGCTGCTGCCACTCATCTCATTGTACCAGATATCTCATTGGGGGGTCTTCCTCTTTTTCGCTGACCCTCCACTTAGCCAAGTATGATGGTCTTCTCCAGGGATTAGTCCCTCCTGATAATATGCCGGAAATATAGGACAGGAAATCTCTCCATCATGGCTTCTAAGGAGCATTCTGGCTGTACTGCTTCCAACACAGATTTAGTTGTTTGTTTGTTTTTTTTGCAGTCAATGGTACTTTTAATATCCTTCTCCAACACCATAACTCAAATACACCAATTCTTCTATGGTCTTCCTTATTTATTGTCCAACTTTCACACACACACACATACATAGGGCTATTGAAAATAACATGGCTTTGGTCAGGCATACCTTAGTCCTCAAACTGGCATCTTTGCTCTTGAATACTTTTCAGAAGTCTTGTGCAACAGATTTTCCTAATACAATATGTCGTTTGATTTCTTGACTGCTGCTTCCATGATTGTTGATGGTGGATCAAAGCAAAATGAATTATTTGCCAACTTCAATCTTTTCTCCATTCATCATGATGTTATTTATTAGACCAGTTCTGATGATTTTGTTTACTTTACATTGTGTCACAACCCATACTGAAGGTTGTATTCTTTAATTTTCAAAAGTAAGTATTTTAAGTCCTCTTCACTTTCAGCAAGTAAGGTTGTATCATCTACATATTACACATTGTTAATGAGTCTTTCTCCAGTCCTGATGCCATGTTCTTCATATAATCCAGCTTCTTGGAATATTTGCTCATCATACAGATTGAATAAATATGGTGAAAGAATACAACCCTGACTCACAACTTTCCTGAATTTGATCCATTAATGTCCCCTTGTTTTGACTATTGGTCCAGATACAGGTTCCTCAGGAGCACAATGAGGTATTCCAGAATACTCATTCTCTGTAATGTTGTCCATAACTTGTCATGATCCACACTGTTGAAAACTTTTGTGTGGTCAATAAAGCACAGGGAAACATCTTTTGGTTTTCTCTGCTTTCAGCCAAGCTCCATCTGATGACTCCAGTGATATCCCTTGTTCCACATCTTTGTCTGAATCTGTCAATTCCCTGTCAATATACCATTGCAGTCATTTTTTATTTATCTTTAGAAAAATTATATTTGAATGTGATACTAATGATATCATTTGATTATTTATGCATTCCATTGGGTCATCTCTTTTTGGATTGGATACAAATGTGGATCTCTTCCAATCAGTTGACCAGGGTAACTCACGTCCAAATTTCTTGGAATAGATGAGTGAGTACCTCCAGTGCTCCATCAGTTTATGGAAGATTTCAATTTGTAGTCTATCAATTTCTGAAGCCCTGTTCTTTGCCAATGGCTTCAATGCACCTTGAACTTCTTCTTTCAGTACCATTGGCTCTTCATCATATGCTACCTCTTGAAATGGTTGAACATCGACCATTTATTCTTGGTAAAGTGATTCTATGTATTATTTCCATCTTCTTTTGATGCTTTCTGCATCATTCAATATTTTGCCCATAGAATCTTTCAATATTGCAGATCAAGGCTTGAATTTTTTTTTCTCAGTTATTTCAGTTTGAGAAATGCTGAGTGTATTCTTCCCTTTTAGTTTTCTAACTCCAGGTCTTTACACATTTCATTATAATATTTGACTTTGTCTTCTTGAGCTGTCCTTTTATATTTTTCTATTCAGCTCTTTTACCTCCTCATTTCTTCCATTTGCTTTAACATCTCTGTGCTGGAGAGAAAGCTTCAGTCTCTTCTGGCATTCATTTTGGACTTCTCCATTTTTCTAATCTTCTAAATGACCTTTTGGATTCTTCCTGTGTGAACTTCTAGATGTCATCCCACAACTCTTCTATTCTTCAGTCATTAGTGTCTAATGTATCAAATTTCTTGTTGAGATGATCTCTAAATTCAGGTAGGGTATTTTCAAGGTCATAGTTTGGCTCTCATGAACTTGCTTTAATTTTCTTCAGCTTCAGCCTGAATTTGCATATGAGCAATTGATGGTCTGTTCCAAAGTCTTCCCCTAGCCTTGTTTTGAGTGTTGATATGGTTTCCCACCATTTCTTTACACAGATGGACTGAATTTGATGTCTGTATTCCATCTGGTGAGGTCCATGTGTGCATGTCTTTTATGTTGTTGACAAAAATGCATTTTCAATGAAGTCATTGGTCTTGTAAAATTCTATCATGCTATCTCCAGCATCATTTTTCTCCCCAAAGCCATATTTCTCAACTATTGAACCTTCCTCTCTATTTCCAGCCTTTGCAGTCCAATCACTAACAATCATCAAGCTATCTTTTTTTTTTTTTTTTTAAGCTTTAATTGCGAACTGAGTGATAGTTTACATGGGAGAACATAGGCTTTATACCATTGTTTCATTGCAGTGATTACATTCTCCTCAATGCATCATCATTCAACAGAATTTGCTTCCATTCCCTTTGTGTTTTTTTTTGGGGGGGGGGTTGGGGGGGAGGGATGTACACAGAAACACTCAGTAATATGTAATAATTTAAACCAAAGGGCACATTCTGCAAGCCTGCCTCCTGGCCGCCAGCACCCAGTCCCTCATTTTCCTCTCTCCGTGTCCTCATCTCTGCCTCCATCTCCGGTGTTGCTGCTTCTCTGGATAGGATCCCACATTCTGTCTGTGCTCTTCTCCCTTGATGGTTCTAGGGTCCTCTGCTTCTGGACTGTAAGATTAACTACTCCCCTGTTTTGATTTGCATCATTCTAATGGCTAATGATCTTGAACATTTCTTCATATATTTGTTGGCTGCCTGAATGTCTTCCTTGGTGCAGTGTCTGTTCATGTCCTGTGCCCGTTTTTAAATTAGGTTATTTGTCTTATTCTTGTAGAGGTGTTGTAGCTTCCTATGTTGTTGTTGTTGTTAAGTGCTGTCGAGTCGGTTCTGACCCATAGCAACCCTGTATGGGTTTCCAAGGAGCAGCTGGTGAGCTTGAACCACCTACCTTGCAGTTCAAAAGACTTTGCAGTCTGATGCATTAAATTGTAGTGCCACACCTTTTCTGATATGTCATTATCAATGCATCTTGATTGCATGTTTTATCAATTTCGGATTGAAGTTGAAATTCTTCAATTTCATCATCACTTGCTTTAGTGGGTGATGCATAAATTTGAATAATAGTAGTAGTAACTGGTTTTCCTTATGTTGCTGTTGTTAAATGCCATCAAGTCAATTCCTATGTAGGATTTCTGATGAGCAGTTTGTAAGTTTGTAGGCATATGCATATGATCCTATCAAAGAAAGTATTATACTTCAAGATAGATCCTGGAATATTGCTTTTTGTTTTTTTTTATGGAGAATGCATTGTTATTCCTCTTCAATATATCATTCCTTGCATAGTAAAACATGTGATTGTCAGATTCAATATGGCCAATACAAGTCCATTCCAGCTCACTAATGACTAGGCTATCGATCTTTATGCATTCCATTTCATTTTTGACATTTCCAATTATCTAAGATTCATAACTTCATACATTCCATTGTTTGTTAATCGATGTTTACAGCTGTTTGTCTTCATGTTGAGTTGTGCCCCATTGGTAAATGAAGGTACTGAGAGTTTTACGCCATTCATGTCATCATGGTCAGCTCTTTGAGGAGACAGCTCTTCTCCAGTCATATTTTGAGTGCCTTCCAACCTGAGGAGCTCATCTTTGGGAACTATATCTGACAATATTCTGGTGCTTTTCATCATGTTTCAATATTCAATATTCTGGTGCTATCTGACTTGAATTTTAGTGTTAAACAAGCAGTGTGATGAGGAGACTTGGAACATATCATTTTGTGAACAATGGAAGGAGTTCAGATGGTGTAACAGAGAGAAGAGAAATATCACTCTAGGTTTGTGTTATGGATGGAATTGTGTTCTCCCCAAAATATGTGCTAGTATGTTTGAACCACCAATCTTGTGGTGATTAGAATGCAAAGGTTGGAAACAAAGAAGAAGGATGAGTAGTTGGAAAATATGGACCTGGTGATAGAAATGATTCTAGAGATTGCATAGTAGGATTTTGTAAGATCAATGACTTATCATTGCAAATACTTTTTTCTACACCATAAAAGATATAATACACATGTATTTCACCAGATGAAACACATGGAAATCAAACTGACTACATCTGTGGAAAGAGACAGTGGAAATCTCCACAAGACCCGGTGCTAACTGTGCCAACTATGGAACAAACTATCAATGGCTCATATGCAAGTTTAGGCTGATGCTGAAGAAAATTAAAACAAGTCCTCAAGAGCCAAAATAATGCCCTTGAGTGTACCCCACCTAATTTTAGAGACCATTTCAAGAACAAATTTGATGCATTAGACATAGAGGACCAAATTCCAGAAATGTTGTGAGATGACTTAAAGGATATCCTACATAAAGAAAGCAAAAGGTCATTTAAAAGACAGGAAAGAAAGAAAATACCAAAGTGCATGCTAGGAAAGACTCTGAAACTTGCTCCTGAATGTAGACAAGATAAAGCAACTGGAAGACATGATGAAGTAAAAGACTTCAAATTTCAAAGGCAGCTAGAGAAGACAAAGTACAGTACTATAATAAAATACGACTAGTGAGTTTGAACCGTCCACCTTGCAGTTCAAACTAACCTGTGGTCCAGTGCTTATCCTACAGCGCCACACCAGGACTCCTAATGAAATGTGTACAGATTTGGAATTAGAAAATCCAAAGGCTAGATATGCTCAATATCTCTCATGTTGAAAAAAACTGAAGAAAAAATGACTTGACTTAAAATATTGAAAGGGTCTATGAGCAAAATATTGAATGATGCGAGAAAACATCACAAGATGAAGGAAGAGTCACTGTACCAAAAAGAATTGTTCAGTGTTCATTTTAAGAGGTATCATATGATCAAGAATCCAAGGTATTGAAGGAAGAAGTACAAGCTACACTGAAGGCATTGGCAAAAAGCAAGGCTCTTGGAATTAATGGAATACAAATTGAAATGTTTCAACAAACTGACACAGTGCTGGAGGCTTTCACTTGTCCGTGCCAAGAAATTTGGAAGGCCATCCTATTGGAAGAAATTTGTATTTGTACCCATTCCAAAGAAAGTTATCCCAATGTAATGTGAAATTTTTCTACCAGTATCATCCATAGCACATGCAAATAAAATTTTGCTGAAGATAGTTTAAAAAACTGTTGTATTGTCAGGGAGCTGCCAGAAATTCAAAGCAGATTCAGAAGACGTGGAACCTGAGGTATCATTGCTGACAGTTTACTGACTATGCAAATGCATTAGACTTTGTGGATCATAACAAAATATGGGTAACATTGTAAAGAATGAATATTCCAGAACACATAATTGTACTATGAGGAGCATGTACTGCACTATTCCGCAGTGTACATAGACCAGGAAGCAGTTGTTAGAACAGAAAAAGGGGATACTGAATGTTTTAAAATCAGGGAAGGTGTGTGCCAAGGTCATATCCTTTCACCACACTTATTGAATCTGTATACTGTACAAACGATCTGAGAATCTTGGTTATATTAAGAAGAATGTGGCATTAGGATTGACAACCTGAAATATGCAGATGGCACAACCTTATTTGCTGGAAGCAAAGAAGCCTTGAAATGCTTCCTGATGAAAGTCAAAGACTTCAATAAAACGTTCAATAAAGATTGCACTGCAATATAAATAAAATGAAAATCTTCACAACTGGACCAATAAATGGCATCATGTTATATGAAGGTGGGATTGAAGCTGTCAAATACTTCATATTTCTTTGTTCCACAATCAATGCTCATGGAAGCAGCAGTCAAAAAATCAAATTAGGCAAACCTGCTGCAAAAAAGACACCACTTTGAGGACTAAGGTGCCAGTGACCCACACTATGAAATTTTCAATTGCCTCATATGCATGTGGAAGTTGGACAATGAATGTGAAGATTGTAGAATTGATGTATGTGAATTATGGTTTTGGTGAAGAATATTGAAAGTACCATAGACAACCAGAAGTACAAAGAAATCTGTTTTGGAATAAGTGCATCCAGAATGCTCCTTAGAAGACAGAATGGGGAGACTTTTTCTTTCCTACTTCAGACATGTTATTAGGAGGTTCCAGTCGCTGGATAATGACATCTTGTATAGTTGAGAGTCAGACAAAAAGAGGAAGATCCCCAACGTGATGGACTGATACAATAGTAGTAAGAGTGGGTTCAAACATAACAGTGTTTATGGCTCTGTTGTGCATAGGGTTTCTATGAGTCCGAACCTAATCAAAGACACCTAACAAACAAACAAAATGAGGTGTCATAGGAATTTTATGCTAGTTTTGGTAGTGCTGAGATGGAAATTACTCATTGTAGGTTGTGTCCTGGAGAGAAGAATTCACAGAGGAGATATTACTTTCTTGAAGCTTGATGATTATTTGGACAACACAGAAAATAAGCAGACTGAAGCAGAGCCATGTGTTATGGAACAGAAGTAAGTTGACTTGAAAACCTAAACTGAAGGTCATCAAGTTGTAAAGGCCTTTGAAAACAGGTAATTGCATTCACATACAATAGAAAAATAATAAGACTTTTGAGAACATGAATGAAAAGATAGAGGTGTCATTTACAGTAAATTAGACTAATATTGGTTTGCTGGACTGAATCAAGGAGAAAACAACCTATGGAAAACTGTTGGCTGTAATAATCTAGTCATAGGGAGATGTTTTAGAATGAGAAATTCTCTATGAGAATGAAATTAAAGGTACACAGATTTCTAAATAATATTAGCAACTCTTTTTCACTTCTTGGGTATCCGAAATGGAGAAGAATTATTCAAGTGACTACAGAATCCTAAGCTTATGAGTGGTCCCTCCTGATAATAAGTCTGAAGTATGAAAGATGAAGTCTTGCCATCCGGACTTCTTAGGAGCATTCTGGCTGTTATTCCAACACAGATGTTTGTTCTTATGGCAGTTCTAAGTACTTTCAATATTCTTCTCCAACACCATAACTCAAATGCATCGATTCTTGCACAGTTTTCCTTATTCATTGCCCAATTTTCACATGCATATGAGACTATAGAAAATACCATGGCTTAAGTCAGGTGCACACTAGTCCTCCAACTGACATCTGTTAACTTCCCTAATAAACCGCATAACCGTGATTATGGTGTATGAGTTCTATATGGACATTGCAATGAATTATTGAACCCAGTCGAGTATAGAGTGCTATGGGAGGGATTGTTCATGCAGTCTTTTACAGGGTGCCTTCTGAAAAAAAAAAAAAAAAAAGGTCCAAACCAAGGAGTGCCTTCTGAGATTTTCTGTGCCAGTTAAAGGCAAAGAGGTCAGCTTAGAAGGTTATGGCAATAGGTTTTTGGGATCCCAAAGAGGCTATCTTGATTGATTTTCTCGAAGGCAGCAAGATGATCATGGGAGCTTATTACTAGAAAGAAGTTTTAAGAAAATGAAAACTACACTGGTGAGAAAAAGACTAGGAAAATTGTTCCAAGGCATTGTTTTTTTCCATCATTACAATGTTGTTATTGTTGTTGTTAGGTGTCATCAAGTCGGTACCGACTCATAGCAGTGCTATGCACAACCCTATGCTCTGCCTGAACCTGGGCCAACCTCACAATCATTGCTCTGCCTGAGCCCACTGATGGGCCAGTCCATCTTGATGGGGGTCTTCCTCTTTTTCTCCAACCCTCCACTTTACCAAACATGATATCCTTCTCCAGGGACTGGTCCCTCCTGATAATATGTCTAATGTGTGAGAGATGCAGTTTGGCCATCCTGGCCTCCAAGGAGCACTCTGGCTGCACTTCTTCCAACACAGATCTGTTGGTTCTTTCGGCAGCCCATGGTACTCTCAAATGTTCTCCTCCAACACCATAACTCAAATGCGTACATTTTTCTATGGTCTTCCTCATTCACTGTCCAACTTTCACATGCATATGAGGTTATTGAAAACACCATGGTCAGGTGTGCCTTAGTCCTCAAACTGACATCTTTGCTCTTCAACAGTAAAGATGTTTTTTGCAGCAGATTTGCCTAATGCAGTGTTGTTTGATTTCTTGACTGCTGCTTCCATGAGTGTTGATGGTTGATCCAAGCAAAATGAATTCTTTGACAACTTCAATTTTTTCTCCATTAACATGAATTTTGGGTCCAGTGGTGAAGCTTTTTGTTTTCTTTATGTTGAGATGAAATCCATACCGAAGGTTGTGATCTTTGATCTTTCTTCATAAGTAAGTATTTTACATCCTCTTCACTTTCAGCAAGTAAGGTTGTATCATCTGCATATCGCAAGTTGTTAATGAGTCTTTCTCCGATCTTGATCCCATGTTTTACTTCATGTCATCTGTCGGGGTGCAGCCTCGACGGGGAAGTGGGTTTCGTGAAGTTGGAAGGTCTGGTAGACGAAAGATATAGCATAGAGACAAAGAGACAATACAGACACAAAGAGACAGACACACAAGTATGATGCAAGCTGAAGGGCAGGCAGTTCTGCTGCAGACATTGCACACAAAACTAACTCTAGGTGGGATGTCTGGAGAGGCGAGAGAGAAAGAAACACTCAGAGACCAGAATGGATACAAGCTGACAGGCAGATAGTCCTGCTGCCAAGAATGCACACAGAACTATCTCTACCCCAGTCTTTTATTCTCTCTCTTTAAGGATGAGATCTTTACAGAAGAAGAATGAGATTATTCAGATAAGACAATGCTTAATGATTCACAGAGACAATCTTTAAGATAAGTTAAGCCAGTAATCCTTTCTTGCTACAGTCCCAGGGAAGGTGAGAGACAAGTCTCAACCTTTCCAAGAAGGCGAGGTTTCAAACATTTAGCTTTATTTGTTAAGCTAGTAATCCTTTCTTCCTTACTTCTGTAGCTCCAGGGAAGGTGAGAAACAGGTTTTAACCTTTCTAATGAAGGTGAGGTTTCACCTCCACCTTCCTTTTCCTCGTTCTGGGTTCCATATCCAAATGCTACAATGTTTACTGTATCCTCAGGGGGAAGAAGAGCATCTGGATCAAACTGATTATACCCGGGGCGGTTTGAAGGGGCTGCCACCGTTGTCCCTTAATTCAGTATTCCCAGAATTTACCACTCCACCTCAAGTGAATACCCCAGGCAGTTCCTCTCCAGAACCTCCCTGCATAATCCCAGCAAACCTGCCCTTGTTCATCCTGAGTCATATGAGGAAATTTTACTGCCTCGGATCTAGGGGGAAGTTCGATTTTATTATTGTACATGGACATCAACAGCTCATGTTTTAAGTTAATATCAAACATAACTGAATAGTTAGATAGGGAGCAGTTCTGACATTCATCCCAGGTGGCTATAGCCTGTTCCTCAAAAAGATTTGTTCCCAGGACTCCACGCACTTCTAATACCTTCAGGGCAGTGACATTTACAGTGGAGCCATTAAAAGAGGCATTACGTACATTAACATTTTCCCAAAAGCTACAATTACTGGAATTAGAAACATAAAGAACAAGTACAGAATGAACAATATTAAGACTAAAGAGAATTGCACAGAGGTTGCCATCCAGTGAGTTCGCGAAAACCTATGAACCCAGGACGTCAGGAGGTCACTTCCTTGGCCCTCAGGGTCCATGGTTCGCAATCCTGAGGAGGGCTCCGGAATTGGATTTTCATCCATCTTGTCACAGGGCCACAGCTTCTCAGTGCTTGCATATGTCGTCCCCGACAGTCATCCATCTTCTCAGATTATGTGCTCAGTATACAGATTGAATGAATATGGTCAAAGAATACAACCCTGGCGCACATCTTTCCTAATTTTAAACCATTTGGTTTTGCCTTGTTTTGTTTGAACAACTGTCCATGTACAGGTTCCTCATGAGTACAAGTGTTCTGAAATACTCATACTTCACAGTGTTGTCCATAGCTTGTCATGATCCACACAATTAAAAACCTCTGCATAGTCAATAAAGTGAAGATAAACATCTTTCTGATATTATCTACTTCTAGCCAAGATTGATCTCACCTCAGCAATGATATCCCTCATTCCACATCCTCTTCTGAAACCGGCTTGATCCTGTTTGCAGCCATTTTTGTATTACCTTCAGTAAAACTTTACTTGCATAGGATACCAAAGATATTGTCTAACAATTTCCGCATTGTGTTGGATCATCTCTCTTTGGAATGGGCACAAATATGTATCTCTTCCAATCAATTGGCCAGATAGTTGTCTTCCCAATTTCTTGGCGTAGATGAGTGAGTGCCTCCAGTGCTGCATCAATCACAACAATGCACTTGTTTATTCTTTAAGGGTTACAAATGCTATCCCATGACAGTTTCATTTGGAAACCTTACTACATCCACTCTAGCATCCTTGCCCCTTCAGACTTCTTTTCGTTCCTCAAACTCAAAGAACATTTAAAAAGAAAATGATTTGAAGGCCTTGAAGATATCAAAAGTGTCATTTGACATGGCATAAATCGAAAAGCACAGACTCCTTCCAGGAAGTTTGTGTGTTAAGTGCCCTCAAGATAGTTCTGACTCATAGTTTCACATGCTGATATTTTTATTTAATAAAGGTCTCTATGATTTTGTAGTAATCCTTTTTGACTTACCCTTGTGTACAACACTTTGTTAAGATCTAAGATGACTCAATAAAAAAGAAGGAAAGAAACATATCCTTGTGACCTGCAAATTCCTTTGAGATATATTTGTCTTTTGATTTCCTCAGAATAGCAGCCACAAATACAAAAGCTTAGCGTTCTTTGGCTTCTTATCTTAGGAGATACAACAAACTAAATGGTTTTTAGAATTTGTCATTTAATGAAGTAAAAAGATCATCATCTTAAAGCCTCTAACAACATACAGTGTGAAGTATTAGGGAATCTAGGAATCTACTCTAGCATCATCATTGATACTTAGTACCCACCCACTGCGATCATGTTGATTCTGACTCCCAGCAACACTATAGGACTGAGAAGATCTGCTCCATAGGGTTTCTGAGGCTGCCAATCTTTACAGAAGCAGACTGCCTCATATTTCTCCAACAAATTGGTTGATGGCTTCAAGATGTCAAACTTTAATCCACTGTACCACAAAGGCTCATTTAGGAACTTTGTATTGTTGTTAAGTGCCGTCAAGTTGATTCAGATTCATAGCGACCTTGTATAGGGATTCCAAGGGGCGGCTGGTGAACCACCAAGCTGGAACCAACAAACTTGCTGCTTAAATTGACATTACAGTTAACCCAGTTCAAATTGACCTTGCAGTCCAGCACATTAATCCACAGTGCCACACTTAATAGGTAAAAATATGAGCTATAGAATGATGGAGAAGAGATCTGTGACAAAGGTACAGGACTGATTGTTAGTTATAATTTCCACTTATTTCAGTGTTCTCATTAACTTTTATTTGTATTGACCCTGTTCTGCTTATAAAAGCAGCTCAACTGCCTTCATCTCATGGGTTTTTTCAAGACAGATACCATTAGTGAGAAGACAGGGAGTGGGCGGGGTTCAGAAAAATCATTCTATATATGCATAGGGAAAACTTGAAAACAAACATCATTTTTTTTTGATATGCAAAATCTAAGACGTCACAAAGGGGACAACAAAATTTAAAAAGAGAAAAAATGAAGACTCAAAAAATTTTAAACTTCTAAATGTTTGGCCTTTCCATATGATGCCAAAACAACTAGTAAAATTCCCAAAGAAAACTACCGTCAGACAGGAAAATATAACTTTGTATTTGACTAGAGTGGATTCCAGGAGTCCTGGTGTGGTGCTGTGGGTTAATGCACTGGATTAAAAAGTTGGTTTGAACCACAAGGTCAGCAATTCAAGCTCACCCGCCTCTCCTAGGAATCCCTACACAGGATCATTATGGGTCAAAACTGATTCGATGGCACTTAACAACAACAGAGTGGATTCCAATACACGGTAAGCAATTGCTGTTATTGTTAAGCGCCGTAGAGTTGTTTTCAACACATAGTGACTCTGTGTAGGGTTTCCAAGGATCGGCTGTTGGATTTGAACCACCAATCTTGTGGTTAGCAGTCTAATACTTATCCTAGAGCACTACACCAGGGCTCCTATGATAAACAGTAGGTATTCAATAAATGTGAAGATAATTTTAGTGATTTAATAAAATTTTAATATTTTGACTTGCTTTGTTGTTATGCAACTAAAGCCTTATTCCATGGTTGTTAAAAATCAACAACAACACAGACACACAAAAACAAAAACATACAAAAAAACCCAAAATACTAGGAAACTAAACTTGAAAGTTGATTTTATTGGTCACTTCAAATCCTTAACCCCTGATTCACTTTGGGCTATGTATAGACTCCTGGTTCACACATAGTGAATTGGAGAAGAACTTATAAGTATTTCACGTTTTCATATTTGGTTCAGTCTCTTTTCTATATATATAAATTGAAATATATAAAAGCAGGGAAAATTAAAATGAGGTAATTGATGGAAACATGTCATTGGTAGCAAGAGACAAATCTAATGATTTACTTACAATTCTCTAAGCTTTGAAACTAATAAGAGCTTAATTTATACCTATAAAACCGTATGCACTTAAATGAGCTATTTTTGTTCCCTTGCATGCATTCTTCCTCTTCTGTTCCTGCTGGGTTCCAGGGAGAAATCAAAATAAATTTGCAGTAATAAAATTAAGACCTTAAGCATGCTGTTCTTGTATATGTTCATGAAGATTTGTTTCATTTTTTTTTCTTTATTCCCTCACCTACTGTTTTTTGATATGCAGTTTCAAACACTCTTTCCTTGATTAGCAGCAATGCTATTTTACCACAAAAGTACAAAAATGTCACTTTGAAAGCCTATTAAAAAAAAAAAAAATTACATTGCCTATCATAGAGAATGTATCAATGTGTGGTTGTTAGAAAACTGTCTATGAATATGTTGAGTTAACATATGCAAACAGCAACAATCCTCCTTTCTTCTTTAACTTTCCAGTCAAATAAAAATATTTTTGTGAGTTTTAGATGAAATCATGTTCTGAAATTTAAATCATATGCTTTCCTTGGCATAGGGAAGTCTACTGAACTTCTTTAAGTACATAAAGGAGGGTGTCGCAAGTTGTTTGAAGATATTTTGAGTTTGCTTTCTAATGTGAGTCCTATGTGAACAAGGAGCCTTGCTTGAGCATATTTTGAAAGTAGGTAGGGGTGCCAGATCCCAATCCTCCACTGGATAGCTGGCAAGTTTCCCTATTCAATATTCATCCACTGAGGAGGAAAATATTGATGTTCACAGAAGAAAATAACCAAATATGCATTTTAAAAGTGTAAATAAAATATGTCATATTATTAGCATTTGAGGATTAGGAAGAATCAGACACTCCAACTTTTATTGTTCACAGCCTGATTCGTAACCACTACGCTACCAGAGCTCCTTTTATTGACACATAGGCATCAGCAATGGTTAAAAAAAAAGTAGACTGTCATGAGGTTTACTTACTGTGTCTTGAAATATTAATACCAATAAAAAGCATTATTAGTGGAAGCATATAAAGATAAGCAGTATCTGATTTCATAAATTCTGTCAGGGAAACAGAGAACTCAGGTTAAAATATTATACATTGTTGTTAAGTGCTACTGAGTCAGTTCCAACTCATAACTACCCTGTATAAGGTTTCTGAGGAGTGGCTGGTGAATTTCAATTGCTGATTTTAATTCAAACTGATTTTTGCAGTATAGTTCAAGAAAAAGAAGACATTTATTGGTCTTTTTTAACCTTGTGCTTTTATTATGGGTTAATTTAATCCCTCTTGTGTCAGTGACTCATTGCTTTGCAAAATGCAGATGAAGGCAGGCAATTTCATAGAAAGTTTTGCTGGACCAGATATATAGAGAGTATTGGTTGTTTTCGGGTTGGTTCTGACTCATAGAGATCCTGTGTAGGGTTTCCAAGAAGCAGCTGGTGGGTTTGAACTGCCACCCTTGTGGTTAGCAGTTCAGAGCTTATCCTACAGTGCCACACCAGGACTGTAGTAGTTCCAAATGTCAATATAAATAACTCACTGCCACAGGATAGATTTGTCATTGGGAGAATCTAGTTTATTCATTCATAATAAGAACACCCAAGAATCAATCCTTAAAATTCACTGCAAAATGTTTCTAAATATGTTTTGTTGCTGTTGTTAAGTGCCATCGAGTCGATTCTGATTCATGAGCAACCCTGTGTAGGGCTTCTGAGGAGCACCTGGTGGGATTGAACTGCTGATCTTGTGGTTCAAAGTCTCGTGCTGATCTTACAGTGCCATACCAGGAGTCTGAATGTATAACCGCTGTGAATTTTCATATATAATTTCTTTAAATATCAGTGATTTGTTCAAAGTGAAGTGCTATTTAAAATACTTGTCAAATCAAAATACCATAGTTTTGCATATGATTTGACAAGAATTCATGGCAGAGAGCCCCAGTCCATACAAAAATTTGAAAATGATATTTTATGATCAAGTAACAATTTTGTCTGATGGCAGCTAAATAAATGGAGATGGTGAGGGAGCTTGGTGGGGGTTGTACAGGGATGGAACACTGCAGGAAATAGTGGCATTTAATCAGGAAATTCTTGCAACTAAGAGTTGAAAAATAAATCTTTATTCATTGTAATCAGATACTATATGTAGATATGGTATTTGTATGGGTGGCAGAAAGATTGAAATCACTAGAAGCTTTCATCCATGAAGGAATTGTGCACTGTAAACACTTGAATCAAGTTCTTCCATCCATGAAAGAATGGTTTGTTACTTTGCACAAAAGACAATAAACTGGCTCATGAGCAAAGTAATTTTCAAACATGCTACTGCTTGTACAACAATCCTTGAAACATATCTGGCTGTCAAGCACATCATGTGTAAATAAAAAGGAAATTCAAAAATAGATTGTAAAGCCAGAAAAGCAGGGACGGGGGTGGGGAAAATGATGGTGAGCTAGTGATCTTTGTCCTATGCTTTGGAAATCAGAATGGGTCCCAAAACTAGGCAATCACAAAGTCTTTAGACACAGCTGTAATTTTAGTTTTCTAATAAAATGATGTTAATCTTTTTGCTTTTTTCCCTTCAATAAGAATCTGTAGCCAGATCAAAAATAACAGCAGCATGAAATGGCAAGTAACAATAATATAAGAGTCAAAAAGAAGCATTCCCCCCACCAACAGAATTTAAGGGCAGAATGACAAATAAATAAGCAAAAGCACATTTTATTCTAAAGAATTAAATAACATTCATTTAAATGATAACAATACACAATAAAGGCCTGAGACATTATCCCTTAGCTGAGGAATTCATTTCTGTTTGAAAGAAACTAAACTTCTAAAAGGTAAATATATTTATTGTTTAGTGACCATGAAAAAAAAAAAAAATTACTAGGCAACTTTTTTACAAACGTAGCCTCAAATTTAAAATTTAACAGTCTCGTTAATTTCTGTTTGCAGTTGGCTCAGAATGAAGAGTTGTCGTATACTTCCTTCAGTCTTGACTTTTCATATACTTTTCTTGAATTTTCTCCTTAATAAAAATCAAGCTAAGGTGAGTGTTCTCTTTTTTTTTTTTCTAACAACACCCCACCCACATCACTGATACTTTTAAAAACCAGTCACTGTGAGGATGGGATCTAGAATCTACATAACACTTCATTTTTTTTTTCTATCAAAATACATAATAGTTCTGTATGCAAAAATTCCAATTCAACACCTAGTCTTTTTTTCTATCAAAATACAAAATAGCTTTGTATGCAAAATTTTTAATTTGGGACAGAATAACCTCAAGAGGGTTTTTGAAATGATACACACAAAAAATAAAGTCATCCCAAATGGTAAACATATAAAATTAGTTGTCAATAGACTGTTTTTACATTGATGATTGACTTCTGGTCTGAAGATGTAAATCTACCACACTTTAGACAAAGTGAACACAATAAAATTGCAGTTAATAAATATGTTGGAAAAAGCAAGTATTAATTAAGGTTTTGCTTTTTTTGTATATTGATTGTTGTCTAAATAATCTGTTGTTTTTGTTTTTTAATTTCCCCAAATTTTAGAGTCTACTGTTTCAAACTTAGATTTCTAAAATCTTTCAAAATCTTCTAGTCTGCTTTCCTTTCTTCATAATATATTGTGGGCATAAAAGAATCATATTTTAAATATTGCAATGACTGAAATTCTTGTTGTGCATATTCTCATAGTAGAATAGTGTGGATAGAGAAAATACGCTTCCTTGAACTCCTGTTAGCACCTAAAAGCAGGTTTTTCAAACGGATTATTGATATAATTAGGTTTCATTTCCTTTCTTTCCCCCCAAAGAAGTGGAGAGTTGACAAATTTAGCTCTCTAAGAATATAATATAACCTTATGAGGTTAAACCTTTTATTACTGTTAGGTTAGTGCAGAAATAGAAAGGATGCTATTAAGTCAAAAACTGTTAAACTAAGCAAACCCATAGGTCACTACCTATGATTTGTGAAATATGACTACCTGCTCAATGGGTATTTTGCATAATAGTTTTACTTATCAATCAGACACATTATATAAAATTCCATTAAAAAATCATGTCCTCTGTATTTTGTAATTATTTACTTGTAACTTCAAACACAGTGAATTAAAAAAAATCTTTGTAACTTAAATTTCAAAGCAATTTTATATTTTCTCCCAAGATGGTTATAGTTCTGTTTAGATATTTTGTATGTGTGTATAAATACGGATCACACAAATGTGTATAAAATGTTGATTTGATTTATAAACCACATTACAGATACAAAGGTTTCAATTCATTAGCAGGGAATATAAAGACTTTGGAAGCACTGAGGTGTCTTACATCATATATAGCCATCTAATATCCATAAGCTCTGTAGTAAAAGTCTAACATTCATTGGGTAGGAAATTTATGTCAGAGTTAAACTTTTTAAAATAAAAATGTTCTTAAAGTTTGTTTTGCCAAATGACCAAAGCCCATCAAGCATCTAATATGCAGGGAAATACAAATATATATGTATATTTTTTTTCTTCCATGAATATGAACTTCATATGACTTTGCTTTAAGCTTTATTCTAAACACTTTGCTCTATTATCCCCCATTTTTCAGTTGGAGAATCTGAAGAAAAAGAGATTATATCATTTGCCTAAAGTCACTTGACAAGTAAGTAGGTATTTTGATTCTAAAGCCAATGCTTTTAATAACTATACTATATTGCCTTTAATGGCAGCTCTGTGGAATTGAAGGAGTCCTGGTGTGGAGCTGTAGGTTAATGCACTGGACTGCAAAGTTGGTTTGAACTGCAAAGTTGGCGATTTAAGCTCCCCATTTGCTCCTTGGAAACCCTATAGGAAGTTGCTGTAGGTCTGAACTGACTCCAAGGCACTTAACAACAACAATACAAAAACATGGTGCCCTGGCGTCACAGTGGTTATGTACTCATCTGCTGCAACTTCCACAGCTCAAACCCACTTTCTAGTACTATGTGATAGAAAGATGTGCTGGTCGGCTTCCATAAAGATAATAGACTTGGAAACTATATGATTACTATACATTGGAAACAAATTGAGAAAACCGGTAATAGACAAATCAATTTTTAAGTCTTTTTTATTGATATAGGGCTCTGATCTTGCCAAGTCTCTGCATGTAACAACTCCCCTTTCTTTTGCTCAGTTGTAGACACAGAACCAACTCAGGGAACCTATCAACAACAACTTACTTGTACATGTCATACTGCCTCAAGCTCTTCATCTGGAAAATGAGAGTCTGAATGAGGTATTATCAAAATTTCTTTCCATTTTACAATTTTATGTCCTTATGACTTTGCTCAAAGAGCCCTGATGGTGCTTTTGGTTAGGTGTTAGGTTGTTGAGTGCAAGATCAATGGTTCAGACCTAGCAGCCTCACAGGAGAAAGATGACACTGTCTGCTCCAGTAAATATTTACAGTCTCAGAAACCCTTCGTAAGAGTCCCAAGAAGTCCTAATGGATTCAGTGGCAGTGGGTGTGTGTGTAGGTGTAAAATTTTACTCAAGAGTTCAAAGAAATAGAAATCAATTCATTTAAGGACTTAACAGAGCAGACAATGGAAAACAAAGGGGGCCGTTGATTCTTAACTTCCTTTTGATTGATGTCATGCAAATAGATGTCAAGCAAGCATATAAACACAACCTTGAATGTTCTTTCCACTTAGAAAACAAACATTCTTTCTCAATTCTTTGTTTAACTCCCTCATAGTTATGCTTTAAGACTTCTGTCAACCTTTACCTTATTCAGGAAGCCTTTTCTTTTCTTCCTCAGGCATCATTTTTGTTCATTGACATATCACACACTGGGAGAAGTGACCTTCCTTTTAGACATATACTTTTACACCTTTCTTCCTCCTGCTCCTTTTCACATCTTTTTGGGGGCTTGTCTCTCTTCTACTCATCTTTCAGTATCTCATCACTGAAATAAATTCCTCCCCAGGCTAGGCAAATCCCCCTCTTCAAGGCTTCAATACCATCCTGCACATATCTTTTTCAAAATTCTCAGCAGATTATATTAAAACAATTTGTATACTTGGTTGCCTCAATCACGATATGATCTGAGAAGACAGAGACCATGTTTTATTCATCTTTATATCCTCAAACATAGACACACTGCCCAGAACAGACTGGGTGATCAATAGATATTTGATAAACTGAACTTAAATGGTGAGTCAGAGCAGACATCCTACAGTAAAGAGAGGGTAGTCATCTCATAGTTTTCTTTTCTGTTTAGAAAATTATGAGAATTAGTGAGTCAAACTACTGGTATGAGATCTTAAGACTACATGATATTCAAAGAAATACACATATACCAACATACCTAATAAATATCTGAACACTGATACTGTTTCTGATAACAGTAAGTTATAATCCATGGATATATTTTATGTTGCAAAAACTTAGAGAGTTATAGTGAACATACAAAGCAAAATTCATATCTAAGTCAACTTTCAAAAAAATTAAATAAAAATATGTTATAAATTTTAGCGTAGTGTGCTTGCTGTGAAATCTTTGCCATTTTTGCATTCAGTCTATATGATATGGGACTTAAATGAAAGTTAGATACACTAAAGAGACTGCTGATGAATTCGTAAGAACATGGGCGCAGCTCATTAAAAACCTTTTAAGTGAAGACTAGTATAAAAAAGATATCCAAACTTGTGAAGCATTTTATTGAAATTATTTGCACCCAACAATATAAAACAGTGTTTACACATGAAAGCAGACTTATTCTTGGTTGGTGGAAAGCATAACTGCTGTCTGTTCCCTTGTTCTCTTTCTCCATTCCATCCTTCTAGGTACTTTGACAGACCCTACAGGGAGGATTTTGATGCAGAGATAAATAATATTGAGTTTCTCGAGCATTAAGAAACTTATCAAGGGACACAAAAATATAGTTTACTATGACTAAGGTAATAGGCTCATAAAAATTAATATTTTTATCATTACTTTCCACCATGGGTGACCCTGCTGGTTATCCAAAACACCGGTGGTATAGCCCTCAGAATCACAGCAACTCAATCCACCACAGCACGACAGACAGACGAGTGGTGGCCGTTTGGTTTTATGTCTATACTGTCTCTTTAAATTTCAAT
>NW_006408569.1:11992107-11994769 GCF_000296735.1 Chrysochloris asiatica | reverse complement strand
ATCATTACTATAGGCAAAGCCTTATTTGTTTATATTTTTAAAATCCAGAATTGATAAAATACTTGCTATCTTCAGTAAGGCAGCCCAACTTGGCATGAATATAAGCATTTTGTATCAATTAATTTGGAAGTGACCTATCTTTTATGGCAAGTAATTATTTCTTCAAATCTTTATTTACTTTAATGAGCAACATGTCATTATTAGGAACTGCTAGGGAAAATCATAGATAACTTTTAAACTTTCTTTTCATACCTACATGTTTCACTAGATTTGAATTAACGGACAGATAGT
Organism: Chrysochloris asiatica; assembly: GCF_000296735.1. NCBI lineage: Eukaryota > Metazoa > Chordata > Mammalia > Afrosoricida > Chrysochloridae > Chrysochloris > Chrysochloris asiatica. Next base: position 11,994,478 of record NW_006408569.1, on the reverse strand, counting down.
CCATCTTTAAATGACACCTCTGATTATATCATTCATCTGATATAGGCAATGCTACTTAGTGCGACACAACACTCCAAAGAACTGTCAGACTAAGTATTTCAAATATGATAAATTAGCAGCATGAGAATTAAAGCACATCATGATGGATTGGGCAGAAAGCTGTTAAGTGTGAACCTTTGATATAAGTAACTGTGGACATGGTGTGTTATAAGAATAAAACCAGAATTGTGCATATATATTTTTTTAAATTAGCATTTAAGAAGGTTAATTATACTCATTATTTCAGCGCCAGAGCATCATAGGATCTCTATAAGATAAAGTAGAAGATTTATTTTGCAATCCACATTACCATTTATGGTATATCAGTGACATCAATAATTGTTACTTTAGGCTACTGCAACAGAAAATAGGGGGTGGGGAATGTCTGTGTGGTTCATTTGATAACAGAAGACATAGAGTCCTTGGAATTGAGATGCCACACTTGAGCACATTTAGTGTTCGGCAAATAATTTTTGAATGTCACTGATCCTAGATCATTTTTAAAAGCTACTTCCCCTTACTTTGAAAGATGTGCTATGCTGCATTTCATTACTTTTCTCCTTACCTCGTTTTTCTTTTGTTTTAAAATAAGTAATGAGACTTTCCGTGAAGATTAAGCACTAGCAGGCAGTAACGCAATGGCCCAAACACGGTTTTAATTGGAACCTCAAATCCTGTGGAAAAATAAGAAATTAAATCATTAATAAAATGCATTTCCCAGAAGACACTATGTTGATATATGTTAAGAAGCATTCATTATTTCTTCCTGCAAAATTCCTATAGACATAAATGTAATATCTGAAATTCACTAGCCATGCTATTAAGATTATATAATGAAATTATAACCCTTCCAAAGTTCCAAATAACAAGGAATTAATAAGAAATCCATAGCAATTTTCCTTTACAAAACCTTAGCATTATTATGTCAACATTAATTCTCATGTTTCCTTAAAATGTTACAGTACACATGTTGTTTAATACAATTAAGAAATACTACAGAAATATTTCATTATGACCCAAGCAAAACCAAGGCACAATGTTAAACAATTCTAGCTGCCACATATCTTAAAAATAAAATGTAATTCCTCTGGAGGTTTGCAAAGACCCTAATCACAAATGTCCCTATTAAAGAAAATCATGACAACAATCTCAGTGAGTCATTGGTTATTCCAGGTATGTGACTAAAGGATGTTGTTAGAAAAGTATACGAGATTTATAATTTTATCTAAAAATATTACTTTTTGATGCATTTGGTCAACTAGTAATTATTGAGCAACTTTAGGCCCTGTTTTGCTTTTCTTGTTATTATTAAATGCTGCCCAGTAGCTCCCTGCTAATAGCAACCCTATGTACAACAGAACACAATGCTAATCCTTTCTTTGCCATCCTCAAAATCATTGTTATGTTTGAGCCCGTTGTTGCAGCCACTGCATCAATCCATCTTATGAAGTGTCTTTCTCTTTTTCACTGACCCTCTACTTTACCAAGCATGATGTTCTTCTCTGGGGACTGGTCCCTCCTGATAACATGTCTAAAGTACATATGATGAAGTCTTGCCATCCTCACTTTCAAGGAGCATTCTGGCTGTTATTTCTTCCAAGACATATTTGTCCATTCTGGCAAACCATGGTATATTTATTATTCTTCACCAACATCTGAATTCATGTGCATCAATTTATTCTTCAGTCTTCCTAATTCATTATCCAACTTTGAATGAATATGAGGTGATTGAAAATACCATGACTTGAGTCAGGCACACCTTAGTCTTCTAAATAAAATCTTTGCTTTAAACAGAGCTTTTGCAACAAATTTTCCCAATGCAATACGTTGATTTACTTACTGAATTCTGTTTCTATTGGGCATTGATTGTGGATGTAAGTAAAATGAAATCCTTGAAAACTCTATGTTTATTGTGTTGTTGTCTACTGGTCCAGTTATAAGGATTTTGGTTTTCTTTATGTTGAGATGTAATCTATACTGAAAGCTGTATTCTTTCACATTCATTAGTAAGTACTGCAAGTCCTTTTACCTTTTACCAAGCAAGATTGTGTCATCTGCATATTGCAGGTTGTTACTGAGCCTTCCTCAAATCCTAATGACATGTTCTTTATATAGTTCAGATCTGAGATTATTTGATCAGCATACATATTGAATAAGTATGGCAAAATGATACAGCGCTGATCCACATCTTTTCTGATTTTAGTCCATGTTGTTGTTGTTGTTGTCAGGTGCCATCGAGTCGGAACCGACTCATAGCGACCCCATGCACACCAGAACGAAACAAAGTCCGATCCTGGGCTAACCTCACTACCGCTGCCAAACTTGAGTCCAT
>NW_006408569.1:11980994-11982517 GCF_000296735.1 Chrysochloris asiatica | reverse complement strand
CTCAAGTGTGGCAGCGGTAGTGAGGTTGGCCCAGGATTGGACATTGTTTCATTCTGCTGTGCATGGGGTCAATATGAGTCAGTTCTGACTTGAAGGCACCTGACAACATCAACAACAACCCTTCATAATCATAATTAAAATGTTAAGCCTGGGATTGAGTGATGTAGAACAGTTCTCTATGCATTAGAATCCAACTGATTAGGATCTAGGATCCAGATAGTCACAGTCCTTAAAAAAATGTATAAAACGATTATGAAGAGAAAACAGACACATAGGCACATACACACACCACATATATATTCTATAAAGCTTCCTAACCAAAGGTCTAGAAAGTTAGAGATTTACAAATACTGGGACTTAAGACACATTTTCTGTCTAGACATTGATCTTTATTGGCAGTGTGTCTTATGACAAGAAATTGACCTCTGTAGATTTCAGCATTCTAAAATATAAACGAGAGGTTTAGGCTAGATGGCATCTAAAGTTGCTTCTAGCTCTAACATGATTTTTAAAAACTTTGTATTGTGAATTGAGTGAAGGTTTTCAGAACAGATCATCAGTTTTACATTTTTCAAATCATAAACTTTCTTTCATCTCGATTGCAATTCCCTTAATTTAACATCACTTATCCTGCTTCCTAAGGGGCTCTGGTAGCATAGTGGTAACGAATTGGGCTGCTAACCTCAAGGTCAGCAGTTTGAAACTACCAGCAGTTCGGCGGGAGAAAGATGAGGCATACTGCTCTCATAAAGATTTACAGCCTCGGAAACCCTGTGCAGGGTCACTATAAGTCGGAACTGACTCCCCGGTATTTAACAATAACTACATCCCGCTTCCTCCCTGTATTTTTTATTTCCCTCCCCCCCCCCATTCTGAATTTTGCCTTTAGGTAAATGTTCCCTTTTGATCTCAAATGTTCTACCATTCTATAGTATGTGTACCTCACTAGTGTTGTGTTGTTGTTCTTACATTATTCTAAGTACCATCGAGTTGGTTCTGACTCATAACGAACGACCCTGTAAAGGTTCTCCAAGGAGCAACTGATGAGTTTGAACCACCGACCTTGTGGTTGAAGGCTATCTTTCAGCACGGCGCTTACCCTACAGCTCCATACCAGGACTCCAGTGTTGTTTTTGTTGTTAGATGCTATCGAGTCAGTACCGACTCATAGCAACCCTGTGCACAATAGAGCAAAACACTGTTTGATACTCGGCCAACTTCATGATTGTTGTCATGCTTGAGCCCATTGATGCTGCCACTTTGCCAATCCATCTCTCTGGTGGTCTTCTCTTTTTCTCTGATCCTCCACTTTACTAAACATGATATTCTTCTCCAGCGACTGGTCCCTCCTGACAATATGTCCAAAGTATGAGAGACAAAATTTGGCCATCCTGGCCTCCAAGGAGCACTCTGGCTGCACTTCTTCCAGCACATATCTGTTTGTTCTTTTGGCAGCCCATGGCACTTTCAATATTCTCCTCCAACATCATAACTCAAAAGCATCAATTCTTCTACGGTCTTCC
>NW_006408569.1:11972821-11980894 GCF_000296735.1 Chrysochloris asiatica | reverse complement strand
CTAACTCTAAAGCTTTGCATATTTTATTATAGTATTTGGCTTTATCTTCTCGAGCTGATCTTTGAAATTTTCTGTTCAGCTCTTGGACCTCTTCAATTTTTATATCCTAACCCTATGAAGGGTTAGGATATAAACCCCAGAGCATCACTGAAGCACTATCACTGTATTGGTACAACAGTTTTTGAATTACCTTCAGCAAAAGTTTTTCAATAATTTTGTTGCATCACCTTTCTTTGGAATGGGCACGTTTTTGGATCTCTTCCAGTCAGTTGGCATAGACAAGTGAGCACTCATGGCAGCAGCAGTCAAGAAATCAAAGCATTAGGCAAATCTGCTGCACAAGATTTCTTCAAAGGGTTCAAGAGCAAAGATGTCAGTTTGAGAACTAAGCTGAGCCTTCCCCAAGCCATGGTATTTTCAATAATCTTGTAAGCATATGAAAGTTAGACAATGAATAAGGAAGACCATAGAAGAATTAATGCATTTGAGTTATTGTGCTGGAGAAAAATATTAAAAGTACATTGCACTGCTGGAAGAACATACAACTCTGTCTTGGAAGAAGTATAGCCAGAATGGTCCTTAGAAGACAGAATGGCAAAACTTTGTCTCTCATACTTCAAACATATTATCAGGAGGGACCAGTCCCTGGAGAAGGACATCATGCTTGGTAACGTAGAGAGTCAGTGAAAAAGAGGAATAGCCCCAAGGAGATGGACTGGCACAGTGGCAGCATCAGTGGACTCAAGCATAACAATAATTGTGAGGATGGTACAGGACCTGGCAGTGTTTCGTTCTATTGTGCCCACTTGAAGGCACCTGGTGTGGCGCTGTGGGTTAATGTGTTGGACTGCAAAGTCAGTTTGAGCCACAAGATCAGCGGTTCAAGCTCACCAGCTGCTCCTTGGAAACCCATATAGGGTCACTATGGGTTGGAACCGACTCGATGGCACTTCACAACAACATTCATTATGTAACTGAGCAAATTATCTGAGAAGCTGTATTACATGAAGAATGTGGCATTAGGATTGGAGGAAGTCTCATTAAAAACCTGCAACATGCAGATGCCACAACCTTGTTTGCTGGAAGAACACTTGAAATATTTATTTATAATGATCAAAGACTGCAGCCTTTAGCCTTGTTGCTGTTGTTAAGTGCCATCCGGTTGGTATAGACTCATAGTGACACTGTGTAGCATTTCTGAGGAGTGGCTGGTGGATTTGAACTACTGACATTGCAGTTTAACCCGATCCTGCCGTCCAGTGCATTATGCTGCAGTACTACAGCAGGACTCCTAAAGGACCAATAAATATTACCACGATAAATGGGGAAAACATTTAAGTTACCAAAGACTTCCATTTGTTTGGATCCATAACACGCTCATGAAAACAGCAATGAATTAAAGGACATATTGCAAACCTGCTTCAAAAGGATTTTTAAAGTGTTAAAGAGCAAAGTTGCCACTTTGAGGACTAATATATGCCTGACCCAAGTCAGGGTATTTTCAATCACCTTATTCAAATGTGAAAGTTGGGCAATGAGTAAGGAAGACCATAGAAGAATCAATGCATTTGAATTACAGTGTTGGAGAAGAATATTATAAGCACCGCCGGAAGAACAAACAGGCTATCTTGGAAATAGTACAACCACAATGCTCCTTAGAAGCTAGGATGGCAAGATTTGTCTCAAGTATTTTGGACGTGATGTCAGAATCAGTTCCTGGAAAAGAACATTTTGTATGGTAAAGTGGATGTTCAGCAAAACAGAGAAAGACCTCTAACTAGATGGATTGACACAGTGGCAGCAACAGTGGGCTGCCAAACATAACAACAATTGTGAAGATGAAGCAAGGTCAGGTAGTATTTTGTTCTGTTGTACCTAGGGACACTATGAATTGGAACTGACTCAATGGAACATTACAACAGGAAAAACAATCTTTACAGGGGATGTCCTGGTGGCATGGTTGGTTAAGAATTGGGCTGCAAAGTGGAAAGTCAGCAGTTTGAATCCTCTAGCTACACCTCAGGAGAAAGATGCAGCAGTTGTCTTCCTTAAAGATTTATAGCTTCGGAAGCCCTATAAAGCAGTTCTCCTCTGTTCAGTAGGGGTTTTGTGAGTTGGAATTGACTGGAAAGCTGTGGATGTGGTTTTTGTTTTTGGAATCTTAATGGAAGCAGATTACCAAGTCTTTTCTACCACTTGAAGCCACTGACTGGCTTCTAACCACCAGCCTTTCAGCTGCTAAGATGAGCACTTAATCTTTGCACCACCAGGGCTCCTCACATTTGTTTAAAATAATATTCATCATATTCTATCTTCTCTTTTAATAATGAATTGTCATCCACATCAAAAGATTATAAGTACCTTGAAGGCAGAATTCATGTCTGATTTACCTTTTAACTTTTTTTAAATTCACCTTAATACTTACAAAACAGAGAAACATGCTCTTTAAAAAACAAAACAAAACAATACTTATACTCCCTAAAAGATATCATCCGGAATAATTAGAAAGCTACTAAGTAAAGCAATATTGCTATTTGAATGGTTAATCATTACTTTAGAATCATTGCCCCAATTTATATGAATTATACTGTAGTTGTTACACTTACAGTTGACTCCCCAACTGGATTTAAGCTCTGCAAGATCAACTATTTTAGCATTGTTGCTATTGCTGTTTAGTGCCATCCAGTTGGTTCTGACTCCTATCGACCCAATATGTTTCCATGGCTGTAAGTCTTTACGGGAGCAGAAAGCTTCCTCTTCATCCTGTGGAGCAGCTGATGAATATGTACTACTGACCTTGCGGTTAGCAACCCAACATGTAACTCACTATGCCACCACACAAAACACTTGAACATTTCAAATGGTATTCAGTCAATTCCTGGAACCTTGCTTTTCACCAATGCCTTCGTTGCAGCTTGGGCTTCTTCATTCAATATCATCAGTTCTTGGTCATATGCTACCTCCTAATTCCTTCCATCTTCCCTTGATGCTTTTTGTATCTTTTAATGTCTTTCACATTGTTGTTATTAAGTGCCTTTGAGTCAGTTCCAACTCATAGTGATGCTTTATAGGGTTTCTGTAAATCTTTGTAGGAGCAGACTCATCTTTCTCCCATGGAGCAGGTGGTGAGCTTGTACTGCAAATCTTGTGGTTGGTAGTCCAGTGCTTATCCTAAAGAGCCACTGTGCTACTATCTTCCCTTGATGTTTTCTGCATCTTTCAAATCTTATACTTAGATTCCGTCAGTATTGCTGTTTGAGGCTTAAATTCTTTCTTCAGTTCTTTCAGTATGAGAAATGTCAAGCATGGTCTTCGCTTTTAATTTTTAAATTCCAGGTCTTTGCCCATTTCATTATAATCATTTTTTGTCTTTTTGACCCTCCTTTTGAGATGCTTTGTTCCATTCTTATACATCATCATTTCTTTGGTTTACTCTATGCTCAAGGGCAAGTCAGAATCTTTTCTGACATCTCACTTTGGTCTTTTCTTTTTCTTTTTTTTAATGATCTCTTGGTTTCTTTGTGTATGATGTCCAACTCCTCTGGCCTTTGGTCATTGGTGTTCAATGTCTCAAATCTCTTCTTGAGATAGATAGTCTCTAAATTTATGTGGAATATACTCAGAATTGTACTTAGACTCTCAGGGACTTGTTTTAACTTTCTTCAGCTACAGCTTGAACTTACATATGATCCATTGATGATCTGTTTCCCAGTGACCCAGGACTTGTTCCAAATGATGATATTGAACTTCTCTAAAGTCTCTTTCTGTTGATGTAGTTAATGTGATTCTGTGTATTTCTATCAAGTCCACATGTATAGTCATCATTTATGTTGTTGAAAAATGGTATTTGCAATGAATAAGTCACTGGTCTTGCAAAATTCTAACATTCAAACAAAATGAAGTCTTCAACAACTTTAATTTTTTCTTCATTTATCATGTTGTTATTTATTGGTTCAGTGGTGAAGATCTTTGTTTTCTTTACATTGTGATGCAATCCATACTCAAGACTGTGGTGTTTGATCTTCATCAGCAAGTATTTTAAGTCCTCTTCACTTCTAGTAAGCAAGGTTATATCAACTACATACCATCGATAGTCAGTGAGTCTCCCACCAGCCTGATGACATGTTCTTCTTCCTATAATCCAACTTTCCAGATTATTTTCTCAGCACTCAGATTGAATAAGTATGGTGAAAAGATACAACCCTGGAACAAAACCTTTCCTGATTTTAAACCTTTCAGTTTCCCCTTGTTTTGTTTGAACTACTGCCTCTTGGTCTATGCAGATGCCTCCTGAGCATAATTCAGTGTTCTGGAATCCCCATTCTTCACAGTGTTGTCCATAGTTTGCCTAGGAAATCCTATGATGGGGACAGTTCTAGTCTGTCTTATAGGGTTTCTGTGAGTCAAAAATTAACTCAATGGTACTTAATATCAACAACATGATAAACATAGAGATCAAAATGGCTACTGTGTTTAGAGGAGGGAAGTTTTCTTCTAACTGAAGATCAAAGAAAATTCTATGGAAAATGTGGCATTTCTGCAAGTATTTAAAGGATTTGGACAAATAGAGATAAACATTTGGCAGAGAGAAAATGTCATTAGCAGGCTTGGAAACTAATGAGTAGCCTATTTTGTTCAATTACATGGTGATTGGATTGAGGTAGCAAAGGCAAGGCTTGAAGGCTACATAGCTATCAGACAATTGTTGTTAAGTGCTGCGGAGAGGGTTCTAACTCATAGCAACCCTGTAGAGGGTTTCTGAGGAGCTACTGGTGAGTTTGAACTGCCAACCTTGAGGTTCAAACCGACCTTGCAGTCCAGTGCATTATCCTGCAGCACCACACCAGGGAGCTTTAAATACAAGTCCAAGAAAATGGAATTTGTTTTCATGAGATTTACTAAAGGTGTTTGAGCAAGGGAGTAATTTGACAGGATTTTGCTTTAGGAAGATTAATGTGGCAGAAGCATAAATAATGGATTTGAGAGACTAGAATAGATAATAGGGGTGGGGACAGTTAAGAAGCTATTGTGATGGTATGTATGACAGATATTAAAGGTTTGAATTAGGCCAAAAGCAATAAAAATGAAGATCAAACTGATGCCAAAAATGCTTCCATATGATGCCAAATATACTTTCTTAAGGTATACCACAATGGACATGCCCTTGAAATGAAGAGCCAATGAAACTGAGAGGATAGTAGTATTATTAACAGTGATGGAAAATACAGGTACTCCCTGATTTATGATTGGGTTCCAACTGAGGACTCAGTTACAAGTCAATTCTTACCTAAGTGGAATATCTTTATTTTTCTGTTTTATTTTAATTGTATTTTATTATCAGTATCTATAAATTCTATCTTTATTCTTCTTTGGAGGCTGAGAAATTACATATAAGCTTACAGATACATTTTAATATAAATTCATAAAAATGTATTCTGATAATGAAAAAGTTGGACAACACTGACATTTTGTCGGTTGCAGTAATAACACCATTTGTGGTAATTTCTGGATTGTTCCTGGGAATGGGGATGATGCTTCTTGTCAGAATCGTCTGTATGGCCCTTTTATTTTTTCTTTCATATATTTTGTGGTCCTATTGCTCTACTTCATGAAATTGACTAGCGACTTAGCAAAGCGTTTGGTATTTAGGTCCATGTTCTCAAGCAACTGAAGCCCCTGATTTGTTGTTGTTGTTATTAAGTGCCATAGAGTTGGGCTCCAACCCATAACGACCCTGTATAGGGTTTCCGAGGATCAGCTGGTGAGCTTGATCCACGAACCTTGTGGTTCAAACTGACACTGGAGTCCAGGGCATTAATCCACATAATTTCTCAAAATTGCTCAGTCACTCCCTCTAGCCATCTATATATTATTGTGTATGGTTGTATCTTGAGATAATGATTAGAGAGATTGTGAAGTTTGACATGCATAAACTTATTTAGTTTTTTGCAAGATAGTCATGGCACAAGCATGCAAGTAAGACTTCACAACATTCATCTAGATCTGGAGAAACAGAATGAACAATTACAATGACTATGTTAGTTTAATTGTTAGATCCAAAACTTTAGACTTCAAAGGTAGGTCTCAGGATGCAGGCTAAACCATGACCTGAACTTAGTGGAGGTCTCTCGTAAGTCCATGGTCTGTGACAGTGGGCAGAGTTTCATCTCCATCTCAGCTTTCTCTCAGTGAGTGAGCAGAAATTTAGGGTCTATATGTGAATTTGTCACCTTGGAACTGCATGACTAAGACCAGTGTGAGGTCAAAGACTGGTGTTTTATGACTTTCTACAGGGTCAAAGAATAGCCGAATGACACATCTTTTCTTCAAGGTTAAAAAATAGGGGTGTTGTTTAGATTTATGTTATATTTTATTGTGTTATAGCATGCTGATCAAAGTGAACTTAAAGGCTGCTTGTGTTATTTACATATTTGATATGCTTCTATGAGTCTATGATTAAGTTCAAAAAATTTTAGTGACTAACAGAATTCTAATGATTTATAACTAGTGTTAGAGAGCTTTACAAAGGTAGACATATTTCTATTTATAATTTCATAGTATGAGTGAGACTACATATGTATTTCAAAACTATAATAAATAATAGTTACTTATACCTTATGGGATTCGAGATCATGGAAAATACAGAACAATATGTAACCACAACATTTATCCATATATATCCAGAATTGATTAAAGGATTTTACCCAGGTGAATTTTATCATAGCTAAAGCAGCCCTAAAATTTTAAGATTCATTTTATTTTAACCATTTGGGGAAAGCGTCCTTCAAAACTTTATTTTATGCTCTTGTGTTTGACTAACAGAGGAGATAATGCACATAATTTAACACTTCCCTAATGGTCCAGATGGTGGGTTATGTGCTGTGGAGTTGGTTCCGACTCATAACGACCCTGTACAAGGTTTCTGAGGCTGTAAATCTTTACGGGAACAGAAAGCCTCATCTTTCTCCCGCAGAACAGCTAGTAGTTTCAAACTGCTGACCTTGAGGTTCGTAGACCAATTTGTAACAAATCTGCTGCACAAGAGCTTTTTAAAGTGTTGAAGAGCAAAGATGTCAGCTTGAGGACTAAGATGCTCCTGACCCAAGCCATGATGTTTTCAATAACCTCATATGCATGCGAAAACTGGACAGTAAATAAGGAAGACCGTAGGAGAATTGATGCTTTTGAGTGATGGTGTTGGAGGAGAATACTGAAAGTGCCATGGGCTGCCAAAAGAACCAATAGATCTGTTTTGAAAGAAGTGCAGCCAGAGTGCTCCTTAGAGGCCAAGATGGCCAAACTTCGTCTCTCATACTTCAGACATATTGTCAGGAGGGACCAGTCACTGGAGAAAGATATCATGTTTGGTAGGGTGCAGGATCAGAGAAAAAGAGGAAGATCCCCAGAGAGATGGATTGGCAAAGTGGCAGCATCACTGGGCTCAAGTGTCGCAACAATAGTGAGGTTAGCCCAGGATCTGGCAGTGTTTCGTTCTCCTGTGCATAAGGTCACTATGAGTCGGTACTGACTCGATGGCACCTAACAACAACAACAACAGTGGTCCAGAATTACCTGCTTTGATATAAGCTATTATAATATGTTTTGAGAGTTTAAGGAGTTACTAAAATAGAGATATTTGTTGGAGGAGCCTTCATTAAATGAACTATATTTTTTAAAGCAATTCAGTTGATTAAAAGTTTTTTATGTTGTTAACTGCCACTTGTTATTGTTACATTGGTATAGCTAGCTCCGTCAGCCTCTCCATTCTCACCAAATTTGGTGCTTGTAATCTTCTGGTGGCATACAAAATACGTTAGAATTGTGTCTAAACTAAAAGTAAATATATTCCAGTAAGGGCCAAAAGGACCTTAGTTCTTGGATTTTGGGTCATGTGCATTAGTGGATACATGTCTAGAGTATATGGGCTTACAGTGAGGCTTTAGTGCTTCGGTGATGCTTTGGGGATAGTTTCTCCATTTTTATATCCTAACCCTTCATAGGGTTAGGATATAAAAATTGAAGAGGTCCAAGAGCTGAACAGAAAATTTCAAAGATCAGCTCGAGAAGATAAAG
>NW_006408569.1:11956480-11969661 GCF_000296735.1 Chrysochloris asiatica | reverse complement strand
TGTTCTTTTGGCAGCCCATGGCACTTTCAATATTCTCCTCCAACATCATAACTCAAAAGCATCAATTCTTCTACGGTCTTCCTTATTCACTGTTCAAATTTCGCATGCATATGAGGTTATTGAAAATACCATGGCTTGGGTCAGGCACACCTTAATCCTTAAGCTGACATCGTTGCTCTTCCACACTTTAAAAAGGTCTCATGCAGCAGATTTGCCTGATGCCATGCCTCGTTAGATTTCTTGACTGCTGCTTCCATGAGTGTTGATGGTTGATCCAAAAAGAATGAAGTCCTTGACAACTTCAATCTTTTCTCTGTTGATAAGAATGTTTATTGGTCCAGTGGTGAGGATTTTTGTTTTCTTGACATTGAGATGTAATCCATATCTAAGGCTGTGCTCTTTGATCTTCATCAGTAAGTATTTTAATTTCAGTAAGTATTTTAAGTCCAGTGTTGTAGTTCCCCCTCTATACCCATCTATTGCTTGGTTGAAATTTGAGGCATTGGGATGAGTGCAGTTCCAGACCTGTAGGTTGATCAAGGTCCTTAGTCTTTGGGTGCAATCAATCTATTTAACAAGTTAGCCTAGTCGTCTTTATGATTTTGAGTTTTGTTTCATGTTTTCTCTCATTCTACCCAGTGCCTTCTAATATGACCCCTTTCAGAGCAGATGGTACTGGTAGCCTGTTACCATCTAGTTCTGGTTTCAGTGTCATGGACACTGATGTTTGTATATTCCCTTAGTCCTTTGGACTAATTGTTTCCCAAATCTTCAATTGTCATGACTGTTCTTTCCACTAGACAGGGAGCGACTAACAGTTGTGCCTTAGATGGTTGTTCATGTACCTCTAAGATTCTTGCATTTTATAGTTGTGAATTGACCTATGGAAATGTTCAATTCCTGAACCAGAAATACATTCTAAATTACAAAATTTGATGTTTGATTTGAAGTTTTCTAATTCCAACCTTAAAGAACCAAAACATGGGAAAAGAAATGGCCTTTCAGAGACTAGCTTGGTTCTCCTATCAAAGTGAGGCTTAATTAACCTATTAAAGAAATTATCCATTACCTTAATTCTATTCTAAGGTCAAAGGTACTAACTAGATTGCTTATGGGAAACTTTTTGGAGAGTAACCAAGAAAGTTGGTTCAATTTTCCTTGCAATTTAAAAAATCCACATGGTGGCCTGCAAAATTAAGATATTTGGTCAAATGTATTATATGAATTATGCAAGTTACTGGAAGCAAAACCAATTTCAATTCCGTATACTAATATTCCACATATTCAAGATAACACTAGGGGGAAAAGTAGAAAAAAGGTTAGAAGGTTTTGCACTTTTCATCAATATATGTAATTGGAAAAAAGTGAAGTCATCCTCATGGCTCAATTTCTAGCCAAGCTGTAGATAGGTATATGTTGTTGTGGCTAAGTGCCGTTGAGGTGGTTCTGACTCATAGCGACCCTGTATATGGTTTCCGAGGAGTTGCTGGTGAGTTTGAACCATTTATAGAGGGGACAATAACACTACTGAGGTATGTGCACTATGGAATGGTCAACAATTTTAAAAAGACAGCTTTTATTTAAAGACAAAATTCAGAAAAATTGGAAAAGTAGGTTGAATGGAGACAAAAATCACAAGGAGGAAGTAGGATAACTGTTGTTATGTGGAAGGGATCACAATCACTGAGATGAAAGAAAATGTATGGTTTGTTTAATTTAAAACTGATGATCTGCTCTGTTATCCTTCACTCAGTTCACAATGCTGTTATTACTGTTGAGTGCTGTCAAGTTGGTTCCAACTCATAGCAACCCTCTATAGGGGTTTCCTAAAAGCAGCTGATGAGCTTGGACTGCCAACCTAGCAGTCTAGTGCTTATTCTACATGACCACACCAGGACCCAAATTCACAATTGTTATTATTGTTAGATACTGTTGAGTCAGTTCCGACTTATAGTGGCCTTATCACAACAGAACGAAACACTTTTTTTTTTTTTTGATTATTTGTTGTTGTTGTTTTTAATCTAAAACACTGTAAGCCATTTGACCAATAAAGTTTGGAAATGTATTCTAGTTTTTTCTCTCTGGGCAGACCTACAATTAACCTAATGCATCATTAACTTAGTCTCAAATAATTAAGAAGTAATTGCAAATAAAGTAGCCCTGATAGTGTGCAATGGTTAAGCACTGGGCTAATAATGAAAAAGTCAATGATTACAACCTTGCACCACTGGAGATAAAGATTGGTGATCTGCTCTCATAAAGATTGTTGTTGTTTAGTGCCATCTAGCCAGTTCCTACTCATACCAACCCAGTATAGGGCTTCCAAGGAGCTGCTGGTGGAGTTGAACCATTGATGTTGTGGTTTAAACCACCTGTTCAGTCAAGTGCTTATCCTACAGCACCACACCAGGACTCCATAAAGATTATAGCCTAGGAAATATTATGGAGAGTTCTACTCTGTTCTATGGGATCACTATGAGTTTCAATGGTCAGCATGGCACAAAAGAGCAATTATACATACCAAAAACCAAACCAACTCCCATGGAATTGATTCCAACTCATAATGATCCTGTAAGAAAGAGCAGAACTGCACTGTATGGTTTCCAAGGCTTTACATCTTTATGGAAGCAGAACTCCACATCTTTCAGTCACAGTTAGCTGTCAAGCAGTTTAACCACTGCACCACCAAGCTTACTTACAATAATTATAAATAATATTTAATAAGCACTTATTATTTGTTGATTATTGCTATAATAACTTCAAATCCATTACGTCTTTTCATTAGCTCAAAGTCTCAGTGAAGTTGTTATTATTTTTTGATGTTGTAAAGGCCGTTCTGACTCCTGGTGGTGGTGGTGGTGGCTGTGTGCCCTGGAGTCAGTTCCGACCCATAACGGCCCTGTACAGAGTTTCTGAGGCTGTAAATCTTTATGGGAGTAGAAAACCTCATCTTTCTCCCATTGAAAAGTTGGTAGTTTTTAACTGCTGACATTGTGGTTAGCAGCCCGACTTATAACCACTACTACACTACTAGTGATCCCATATACAACAGAATGAAATACTGCAGTCTGGTGCCATCATCTCCATCATTGTTGTGCTTGAACCCATTGTTGCAGCCACTATGTCAATCCATACCCTTGAAGTCATCTTCTTTTTTGCTGACCATACACTTTACCGAGCATGGTGTCCTTTTCTGGGAAGTAATTCCTCCTGATTACATGTCCAAAGTACATGAGATGAAATCTCCCCATCCTTACTTCTAAGGAGTATTCCCTCTATACTTCTTCAAAAGAAGATTTGTTCTTTCTTCTGGTAGTAATGGAATATCCAATATTCTTCACCAGTACCACAATTCAAAGCCATTAATTCTTCTTTGATCTTCCTTATTTATTGTTAAGCTTTCACATACATATGTTGTGGTTGATAAATGCAATGGAGCCAGTTCAGACTCAGGAACATGTATACGGTTTCTGGTTAGGAGTGACTGGTGAGTTTGAAACACCGACCTTGCCATTCAAACTAACCTTGGAGTTCAGTGCATTATCTATCCTACAGTGCCACACCAAAACTCCATGTGCATATGGTGAACCTTGGCGCTGAAATGATATCTTTCACACTTAACACTTTAAAGAGGTCTCTTGCAGTAGATGCTCACAGTGCCGTATACAATTTGATTTCTTGACTGCTGCTTCCATGAGGGTTGATTGTGAATCCAAATAAAATGAAATCCTTAACAGATACGATCTTTTCTCTTTTTATCATGATGTTGCTTAATGGTCCAGTCATGTGGATGCTAGTTTTCTTTATACTGAGATGGAATCCGTACTGAAGGCTGTAGTCTTTGATCTTCATCAGTAAGTGCTTCGGTCCTCTTCACTTTCACCAAGCAAAGTTGAGTCATCTGCATATTGTAGGGTGTTAATATGCCTTCCACCAATCCTGATGCCACCTTTTTAAAATCAGGTCCATCTTCTCAGATTATTTGTTCAGCATACAGACTGAATAATTATGGTGAAAAGATGCAACCTTGATGCACACCTTTCCTGATTTTAAACCATTCAGTATCCCCTTGTTCTGTTCCAACAATTGTCTATGCTCAAGTACAATGAGAACACAATTAAGTAATTCCCATTCTTTGCAATGTTAGCTATAGTTTTTTACGAACCACACATTCATTTGTTTTTGTATAATCAATAAAACACAAGCAAACGTCTTGCTGGTATTCTCTGCTGTTAACCAAGATCCAGCAATGATATCTATCCTTCATCAATGTCTCTTTTGTTCCACATTCTCTTATGGATCAGCTTTATGGCAGATTCCTGTAGCTATACAGCTGCAACTATTTTTGAGTTATCCTCAGCAAATTTTTAATTGCATGTGATATTAAATTTGCTAATTGATGGCATCGAGTCTGGCAGCGGTAATGAGGTTGTCCCAGGATCGGTCATTGTTTCGTTCTGCTGTGCATGGGGTCACTATGAGTTGGTTCTGACTCGATGGCACCTGCATTGTGTTGGGTCATCTTTCTTTAGAATGAGAGCAACTATGGATCTCTTCTAATTGATTGGACGGGTAGCTGTCTTCTAAATTTCTTGATAAATGATGAGCATGTCTTGGTTTTCTAACTCCAGACCTTTGCACATTTCATTATAATACTTTATTTTGTCTTTTCTGGCTGACATTTGAAATCTTCTGTTCAGTTCTTTTACTTCATCATTCCGTCACTCACTGTAGCTACTCTATGCTTACGAGCAAGTTTCAGAATCTCTTTTGGCATCTATTTTGGTCTTTTCTTTCTTTCCTGTCTTCTTAATGACCTTTTGGTTTCATGTATGAATGTTCTTGTTGTTGTCACACAACCCCTCTAGACTTGGGTCATTAGTGTTCAGTGCTTCACACATCTATTCTTGAGGTGATATGTAAAGTCAGGTGGAAAATACTAAATGTCGTATGTTATTCTCTCTTGGACTGGCTTTAATTTTCTTCAGCTTCCACTTGAACTTACCTATGAGAAATTGATGGTCTGTTCCACAGTCAGTCCCTGGCTTTGTTTTGGCAGATGATATTGAGCTTCTCCATCGCCCCTTTCTACAATTTGATTCCCGTGTATTCCATTTGGCAAAATCCACATATTTAGCCGTCATTCCTTTTGTTGAGAAAATATATTTATAAATTTCTATCATAAAATCTCTAGAGTCCTTTCTAACATCAAGCCCACATTTTCAAGTTACTGATCTTTCCTTTGTTTTCAAGAATATTGAAATGGCAAATGTTTTGTTTTATATGAGGGCATGTGAAAAAGTACTGCATGAGTGGGCTTCAGAAAGTCATGGGAAAATGGAAGTAAGAGATAATGAAAAAATTCAAGAACTTTTTGAAACTACCCAGGGTTGCAGTTCATACATGCCAAATATGATTCTGAACAAACCAGGTTTAAACATGTCTCTAGCATCAGTGAATGACTGCAGACAAGTTCTCTCGACGATACATGTGTTTTAGTCTTGATTCGGTGCTTTCAAAAAGAGTCCAATCAAAACAGTGGCTCCCTAGGGGATCTTCTGGGCTAGTTCAATTCAAGGCAGCTAGGTGACTGGTTTTTTTTTTTTTTTTTTGGGGGGGGGGTTGCATGGTTTGGGATTCCAAATGAGGTAATAGTGATAGATTTCCTCAAAGGACACAAAACAATCATGGGGACTTATTATGAAGAAATTTCCAGAAAATTGAAATCTGCATTGGGAGAAAAATGCCAGGAAAGCTGTGGAATTTTTTTTTCTGTCACAACAAAGAACCTGCTCATTCTTGGAGGCTAGCAAGGACTGTCTGATGAGAATTTCAATGAGAAACCTTACCGCAACCACCTTTCATCCCTGCTTGTGGTCCTTCAGACTTTTAAAAAGTTTTTATTGTGAATTGAGTCATAGTTTACATGGGGAAACATTAGTTTTATACTCATCAATGATTGCAATTGTTCAGACTTCTTATTATCACTAAAATTCAAAGATCATTTTAAAGGTCCATGATTTGAGTCCCTCAAGGATGCCAAAATTGCTATTTTGAAGTGATGCAAATCAAAGAGCACAGAATTCTTCAGGAAAGATTGTTGTTGTTGTAAAGTGCCATTGGATCAGTTTCAACTCATAGTGACCTGGTATAGGGTTTCCAAGGAGTGGCTGGTGGGTTTGAACTGCAAGCAGTCCAGCATTTACTCTACAGTGCCACATCAGTACACCAGCTCAATAATTGTTGTTGTTGTTAGTTGCAATCAATACAGTACCAACTTATACCGATGCTATGCACAACAGAATGAAACTCTGCCCAATTTTGTGCCAACCTCACAATCATTCCTACGTTTGAACCCATTGCTGCTGCCACTGTGCTAATCCCAGTTGGGGGGGGGGTTCTTCTTTTTCTTCACTTCACCACTTTAACAAACATGATACCTGTTTCCAGGTACTGGTCTCTCCTGATAATATGTCAGAAGTATGACATATAAAGTCTGCCCATTCTTGCTTCCAAAAAGCATTCTGGCTGTCCTTCCAAGATAGATTGGTTTGTTCTTTTGTCACTCTATGGTACTTTTAATATTCTCCTCCGAAACCATAACTCAAATGCATCAATTCTTCTATGGTCTTCCTTATTCACTGTCCAACTTTCGCATGCATATGAGGTTATTGAAAATACCATGCCTTGCGTCAGGCGCACCTTAATAGTCAAACTGGCATCATTGCTCTTGGACACTTTAAAGAGATCTTGTGCAGCAGATTTGCCAAAGGCAATACTTCATTTGATTTATTGATTCCTGCTTTTATAAGTGTTGATGGTTGATCCGAGAAAAATGAAGTCTTTGACAACTTGAATCTTGTCTCCATTTATGTGGATGCTATTTATTGTCCAGTGGTGAGGATTTTTGTTTTCTTTACATTAAGATGTAATCCATATTGAAGGCGGTGCTCTTTGATCTTCATCAGTAAATGTTTTAAGTCCTCTTCACTTTCAGCAAGCAAGGTTGTTTCATTTGCATATCACAGGTTATTAATGAGTCCAATCCTGATGCCACGTTTTTCTTCATATAATCCAACTTCTTGAATAATTTGCTCAGCATACAGATTGGATAAGTATGGTGAAAGAATACAACTGTGGCGCACATCCTTCCTAATTTTAAACAGTCCATTGTTCCCTTGTTCTGTTCCAATGACTGCCTGTTGGTCTGTGCATAGGTACCTCATGAGCACAATAAAGTGTTTCAGAACACTCACTCTCCTCTGTGTTGTCCATAGTTTATCATGATCCAAACAATCAAAAGCCTTTGCCTAATCTATAAAGCACAGTTAAAACATCTTTCTTGTATTCTCTGCTTTCAGCCAAGATCCAGCTGATATCAGCAATGATAACCATCATTTCACATCTGCTTCTGAATCCGTCTTGAACATTGGAAGTACACTATGTATGGTTGCTGCCATTTTTTAATGATCTTTAACAAAATTTTACTTGCATATGCTATTAATGATATTGTCCAATGATTTCTGCATTCTGTTGGGTCACCTCTCTTTGGAATAGGCACAAATATGAATATCTTCCAATTAGTTGATCAGGTACCTGTTTTCCAAATTTTATGGCATAGCTCAGTGTATGCCTCCAGTGCTGCATCAGTTTGTTGATAGATTTTAACTTGTATTTCATCAATTCTTGGCACCTTGTTTTTGTCAATGCCTTCAATACACCTTGGATTTCTTTCTTCAGTATCATTGGCTCTTGATTGCTACCTCTTGAAATGACTGAACATCAACTATTTATTTTTGGTACAGTGACTCTGTGTACTAATTCCATCCGCTTCTGATGCTTCCTGCACCATTTAATATTTTGCACATAGAATCCTTCAATATTGCAAGTCAAGGCTTGAATTTCTTCTTCAGTTCCCTCAGTTTGAGAAATACTGAATGTTTTCTTCCCTTTTACATATTTTGTTATAATATCTGACTTTGTCTTCTCGAGCTGCTCTTTGAAATGTTCTATTCAGCCCTTTTACCTCCTGATTTCTTCCATTTGCTTTGGCATCACTATGCTGGAGAGCAAGTTTCACAGCCTCTTCTAACATCCATCTTGGTGTTTTCCATTTATCTTGTCTTCTTAATGACCTTTTGCTTTCTTCCTGTATGATGTTCTTGATGACATCCCACAACTCTTCTTTCTTCAGTCTTTAGTGTCTAATGTATCAATTCTGTTCTTCAGATGATTTCTAAATTCAGGTGGGATATAGTCAAGGTCATATTGTGGCTCTTGTGGACTTGTTTTAGTTTTTTCCAGTTTCAGCATGAACTTACATATGAACAAAACAAAGTCTGCCCCTGGCCTTGTTTTGGCTGATGATATGATGCTTTTCCACAATCTCTTTCCACAGATGTAGTCAATTTGATTTATGTGTATTCCATATGGCGAGGTCCATGTGCATAGTTGCCTTTCATGTTGGTTTAAAAAGATAATTGTAAAAAAGTCATTGGGCTTTCAAAATTCTATCATGAGATCTCCAGCATCGTTTCTGTTGCCAAGGTCATATTTTTCAACTACTGATCCTTCCTCTTTGTTTCCAACCTTTGCATTCCAATCACTAGTAATTATCAACACATCTTGATTGTATGTTTGATCGATTTCAGACTGAAGAAGTTGGTAGAATTCTTCCATTTCATCATCACTGGCTTTAATGATTGGTGCACAAAACTGAGTAATAGTGGTATTACTGGTCCTCCTTGTAGACTTATGGATATTATTTGTTGATGAATGTGACGCCATTCCTCTTCAATTTATCAATTCTGGCATAGTAAACCATATGATTGTCAGAGTGAAAATGGCCAATATCAGTCCATTTCAGCTCACTCATGCCTAGGATATCAATGTATATGCATACCATTTCAGTTTTGACAGTTTCCAGTTTTTTGGAAAGCATACTTCATAAATTCTATGTTACCATTATTAATGGATATTTACAGCTATTTCTCTTCAATTTGAGTTGTGCCTCATCAGCAAATGAAGGTCCTGAGTGCTTTACTCCATTCTTATCATCTTGGCCAACTCTACTTTGAGGAGCCAGCTTTTCCCCATTTGTATTTTGAGTACCTTCCAATCTGAGGACCTTATCTTCTGGCATTATATCTGACAATAGTCTGGTGCTATTCATCATGTTTCAATATTCATAAGGTTTTCAGTGACTAAATATTTGGAAGTAGTCTGTCTCTCCTTCTTCCTACTCTGTCTTCATCTGTAAGCTCAGCTGAAACCTGTCCACTGTGGTTGACCTTGCTCGTATTTAAAATCCCAGTGGGATAGCTTCCAGATTCGCAGCAACATGCATGCCACCACAGTATGACAAACTGACAGATTAGTGATGGATGTCAATGGTTAGGTCAGCTGTAACTGAGTTTTATTTGCTCCTGGAATTAAAGTTCTTTAGAACTTATAACTAGTAAATTAAAGTACAATTTGATAATATGTACCTGAAAGGTAGATGTATGTAGGTGTATATATTCACTCCTCACTTATAGACAGAGTTAGGTTCCAAAGACCCTTTTTAAAATTGAAATCAACATTATGTGAGACTAGAGAGCTGAATGCTACCTTTGGCCTAGGTGTCCACCCTGACCCACCTTCTCCACCAATGTGGAGCTCACATGAAGGCTGCAAGTGGTGGTTGTGATTTGGTTGTGCCCAATGCCTGCCACTTCCCACTGCTCATCCTGGGCCAGGACCCTGCTTCTCCTCCACAGCCCCATGTGGCATCCTTCCTTATCCCTTCTCATCTCCCACAACTGAATGCCCCAGTACATTTAGACTGTAGCCAGTTCCACCTGTCATCACCTCATGACAGACCTGTGTTCTCCATGCGTTGACTGAGATGAGCCAGAGAACGCATCCTACAGTGATATGGTCCAGTCATGGCAGTGGTGATTGGTGGCAGTTATGTGCCGGTGAGTCAAGTTTTGACTCATAGCAACCCTTTATATGGTTTCTGAGGCTGTAAATCTTTATGGGAGCAGAAAACCTCATCTTTCTCCAGCAGAATGGCTGGTCATTCTAAACTGCTGACCTCGAGGTTAGCAGCCCAACTCGTCACTATATGGCAATTCACATATCATTCAGGTGGCCTACAGAAGGTGCCCCTGCCAGACTGCTTACTTGCATTGGAACCAGACTGTCAGCGTTAATTGCCTGAGACTTTTTTCAATGTTATAATTACAAAATGTCAAATAATAAGATAGTCAATAAATGAGGAGTAGGTTTATTGTATTTCAATTAGTTTTAATTCAGTCTTTCTTATTAATTTGAATTGGTTTTAGCTTGAATTAGTCAACATATATAATATTCCATTATGTATTTTCTTTTGCTAAAAAAAGTCTTATTCCTTATTAATAATTTTTATCCAACTTTATTGAAGTATGTTTGCATCCATTTGAAATTACAGTTTGAATTTTGACAAATGTAATTATTGATGTTTTAGCACCAAAATGTGATACAGTCAGAATGTCCTTTTTGCTAATAAATAAAATGTTCTTGTCAGGAAAAAAAAAAAAAATCACCAAGAACTTTAAGCTTCTTAAACACTCATCTGCTAGCCAAAAGTTTGAGGTTTGAACCTACTTAACAGCTTCAAATGAGAAAAACCTAGAGATCTGCTTTCATAGAGATTACGGCCTAGAAAACCCTATGGGGCTGATCTACTCTATCACATGAGGTCTTTGTGTAGAGGAATAAACTCAATGGTACCTAATAACAAGAACAGTCTCCACAAGAAATGGTATTGCTCAAATTTTGTGCTCCAGGGTTGTAGAAAGAATGCATGCAGTGTACTTTCAGAAGAGGAGCAGGGACACTATATATCTCCTATTGACTGTTTTTATTGTATGCTGTCAAGTCAGTCCCAACTCATAGCAACTCTGTACAGGGTTACCAAGAGTGGCTGGTAAGTTTGAACTACTGGGAGTCCTGGTGTGGGGCAGTAGTATAAGCACTCGACTGCAAGGTCGGTTCGAACTGCAATTTTGTTGGTTCAAATTCACCAACCACTCCTCAGAAACCCTATGCAGGGTCGCTATGAGTCAGACCCAACTCAATGGCACTTAACTACAACAACACCCTTGTGTTTAGCAGTCCAGTGCTTATCCTGTAGCGCCACACCAGGGTTCAATATATTCTAAGACCCTCAAATAGAGTTGTTATATACTAAGCTTTCAACAAATATTTCTTGACTGAATTTATGAAATAAGTAATGATGATGAAAATGAGTATGAACAAACGTGTGAAAACAAATGCAGGGACATAATAACAGAGAGGTATTTTGGGTGTTTGAAAAAGAAGCTCAGTGACTCAATAGAGATTAATGATGAAAACTTACCTACAGACATGTAGAGCATGCACAATAATCAGTTTCAAGTTTTGTCACCTAGTAAACTATGTGATCTTAAGGCAGTGACTTGGCTAATCTCTTAAATATCTCTGAATTGATTTCCTTGTTTTTGAAATTAGAGTCTTATCATCACCTACCTCACAGTTGTTTTTTTTTAAATGATTAAAATGATAGAATGTAATTAAAATGTTTAGCAGATTTTTGGCATAAAAGTGCTTGGTAATTTGTATTTATTGCTCTTTTTGGTATCATTGATATTGTTGTCACGGCCTGGAGAGTTCCTTGCTATATGTTCACCTCTTAAGAGTAAGTCAAGGATTGATTTTTAAAATAGACACTTGAGGTGGGGATAAAGGAATAGCCAGATTCATCATTACAGAAAGCTTGTGAGTCTGTCTTTAGCCTATAACTGATTGGAATACCTTAAAGGGGGCTAGAAGTTGCCCAGTGAAAGAAGCTTCCTGTGGAGCCTTTACATTGCACAAGACCATAGGTGGAATCCAGAATCCCATCCAGAATCGTCTGAGGTAGGAAATTTCCACTGGAAAGGACGAGTAGACCAGCCTGGAGCAGCTAGAACAGAAGATACTTCATGAAAGACACACTGACAGGAAAAATCAGAAACCATAGCAGCAGTCTGATTGATTACTACAAGAACTAGTAAGCTGTTCGCCTGGGAACCATCAAGGCAAGTGGTTGGGACCCCTCAGAGCAAACACCCTTCCAAGACTGAGACTCAAGGGGAATACATGACCAGGCATGTGATCTGGTTGGTGACCACGTTGGTCACAATAAGGAGAGAGGGGGAAAAAGCAGCAATGAAGTTGCGAGCTAAGCCCGACCACATTCAATAGACCCCCGTGAACCTAGGTGGAGACCTGGATAGCCAGCAGTATGGCAAGACCCAGGGACTCCTGAGCCCAGATGCAGTGACGTGGCCACAGAAGACCAGAGTGGAGAGTGAAGCATCCAACTGATATGAAGTGAGGGGAGATGCACAAGAACACCCACTTGACCTAGCTTCGATGGCTGGATGATCAGAACTCGACTAGAAGAAAGAAGAGGGAAAAAAAGAGTAACCTACTACAATTTGATGAACTTTACCTATACTTATGGATGTAGTAGCTCAAAAAAGGGAACAAATCTTTACAGCGAGGATCTCTCCCACCTCCTCAATACACAGGGTTGACAGGGATGGGTAGCATAGACATTGGCTACCCAGAATGGAGGGGCCTATAATGGCAAGAAGTGACTGGCTTACAAGCTTTCAAGAGGGAGCCTAGTTCCAGATGGGGCAGGGGAAGTTAAAATCACCACTGAATGATTTTCAATGTGTTGGGACCAGGCTGGCGAAAGGAAATGGGGATGACTTTTGTGGTACAATAGTGAATAATTGCGATCAGTACTGACTGTGAGGGTAGGAAATATAAAGGTAGATGTTTTTTGACAAAAGGAGGAGAGTGATTGATTTTTTAGCCCAGGAGCGGAGGTCCCTGAGACCATCAAGTGAGAAGAATGGAGAGTGGAACCCTACCCAGAAAGTCAGTGACGCCAGGGATGGAGACAGAGAAGATGACATGGACAGATGGAGCAGTTGGGGACACTGGACTCATGGAGGGAGAAGGATTGTTTGCTGGCAGCCGGGGGTGGGGGGTGGGCCTGTGTGGTGTACCCTTTGGGGTCATTTGATGATGCATGGAGGGGATTGTAATCATTGCAATGAAATGAAATACGATAGAATGAGTGTAAAGCTGATGTTCTCCCATGTAAACCTCACAATAAAAAC
>NW_006408569.1:11945951-11956245 GCF_000296735.1 Chrysochloris asiatica | reverse complement strand
AGCGACCCTGTACAGGGTTTCCGAGGGTGTAAATCTTTACGGGAGTAGAAAGCCTCATCTTTCTCCCGCGGAGCAGCTGGTAGTTTCGAACCGCTGACATTAAGGTTCGCAGCCCGATTCGTAACCACTACGCTACCAGAGGTTAGTGGAAATAAATACTGTTTTCCTCCTGTTTAAATTCATGGGCTATTTGAGTTCCAGTTAAGAACCATCAAGATAAAGGAAAGGAAATTTTAACAAAATGTGATGGCTAGATAAAGAAAATAAGGGATCTAAAAGATTAAAAATAAGTTCAAGCTTCATCCCTGATTAACTGACAGATTTAGCTTGTTCTCTGTAGACAAAGACAGGTTCCTTAAAAGAGTGAGTATAGTTGGGGATTAGCAGATGATGCATGAGAACTTCCTATGGGATAGAAATGTAGTACTGAGGTTCTGGGAAGCATGATGTAGAGACAAACGTAAGAAAGTGATTTTTGTAAATATGAGAATTGGAGCAGTTGTATAGTCAACATCCATTGAAGAAGAGAGTAGAACTGTGCAGCATTTAGTATTAGTGGATCTGCCAAAAGATAAATAGATTTTATCATTTGATAGTTGGAAAAGTTATTTCCTCTTTATGGAGTAATTGGATGGAATAGCCTTTACTTTTCCTGCTGCATTCTATTTTGGATATTATTATTTCTTGAGAAATTTGAGGATGCAGCTTGTCAATGCTCATGCTTAGGGATGAAAGGAGAAAGAGTAAGCAGTAAAGCATACATTAAATATATGATCACAAGAGTGGGAAGACAGCAAGATAATTTAGTTTTTTGGTAGTATAGTTGTTATGTGCCGTGGAGTCAGTGCTGACTCATAGCGACCCTGCATTGGGTTTCTGAGACTATAAATCTTTACAGGAGCAGAAAGCCTCATCTTTCTCCCATGGAACCGCTGGTAATTTCGAACTGCTGACCATGAGATTAGCAGCCCAATTCGTAACCACTAGACTACCAGAGCTCCTTTAGTAGTGTACAGTGGGAAGTTTATGTTGATGAAGAAAGATGTGGTCAGCTGTAAATGTATCAAATATAAAGAAAATGTCTTTTGTGATCTTCTAGAAAACACATCCCCACAGTGTTGTCATTTACATGAGAAAGGTTGCAAGTAATTAAGAAGTGATAATACAGTGAAGAGAATGAGGAAAGAGATGTAATTTTGTTGTTGTTGTTAGGAGGAGGGAAAAGGTTTCTATCACTAATACTAAAAGAGATCTATCTGATTCTTAAATATCCCCACAAATCTTAATTTTTATTATTTATTTATTTATTTATTTATTTATTTTTAACCCTTAACCACCTTTTAAAGGAGTCCTGGTGTGGTGCTATAGGATAAGAACTGGACTGCTAACTGCCAGCTCAGTGGCTCAAACCTATCAGTCATTTCTTGGAACCCCTATATAGTATTGTTATGAGTCAGAGCCTACTCAGTGGCACTTAACAACAGCACCTCTTTAAAACGTGCTGTCATGCATGTGGATTCCTACATTTATCAGGTTGATTCACACCTGCCACACTAATTTTGTCTTCCTTCATAGTAAAGGACTCTTTGGGAGCTAGCACAGTGGCTGGTACATATTATGAAATTGTAGAATACAGTGAATTTGAGCTGTTCTCAAATGTGCTGATCAATGGACTAATGCTAATCTATAAGGAGGTTTTCAGATATGCTTCATGGTTCTAGATTTGACCTTGTCAATATTTTTATCAATGATTTGAATGTGACAACAATATCCAGGTTACCTCATGGCAGCACAAATCTTGAGTTAACTAAATGTTAGATTACAGATTCAAGAGTCTCCTTGATTGGGTGATGGAAGTTCATACTTTTATACATATAATGGTGGTGGTGGTGATGGTGATGGTGGTGTGTCGTGTAGTCGGTTCCAACTCATAGCGACCCTGTATAAGATTTCCAAGGTTGTACGAAAAAAGAAAGCCTCATCTTTCTCCTGTGGAACTGCTTACCTTAAGGTTAGACAGCCCTTCTTGTAACCACTATGCTACCAGAGCTCCTTTTATACATACAATATTTGCATGCAATTTCAGGGGACAGAGTTATGGACTGAAACTTAAACACCAAAAATAAAAACAAAAGGAAATTTCATAAGAAAAAAAAAATATAAAATTGTAGATTTGGATTTGAAAAATCAATAGCATGCATTTTGAATGGCAAAAGTCTACCATGACAACAGTCTCTGTGAAAAATACCTGGGTCTCAAGACCATAAACAATATGAAGTCGGTGCCTTTCTTGTCTGTACTGTTAAATATGTAGTGTTTCGAAGAAGGAGGACATCAGTTCACTGTTCTCTGGTTGGGTTGGAACTTACTTGCAGTGCAGCGTTACATTGTAGACACTACATTCTAGGAGCAATGTTTGACAAGGTTGGTCGGGATGGGAGAAGTTCTGGGAACTAGGTTAAGGCACTGAAGAATTTGGAATACCTGTGGATACAGTTGAGGATCTGAAAGAAGAGCAATTGAGTGGATAGAGACTTTGATGATAAGCTGCCTTTTAATATTTTTTAGTCATTGATTTTGAGTAGTAGTTCTGACACAGAGAAAGAAAATTACAACCTCAGAAAATTAAGAAAAATAAGCAAAATATTTAGCTTCCTGCACTGTGAGTTATTTTTGGCTCAAGGGTCCAAAACTTAAGAACTTATTGCCAGTTAGCACAGGGAATTATTGTTTTGCTTTGTTTTTAGTTTTCACCCTCTCCTCTCCTGTATACATTCCTTTATTATATATTTTTTTGCTTGTGTCTCAGACAAGTTCATATTGGTATATATACAAGCCATCATGATTTAAAGAAATATTTATTACTTCTTCCCCGAATTAGATAGATTTGTTTTCTATTTCTGTAATAATTTTTAAAATCCACATAGTTCTAGTTTTAGGAGACAAGGTACAAACAAAGGATGCTCTGTTTAGAACTGGAAATCTATGGCAGCATTAAACAAAACATGTTTAGTAGTTCTACACATTTGAGTGGTTACAATTTGGGTCTGTTTAGCTCTAGCTGATGAATTTTAAACCATTTCTTAGGTGAATAAGGAATCCAGGGAAATGCAGGCAGCCAGCCAGTCAGCAAACCAGTAACATCCATGAAATGTCTGTTCATCTTGGCAGCCATTCAAGGGACCCTGGTTGTGCAGTGGTTACATACTCAGCTGCTAACTGGAAGGTCAGCAGTTTGGAGCCACCAGCCATTCCACAGGAAAAATATGTGGAACAATGATGACCTGCTCCCGTAAAGATTACAGCGTGTAAACCCTACGGGGCAGATCTACTCTGTTCTATAGGGTCACTGTGAATCAGAAATTCTTTGATGACAATGTGTGTGTGTGGGTGGGTGGGGGGGCGGGCAGCCATTCTGGCCCTAGGAATATGTGTGTGATTGATGGGTAATTTGGTAATTTATATATACATGGAGCTCTGGTAGCATAGTGATTATGAGACGGGCTGCTAACCAATATATATATATATATTGGGGATGGTGGTGTACCGTGCGACTCATAGCAACTCTGTATAAGGTTTCTGAGGCTGTAAATATTTACTGGAACAGAGAGCCTTCTCTTTCTCCTGCGGAACAGCTGGTAGTTTTGACCCTGAGGCTAGCTGACCTTGAGGCTAGCAGCCTGACTCTTAATCACTATAATATATATATACACACACATGTACTAGTCCTGATATGGAGCTGTGGGTTAATGCATTAGACTGTAAACTATAAGGTCAGTTTGAATTGCAAGGTCAGTGGTTCAAGTTCACCAGCCACTCCTTGGAAACTCTTAGGGTTGCTAAAAATCTGAACCGACTCGACAGCACTTAACTAAAACAACATTCACTCTTTGGTAGTTTTACTGCTCATTAGTACATCTATCAGCTAGTGAATGAAAAAGGCAAGGAAAAAAGTGTAAACAAATCATGTTGTTTATTATTTATCATCAGAGCTGAAAAAGCAACTGCAAGAGGAGATTGAAATTAATTTATGAATGCATATTTTGGTTATCTCAGTTCTAGTTGATGTCCACCTATCACAAAAATAATCAACTTTAATACTGACAAAACCAAATTACCTAGTGTTATTTTCTTTATATATTTGTTGAACTCTTTCAATAGTACAAGTAGCAGAATATGTCTTTTATATCCATTTCAAAGGCATTAATTTAGCAACACATATTAAATTTTAAAAATATTACTTCTTGTTGTTGTTGATAGGTGCCATCGAGTCAGTACAAATGCATAGCGACCCTATGCACAAAAGAACGAAACACTGACCAGTCCTGGGCCAACCTCATGATTGATGCCACGCTTGAGCCCATTGATACTGCCACTTTCGCAATCCATCTCACTGGGGGGCTTCTTCTTTTTCTCTGACCCTTCACCTTACCAAACATGACATCCGTCTGCAGCAACTGGTCCCTTCTGACAATATGTCCTTAGTATGAGAAACGAAGTTTGGCCATCCTGGCCTCCAAGGAGCACTCTGGAGCTGTTAAAATACCTACTATGGAACTAGAAGAAACAAAAGATATGTTTCATGTGGTTCTTGCTTACAGGGAGTTTATGAAGTAGCTAGGGAGTCTGGCTTGTTGTTGTTGTTAAGTGCCGTTGAGTCAATTCTGACCCATAGCGACCCTGTATAGGGTTTCCAAGGAGCAGCTGGTGAGCTTGAACTACCGACCTTGCAGTTCAAAGGGCTTTGCAGTCTGGCGCATTAACCTACAGCACCACACCAGGGAGTCTGGCTTACTCACCTAAAATAGATGCTAAGGTAAGCCAGTAAACCATCAAGAAACAACAATGGTAAAGGGAAAATGTCTACTAATAAAATGACAAAAGAAGAAAATATAAAAAACATGTTGAAATTAGCTATTATTGTGTTCCCAAGAGGATAATGAGTCTATTAGTAACAAACGAACATATTTAGACATAATTTCTTTGTCTTTAACTAGCATTTAACCAGTACTTTGCTGAATGGTTCAAATTCAATTTTTATTCAAGAGAATATCATCTGTCTGTCTGATGGTTTAACTACATCAAAAATCTAAACATGTTTAGACTTCTGATGTAGTTAAATGCTAGATCTAATTGTTTGTCCAAAGAAGGAAACCGTTTCAAGAAAATAAAGCATTAATATCATTAATATGCCCCTTAAATTGTCTTTGACGTTTTCTTCTCTTGATTATAAAGTTTTCTATTTGGCTCTACACGCTCTTTTCATTGAGTATCTATCAGAATATTGGGGAAATGTGATTTATACTAGTGGTTTTAAAAATTATATTCTTAAAATATCATTTGGACAAAATTCTGAAAAATTAATATATTTAGCAAACATTTAAACAATAGTATATTATATATTCTTCCTATTTTTCTCCAATAAAAATAGACATCTTTGAAAAGAATAATGCAAAGACTATTTTTCCATGATGAAGCAACGATAAAATGCTATTGTTTACAAAACATTAAAGCAAAATTACACTTACATATAAAATAATGTTTCATATATTGCCATGCTTCTGTTGTTGTTGTTAAGTGCCTTCGAGTCCATTCCAACTCATAGCAACTCTGTTTAGGCTTTCCAAGGTGCAGCTGGTGGGTTTGAACTGCCAACCTTGTGGTTCACAGTCCAGTGCTGATCCTACAGCATCACACCAGTGTGAATTTTGACACACCAAGAATTATTATTTAATTTTTGAATGCTATGACTTCTTTCCATGATTATGTTCCCTTAACTGGGAGTGATTATATATGATTACAATGAGGGCTGGGTGATCGAATCTAGTCAGCTGTTTGTCAGAAATTGAGACCTCTGGGTGTTTAGAAAAAAATAATCTTCTGCATTTTCCATTTTCTCAGAACATATGAATGTGTGAACAGCTTGGTTAAAGTCCATACATACCACTTCTCCTGGAAAAGCAAGCCATACTTCTTGGCTTCCTCCTGGTAATGTTGATATCATTTTCATTAAAAAATAATAAATAAATAGTGATTAAAAATCTTAGCAAGTAATTACCAAGTATTTGTTAAGATTTACCACATATAATTTCCTTTAACCTTCTGCTAAAGTTGCTGGTCAGTTGAGTTAAAATTACCTTCTTCATGTCACCCAGTTAGAAACAACAACCAGCTGTGGGTTAATGTGCTGGACTGCAAGGTCAGCATTCAAGTTGGACCAGCTGCTCCTCAGAAACCCTATACAGGGTCACTGTGAGTCAGAATTGACTCCACAGCACATAACAACAAGCACTTAACAAGTCTATCTACACAGAATCTAAACAACACACAGCCAAGATAGACTACAGGAAGCACAATTACCAATTTGATTATTCTCCATTGAATTGGCCAGATGTTTCTAGTACTGGCCTAAGAAAGTATTTAATCACTTACTATCAAATGACTGCGACAAGAGGTGGGGACTTTCATACCTAACTACATCCACACAGACAGAAATACATACTTTGCATAAAGTGATGTTGTTGTTAAGTGCCGTCAGGTTGATTCCGACCCATAGCAACCCTGTATAGGGTTTCTGAGGAGCAGCTGGTGAACTTGAACAGTTGACCTCGCAGTTCAAACAGCTATAAAGTGATGCACACTTGTATAAGTTTACGATAGTATGTCAGTAGCAGTATTTTATTTTGCACAGAAATTATGAGGACATACTGCAGTCACATAAAACAGAATCTTGCTTTACCTAAGCTCTGATGAATTAAGG
Source organism: Chrysochloris asiatica (assembly GCF_000296735.1). Taxonomy (NCBI): domain Eukaryota; kingdom Metazoa; phylum Chordata; class Mammalia; order Afrosoricida; family Chrysochloridae; genus Chrysochloris; species Chrysochloris asiatica. Next base: position 11,949,485 of record NW_006408569.1, on the reverse strand, counting down.
TAATTTATTGTACATAGATTTTGCAGATGTTTAAAATATCAAGGAGATTTATATGTGTGGTGGTGGTGGTGTGTGTGTGTGTATATATACTTTTTGAATTAGTGATCTAAAGATTTTGTGATTATACATTTGTGAGCTGCAGGCTGAAATTAAAAAAAAAAAAAAAACCATGGTGATAGATTTATAATTCAAAGGAACAAAAATGAACAAAAATGCCCTTAAAAACCCAGCTGTCTACCTGACTGATCCAAGAAAACGAACACTGAAAACAAACAGCTGCCCTGTAGTAGATTTTGTGGTAAAACTAATCACCCTAAGCATAATGAATTTATTTTCTCTTGTGCTTATTATGAACTTGGCAAACTTTCTCTGATGTAAATATTTTAAAGTAACAATGAAGAGAAACAGCAATGGTCTATCATCCAAGAGAAATCCAGAACTATTCCTGGTAACTTTAAGGTCTCTGAGAAAACTTGATTTGTTTCTAATCTTTCTTACAGAATTAGAGTTAAGAACCTCTATAGCCTTACATTCCTATTGAATTCCATTAAAGATTGTTTAAGTATCACTGTGGAGTATGATAAAAAATAAAAGGTTGATGCACAGAAGTGAGAGAGTAACAACAGATAAATAATAGTTGGGAGGTGAAGAACACAGAGGAGGGAAAAGGAGGGAAAGAGAAGAGAGAAGAGTTTTCGTTCAGCAGGGAGTGGTAATGTGGGATTGACATTCTTGAAGAGCAGTCTTGTATGTAAACATGGCCTAACTAAACCGTCAAATGAAATCAGGTTTAATCTTCTCAAGGTACTCAAGGATTCTTGGATATAGGCAAGGTAAATGACTTCCTGTGATTCTACATAGAAAGACATACTTAACATATCAATATTTCTCCTTGAATTTATCACTGTATTTTCTGAAGATTTCTTGGTTACATACTTGCTAACATCATAACATACTAAAGGCAATTTCTTTAAGTATTAAAGCTCTTTTATTTATTTTTTAATGACAATGCTAATAAGGAAGCTTTTAGAGTAAAATAAACTAGAACTCAGTTAAACATATTAGTGCTCTTCTACAAGATTCTGGTTTCACAAATTCTCAATTACAGAAAATTCCATTAGCACATTTGCTTCCTAAGCAGCCTATATATGGAAAATGAGTGAAGCATTAAAAAGTCAATACTGTGACATGATTTTATGCTAAAAAATTGAGCTAGTGAGGCCCATGATGCTTAGGAGTATAGAAAGCATGTAAATAGTCATATAAAACTAGTTTTTCTATGATGCTATTGTATCATGTTAGCATTATAACCCTCAAACATCAATGAGGATCATTCAGTTAAAATAAACAATGTTACCATTACCTCTGGGGGAAAAAACAAAAAAAACAAACTCACATATGTTCTTTTCCGTAATTTCATCATTTATTTGTAAGAACTGAAATTATATTAGCTTTTAATGTTAAATAAGTATCTAGAATGAGCTTTCACTGAGCAGATTTTTAGTGCACATATGACAGTACTCATTCCTACTTTCAATTTAGTAGATAGCATAATCAGTATTCTATTATGATTACTTTGCTTTTAAATAATGAATTGTTTTGAGTATCGCAGATTGTCAAATACAATGCTTAATTATATTCTAGAATATGGTTCCACTTAACACTACAAATGGACATTAACCATAATTTGTAAGCTTTCTCAGAAACATCATGTCTTGGGTAAAGATTCAAAGGCAACACCATTTTTTTTTATTAGAAATGATAATTATATGATCGACAAACCAGGATGTTGAATTTTTTTCCTACATCTTCTTAAAAATGGAAAAGTTTTCAGCTAGTTTTTTCTGAGTCATATTGTTGTTGTTATTGTTAAGTGCTGTTGAGTCATAGATGCATTGAAATTACAAAAGAAATGGGAAATGAACAACAACCAACAATAGGATGGTGTGAAAATGAGGAGAAAAATATAGAGCTTCACTGAAAAATCAAAGTAAAGTAAAATAATAATGAGTTAACTCTTTGCCTCTAAAAAAAGTAAATAAAACACCACATCAAATGAATAAAAAATGAGTACAGATTAAGCCTATTGAGTATTAAATTACCAGAAGGTGTTAAAAAGTTTGTGAAAAAATGGAATTAAAAGATAATGGAACTTTCCCATACATTTTTTGAAACCCTTCCTATAATGATGCAACTGGACTTCCAAGAATAGAAAAGGGGGAGAGAGGTGCAAAACTGAAATAAGATTTTAATTTGTTAATGATGTTTATTAATTTTTTTTGAAACTTTTTAATTGTGAATTGAGTGAAGTTTACAGAGCGCATCATCAGTTTTGCATTCAACGAGTCAGACACTTTGTTTCATCTCAATGATTGCAATCCCTTACATGTAACAACAATTCTCTCATTTCCTGCCTATGGTTCTTATTTCGATTCTCTCCTCCTTCTCAACCGTTCTCAAATTTGTCCTTAGGTAAATGTTGCCCTTTTGATTTTGAATGGTTGACCATTCCATGGTGAGAAAACCTTACTTGTGTTGTTGCCACCCCCTCCCCTGCCATACACCTATCTACGGCTTAGTTGAAAATTGAGGGACAAGGATGATACCCATTCTAGACCTGAGGGGTGGTCAAGGACCATATTCTCAGGTTCCTCCAGTCTCTTTCTGACCAGTAAGCCTGGTCCTGTATTGTTTTTATGTAATTTTAACATTTTTCTCGTATTGCCTCCCAGTCTCTTCAGCACCTTTTATGTGATACTTTTAGAACAGTTGGTAGTGGTAGATGGGTGCCATCTACTTCTGGTCGCAGCGTCCTGGAGAATGATGTCTATATATTTCATTGAACAAGCTGATTCCAACTGTCTTCATCTCTAATCACGCTTCTTTCTTCCACACATGGAAAGTCCAATAGTTGTACCTTAGATGGCCGCTCATTAGCTTTTAAGATCCCAGTCCCAGTCACTACTCTCCAAAGTAGGATGTGCAACATTGTCTTTGAGTACTGTGCTTTGACAATTGATCATATTGTCCCAAGTCCCTAGGCCCAGCAATTTGTTGTCTCAAGGTGTTTGATAATGTCAAAGAAATTTTCTTCATTTTGCCTTTGTATATTCCACAAATTAATAGGTCTGATTTTGCTGCAAAGGTAAACATGTATGTACAAATATCTTCTATTAAGCCCTTCTTTATTTATGGGAAGATTGGAAGAGATCCATATTTGTGCCCATTCCAAAGAGAGGTGACCCAACGGAATGCAGAAATCATTGGACAATCTCTGATATCTCAAGCGAGTAAAGTTTTGCTAGAGGTAATACAGAAATGGCTACAATCATACATTGACAGAGAATTTCCAGAGGTTCAAGCTGGATTCAGAAGAGGCCGTGGAATGAGGGATATCATTGCTGATGTCCGATGGATCTTGGCTGAAAGCAGAGAATATCAGAAAGATGTATACCTGTACTGTATTGACTATGCAAAGGCTTTCGATTGTGTGGATCATGACAAGCTATGGACAACATTGAGAAGTATGAGTAT
>NW_006408569.1:11943079-11944826 GCF_000296735.1 Chrysochloris asiatica | reverse complement strand
AGAAAGATGAGGCTTTCTGCTCCCCTAAAGATTTACAGCCTCAGAAACCCTATGCAGGGTTGCTATGAGTCAGAACAGACTCCATGGCACATAACAACAACAACAACTCCCACTCTACATCCCAAACCCATTCAACCTGTGTATCTGTCCATGTATCTACCTGTATAACATTGTTGTTGCATGTTTGTATATATAACAGTATTTGCATCTATTCTCTTTAAGTTTTTCATTCCATTCCTGTGTCTTCACCTGCGTTTATCATTCTTCTGCCAACCTCCCCATATGTATATTGCCTTCCCCATAACCAGAGTTAATTGGTGTCTACCCTTTAGCCTCAGAAACCCTATACAAGGTCGCTATGAGTCAGAACCGACTCCATGACACACTACCACCACCATCTAGCCAGTGGAGTACTCTCCCTTCCCACCCTCCCCTAGTAACCATCAAGGAATATTTCTTTTAGCATGAAAACCTTTTTTTGATGTTTTACAACAGTGGTCTCATATAATATTTGCCCTTTTGTCATTGACTGACTTCTCTCAGCATAATTATTCCAGGTATATCCATATAATGAAGTGTTTTGTAAATTTATCATTATTCTTTAACATTGAGTAGTATTCCATTGTGTGTATTACCAAAGTTTGCTTATTTATTCTTCCATTGATGGGTTACTTGCTTTTATATATTAAATGTTGACAGCAAGCTGAAATAAGTTGTTAAGTGTAATAATTGTGGTAACCACTAAGAAAATGAAGTACTGGTGAGGTACTGTAGGATAAGTACTGAACTGCCTACTGCAAGGTCATTAGTTCAAACCCACCAGCTACTCCTTGGAACCCCAAACAGAGTTGCTACTTACTCAATGGGACGTAACAATAACAACAAATCTAGGAAAATACTTAGAAAATATATAGAAGCAAAGAAAGAAAGTAATAAAAAGGCTCAATACCAACAACAACAAAACTCACCTAAACACAAAAAATAATAAAAATATTGGACTAATGAGTAATGAGACAAAGGAGAGATAAAATACACACACACAAAAACAATTTGTAAATTAAATGAAGTAGGTGTTTCATTTTCAGTAAATATCTTAAATGCCCATGGTGGCAACTCCTCATTCAAAAGGCAGAGAGTGAAAGAATGGATTTAAAACAAACAAACAAAAAACATGATCCATCCTTAGATACAAGATTACAAGCAGACTGAATGCAAAAAGTTGAGAAAGGATAGACCATGCAACTAGTAATCAAAAAAGGTGCAGGAGTGACGATATTTATGTCAGATAAGTCTTTAAATCAAGATAAGAGCTCTCTCTCGGGTCCTTGCTTCCAAGATGACAAAGAAAAGGAGAAAAAACTGTCATATCAAAAAGGAGAGCGGACACATGCAGCCTGTTCACTGCACCAACTGTGCCCTCTGAGTGCCCAAAGACAAGACGATAAAGAAGTTGGTAATTCAAAACATAGTAGAGGCTGCAGCCGTCAGGCATATTTCTGAAGAGAGTGTCTTCAATGCATATGTGCTTTCCAAGCTGTACGTGAAACTACGTTATTGTGTAAGCTGTGCCAGTCACAGCAAGATAGTCAGGAACCGTGCTCGTGAAGCTCAGAAGGACCAAATACCCCCACCTCGATTTAGACCTGCACCTGCTGCCCCACGACTGCCACCAAAGCCCATGTAAATAATTAAGCCCTTAAAGGCTGAAGAAAAACTAATCTGCAAGAAAATAAAATGAAAATTATAT
>NW_006408569.1:11935316-11942900 GCF_000296735.1 Chrysochloris asiatica | reverse complement strand
AGATAAAGTAGGACATGATATTACAAAATAATAGAGAGGTCAATTCATCAGGAAGCTATAAAAATTATAAATGAATATGCACTTAATATCAAGAAGCCTCTGGTGGCATAGTGGGTTACTCACTGGGCTGCTAACTGCAAGGTCAATAGTTCAAACCCACCAGCTGTTCCATGGGAGAAAGATGAGGCTTTCTGTTGCTGCAATGATTTGCAGCCTTGGAAACCCTACACAAGGTCACTATGAGTTGGAACCAAATGAACAGCACACAGCTGTAGCAGCACTTAACATCAATGCTCCAAATTACATGAAACAAATTTCGACTGATATGAAAGGAGTAATAGATGCCCCACAAAATTAATTGGGAACTTCAATATACCACTTTCAATTCTGGATAGAACACCTGAAAAGAGATCAGTAAGAGAATGTTGTTATTGTTGCTGTTAAGTGCCACTGAGTTACTTCTAACTCATTTGTTGTTGTTGTTAGGTGCCATCGAGTCGGTACCGATTCATAGCGACCCCATGCACAGCAGAACGAAACAATGTTTGATCCTGGGCCAATCTCACTACCACCGCCACACCTGAGTCCATCAATGATGCCACCTGGCTGATCCATCTCGTTGGGGGTCTTCCTCTTCTTCTCTGACCCTCCACCTTACCCAGCATGACATCCTTCTCCAACGATTGTTTCCTCCGGACAATATGTCCAAAGTAGGAGAGACGAAGCTTAGCCATCCTGGCCTCCAAGGAGCACTCTGGCTGCACTTCTTCCAAAACAGATCTATTGGTTCTTTTGGCAGTCCATGGCACTTTCAGTATTCTCCTCCAACACCACAACTCAAAGGCATCAAGTCTTCTACAATCCTCCTTATTCACTGTCCAGCTTTCACATCCATATGAGGCTATTGAAAACACAATGGCCTGGGTCAGGCGCACCCTAGTCCTCAAGCTGACATCTCTGTCAGCAAAAGTCAAACTAGAAAACACACATACCTTGGAAATGGAGCAACATACTACTGAATAACTATTGGATCAAATCAAGAGTAAGTGGGGAAAACAATCTGGAGACAAATTCAAATGAAAACGTATCATACAGTAAAGACAGACCCCCAGGGGACAATTTATACTAATAAATGTCTACATTAAAAAAGAGAAATTTCTGAAGTAATTAGTCTAACTCTACAAATTGAAAAACTAGAGAGGAAAAAAAAGCAAACTAAAGTTAATGTTACTAGAAAAAAGAAAATAATAAGGATTATAGCAGAAGTAAATAAAATGGAGAACAAAAAGGCAGTGGAAAGAATCAACAAATCCAGACGTTAATGGCTCAAGCTCACCAGTCGCTCCTTGGAAACCCTATACAGTGTCGCTATGGGTCAGAACCAATTTGATGGCACTTAACAACAACAACATGAAACAACAGCCAACATTATACTACATGAAGAATGATTGAGAATTTTCCCTTTGATAATGGGAATCAGACGAGCATGCCCAGAGTCACCACTCCTATTAACTACTGTGATGGAATTTCCACTCAGAGCAATAAAGAGAAATAAAAGGTATCCAAATTGGCAAGATTATCTACTAGCAGATGATATGATCTTATATATAGAAAAATCCCAAATAACCTAACTACAAATCTTCTATAATTAATAGAGACATTTAGCAAAGTTGCAGAACACACAAAATCAGTTGAGTTTCTATGTACCAACAATGAGAAATCTCAAAAGATTAAGAAAATAATCCCATTTAAAACAGCATCTAGGAAAATAAAATCATGACCAAGTGATATTCATGTCAGGGATGCAACGATGGTTCAACATTAGAAAAATAAACAATGTAATCCACCATATAATTAAGAATAAGGAAAAGAACCACATGCTAATATCAAGTGATGCACAAAAGGCATTTGACAAAAATCCATTGCTGATAAAAACACTCAACAAAGTAGGAATTGAAGGGAAAATCCTCAGCATAATTAAGAGTATATATACAAATCCAACAGCCAACATCACTCTCAGTGGAGAGAAGCTGCAAGCTTTCCCCTTGTGAAAAGGAACTAAACAAGGATGCCCTTTGTTACCACTCCTATTCAATAATGTGCTGGAAGTGTTAGCATGAGCTACAAGGCAAGATAGGGGAATTAAAGGCATCCAAATTGGCAAAGAGGAAGTAAAACTCTCTCTATTTTCAGACGATATGATCCTATACATAGAAAACTCCAAAGACTCAGCAAAATGCTACTAGACCTCATTGAAAGATTCATCAGTGTAGCAGGGTACAAGATCAACGTACAAAAACTAGTTGTATACTTCAATACTAATACTGACAGGGCTGAAAATAAAATTAGGAAAACAAAATCATTTACAGTAGCTGACCAAAGGATGAAATATTTAGAAATAAATGTAACCAGAGAATCAAAGGACCGGTACAAAGAAAAGTACAAAGCACTGCTACAAGTAACCAAGAGACTTACACAAATGTAAGAATATACCATGCTCCTGGAAAGGAAGACTTAACATTGTGAACATGTCAATACTGCCCAAAACAATTTACACATATAATGTAATCCCAATCCAGATTCCTACAACATTCTTCAAAGAGATGGGGAAAAAAAAAAACTATTATAAATTTTATATGGAAAGGAAAGAGACCCAGGATAATTAAAGCACTGCTTAAGAAGAAGAACAAAGTTGGAAGCCTCTCACTCCCTGATTTCAAATTTTACTACACGGCAACAGTGGCCAGAATAACTTGGTACTGGTACAATGAAAGATACATAGATCAATGGAACAGAATTGAGAATCCAGAAATTGATTTCTAAAATATATAGGAAACTACAACACCTCTATAAGAAAAAGACAAATAACCCAATTAAAAAAATGGGCACAGGACTTAAATGTTATTTCATCAAGGAAAACATTCAAGCAGCTAACAAATATATGAAGATATGTTCACAATCATTAGCCATAGAGAGATGCAAATAAAAACAAAAATGAAATATCATCTCACACCAGTAATAACAGTGAAGTTCAAAAAAGTAGAGAACAATAAATGCTGGTGAGGATGTGGTGAGACTGGGACTCTCCTACATTACTGGTGGGATTGCAAAATGGTTCAACCATTCTGGAGAGCAGTGTGGTGCTTCCTCAGATCCAGCAATTCCTCTACTTGGTATTTATCCACAAGACATACTAGCCATAATACCAGTAAATATATGCACACCAATGTTCATAGCAGCATGACTCACAATAGCAAAAAGATGGAGACAGTCTAAATGCCCATAAATGGTGGAATGGATAAACAAAGTTTGGTACATCCACACAATGAAATATTATGCTTCCTTGAAGAATAACAAAGAAGCTTAAGCCACCACATAACATGGATGGACCTTGAGGACATTATGCTGAGTGAAATTCTTCAGTCAGAAAAGGAGAAACACTGCATAAGACCATTATTGCAAAAGCTTAAGACAAAATGCCCACACTAAAAGGACAAACAAAAACAAAAACAAAAACAAAAACTTTGTTGGTTACCTGGGGTGGGTGAGGGGGTGAGGGTAGGAAATGGAAGGTGTATCACAGGGGGCTAGGGAATAGACACACCATAGTTCAGGTGTTTTTTAAGGGGGCAATACATAAGAAGGAGGATGGGAATGGAAGAACAAGACAGATGGGAGAACATTTAGGCATGTTTGCATGGGCTAAATGGGACATAGGTAAATAGTGATGTATGCTCAATCTTGGAACAACAAGACTCTGTGACACAGGGTTTGAGGCATAGTCTGAATTGGTAAAACGGGAAATAATATTAAGACGTTTTACTGTCTTATGAATCTAGGTTTCCCTTGCCTACAATTGTAAAATAGACACCTGAAAGGGAGAGAAAGGAATAGCCAGAAACAGGAATATAGAAAGCTTGTAAGTCTGTCTTCAGCCTATAACTGATTGGAATACCTAAAAGGGGTGCTAGAACTTGCCCAGTGAAAGAGGTTTCCTGTGGAGCCTTTGTAGTGTATAAGACCTTAGTTGGAATCCTGATCCTGATCCAGAATCTTCATAAGTGGGAAATTTCCACTTGTAAAGACAAGAAGACCATCCTGGAGCAGCTAGAGGAACAGAAGATACTTCTTGAAAGAAAGACCTGCAGGAAAAATTAAAAAAACAAAAATGGCATTCTGATTGACTACCACAAGAACAAGCAAGTTGTTCACTGGGGAGCCATCAAGGCAAGCAATCAAGTCCCTTCAGGACAAATTCCCTTCCAAGACTGAAACTCAAAGGGAATACAGAAGCAGATATGTAAGCTTTCTGGTGACTACATTTATCTACCAATGAGGGGAAGTGGAAGAAACGGAACAATAAAAATGTGGGCTGAGTCCAAGCACGTTCAACAGATTCCCATCAACCTGGCGTGAAACCTGGTTGGTCAACAGTATGATGGATAGGGACATAACCACAGAGCGCTAGAGCGGAGAGTAAAGTGTCCGGCTGATATGAAGTGAAGGGAGATGCACAAGAAAACCCATACTTGTAGATAGTACCCATTTGACCAAGCTTCAATGGCTTAATGATCACAACTCGACTAGAAGAAGAGAGAAGTGAAAAAAAAGTATAATCTGCTGTAGTCCGATGAACTTGACATATACTTATGGATGTAGTAGCTTAAAAGAGGGAAGGAATCTTCACAGCAAAGATCATAAAGGTTGATGGAGATGGGCAACTTAGACATTGGCTACCTAAAATAGGTTGGGGTAGAGGGATGCTGTAAAGACATGAAGTGACTCGCTTGCAAGTTTTCAAGAGAGAATTTAGTTTCAGAGTGTGTGGGGAGGGTAGAATCCCCAGTGAATTATGGATTATTATAAGATATAGATAACACTGCAAAGAATGGATATTCTAGAATACTTAATTGTGCTCATGATGGCCCTGTATATAAACAAAGAAGCAGTCTTCAAGAAAAAGGGATACTGAATTATTTAAAACCAGGAAAGATATGTACCAGGGTTGTATTATTTCACCATACTTATTCAATCTGTATGCTGAGCAAATAATCTGAGAAACTGGATTATATGAAGAAGAATATGCTATTAAGATTGGAGGAAATCTCATTAATAACCTGAAATATGCAAATGATACATCTTTGCTTGCTGAAAATAAAGAGGACTTAAAATATTTACTGATGGAGAATCAAAGTAATAATAAATGGAGAAAAGTTTGAAGTTGTCAAAGATATAATTTTTCTTAGATCTTCAATCAACACTCAAGGAAACAGAAATCAAGAAATTAAATGACATATTGCATTAGGCAAATCTGCTGCACAAGACCTCTTTAAATTGTTCAAGAGCAAACATACCGCTTAAGGAAATGTACCTCACCCAAGGCATGGTCTTTTCAGTAGCCTCATATGCATGTAAAAGTTGGACAATTAATAAGGAAGACCATAGAAGAACTGATGCATTTGAGTTACGGTATTGGAGAAGAACATTAAAGGTACCATGTTCTGGTAGAAAATAAACAAATCTGTGTTGGAAAAAGTACAGCCAGATGTTCCTTAGAAGCCAAAAAGGTAAGGCTTTATATCTCATACTTTGGAAATATTATCAGGAAGTACCAGTCCCTGGAGAAACACATCATGTTTGGTAGAGTGGAGTGAAAGAGAAAACGAGGGAGATCCCTAACAAGATGGATTGGCAGTGTGGCAGCAACAATGGGCTTAAGGGTAGCAGCAGTTGTGAAGATGGCGCAGAACTGGGCATTGCTTCATTCTATTGTACATAGGGTTACTATGATTGGAATTGACTCAGTGGTACTTACTTTATATATATATATATATATATAGAGAGAGAGAGAGAGAGAGAGAGAGAGAGAGAGAGGAGAGAGAAGGAGCTCTGGTAGCGTAGTAGTTACGAATCGGGCTGGGAGCCACAAGGTCAGCAGTTCGAAACTACCAGCTGTTCCGCGGGAGAAAGATAAGGCTTTCTGCTCCTGTAAAAATTTACAGCCTCGGAAACCCTGTACAGGGTTGCTATGAGTCGGAACCCACTCCATGGCACATAACACTTAGCACATACATAGAAAGAGAGAGAGAGGTTTATATGAAGAAATGGCTCACAGTTGTAAGCGTGGGCACATCCCAATTCCATGGGTCAGATATCTGACTTTTGTTTCACATAGCAGCAAGGTTGACAAATCAAGACCAGCAGGTCAGAGAGCAGGCAGGAAGCAGGTCTGGCAAGTAAGGTAAGCTTCTGACAACTTCCAGGATTGGCAGACAACAGACCAGGCCACTAACGTCCAAAGAACTAGAGGTTGGAGGATGAACCAGATGTAAGATCCAAACTCATCAAAGAGCAAGCAAGCTTTATCTGAGTGAAAATTCCCTTTAAATTGATTGGCTGATCCTAGAAGACCTTATCATAGAGTTGATTATATTAGATTTCATTATGGGTGATAACTACATCTCATCTGGAAAACACTGAGAATACTGGCCCAGTCGAGTTGATACAAATCTTAACTATCTCAGCAAGCAAGGTTACGTCATCTGCATGTCACAGATTGTTAATGAGTTGCCATATGACCCAACAATTCTACTCACAGCAAAAAGTATGGAAACAAACCAATGGCCGCCAGTGAATGAATGGATAAGTAAAATATTCTACATACATGCAATGGAATACTACTCAGCAAAAAAAATAAGTTTCTGGAATATAATGCAGGACATTATACTGAGTGGAATGAAGCAATCATATACATACAAAATCATGGTATGGTCTCACATTTATGAAATGACATGATTAAGTAAGTAAATATGCAGAAACTGGTACTTTATTAGTGATTACCAAGGTAGGGGTAGAGAAGGAGGAGTATTCTCTAGGTAGCAGTCACTTTTTGGTAGTAGAAATGGTAAGGTGGCACTGCAAATGGGTGAAGTTTGCACAGCATGGCAGATATAACTGATCTAAATACAATGTGCATAGGGAATAGGAATGAACGGGGAAATGCTAAGCTGTTCACAGTTTTGCAAAAAATAACAGCAATCAAAAACAGGAGGAGCTACAAATTCTGATGCTAATTAAACATAACCAATCATCTCATGAGATTAGTGCTCTTGATTTGGGGATTTAGGTCTGTGGTCTCCTGGGACATTCTAGTTAGTTAGCATAATATTGTTCTTGAAGTTTATGTCCTACTTTCCAATACAGTGAGCAGTGTCTGGGGTTTAAAGCTTACAAACTGCCATCTAAGATACAACTACTGTATTTTATTTATCCGGAACAAAGGAGAAATAAGGAAACCCAAGAATCAGAGAAGGAACTGGAATACAGGTCTAATGGACTCTATGAACTACTGACCAGAATAGATGGTGCCCAGCTGCTACTATCAGAATTTCTCATTAGGAACATAGTACATGAATCCTGATAAAATGGTAAAAAAATGTGAAACAGAACTTCAGTGTCTTAAGAAATCCAGATTTCATGCATGGAGGGGATTGGAACCATGGCAGTGAGATGATATACGATGGAATGAATGTAAAACTAAAGTTCTCCCATGTAAACTATCATATAATTCACAATAAAACATTA
>NW_006408569.1:11930864-11934960 GCF_000296735.1 Chrysochloris asiatica | reverse complement strand
GGGGGGGGGGGAAGCAGGCTTATAGATTGTAACCATGCAGAGGGGATTGAATGTAAAACTAACGTTCTCCCATGTAAACTGTTACATAATTCACAAGAAAACATTAAAAAAGAAAAGGAAAAAAATAAATCCAGATTTCTTGGTTAATGTGTTGGACCACAAGTTCATTTGAACCACAAGCTCGGCTGTTCAAACTCATCAGTCACTCCTTGGAAACCCTATACAGGGTCACTGTGGGTCAGAACTTACTCAATGGCACTTAACAACAACATTGAAACTAAAGAATTTACTTTTTAAACCTAGAATTGGAACTCTTTCCCTGAAGTCATCTGAAAACTAAGTAACCATTTGTTTAGCTCAAATGGTAAAGAACATCACACTTGTACTCAACAGAGGGTCAACAACTATTTTTTAACAGATGAAAATGTTTGGTTGCAGGGAGAACAAGTAAATGGAAGTGAACCAACTACAACAGAAATAATGAGAATGTTGACACAGTATTAAGAATATAATCAATGTCACTGATCATTTTGTCTAAAACTATAGAATGGAAGCTACATAGATTTGCACCAAAAAGAAAATTAAATTGAAAAATAAACAAAACAGATTATCAGATAAAGACAAACTCTCAAGTCTTTATCTTTGAGATAAAGTACTGGTGTGATCCTATATATAAGAAAAACTGTCTTGGATAATTCTACAATTGATATGCTTTTCAACACTGACCGTGGAGAAGAGTAGAGAGTAAATATGAAACTATATTTATTGATGAATTTCCATGGGGAATTATGGTAGTATTATCTAAATTTGTTGCAGTCTGGTAATCTGATTACATAGAAAGCTACAGAACAGAGATTCTAATTTATACATTCCTTACTGTAGTGGCTTCCAACCAAACTAGTTTTCAAAATCTTCTGAGGACCTTTAAAAATGCACATTGGTTCAGATTTTCTAAGATGTTGCTTCAATATGTTTGAGATGGGGCTAAAGATTTTGTATATTTAAAAATCCTTCTCTGATTGATTTCTTCTGACTATCTGACATTCTGATTTTCTGAGTTTCCTCAGAATGCAACTATTAAGTTTGTGCCTTTAGCTCTCAAGAAAATGCATTGTAAACATTTTCCAGATGAGCTCTAGGAATCCTAGCTTTCCAAATTTTAACATTTGAAATGATAGGAATATCACTGGCCTGACTTCCTGTATATTGTACATGATATAATAGCATTAAAAAAATCACCTGGATAAATAAATAAACCACTTAAAGGATGTAGGTGAAAATTATTAAAATATATTGTATATCTATAGTGTGTCAGCAACTGTGACACTTACATAGGTTATCTCATTTAATGATCAGAATAATTCTGGGATAGTTTTGGTCCCCATTTTACAGATGAGAAAACCAAATTCATAGTGACTTAAGACTTGCCCCAAACCATATAGCTTGTAAGTGATGAAAATGAAATTCACCTGTCTTTAATACTAATGTTTAATACTGTTGGTTTTGTTTTTTTTACTACCCCATGTCATTCCTTTCTATTTTGTGTGAAGAATTCTGATGCGGCATTGTAGGATAAGCACTGGAGTGACTGATAACCATAAAGTCAATGGTTGAAACCTACCAGCCATTCCTTAGAAACCCTATACAGGGTTGCTGTGAGTCAGAACTGGCTTGATGACACTTAACAACAACAACATTCTGCAGATTCAGTGATGATCACTGATGCATTGGTTAAAAATCTGAGTGAAAAACTATATAACAAGTTGCCATTAAGTCGATTCTAACTCATGACAATCCTATGTGTGCAAAGTAGAATTGTATTTCATAGTGTTTTTAAGGCTGTAACTTTCTGGAAGTAGAGCACCAGGCCTTTATTCTGAGGTGCCTTTGGGTGGGCTTGAACTGCCAACCTTTTGCTTAGTAGTCAAGAAACTTAACCATCTGGCAGCATTTCTATTTATGAGAATAGAGCAAAAACAAATGATTTGTTTGAATGTTAACATTATATATTAATTCATTGCTCTTCAAAACCTATTATAACTTCAATTATTTCTCCATCATTACTCCACTGTAAAAACTTAGGAAAGATGATCTTTTTGATAATTTTATTGGGATAGATACTTTCGTCTTGCCACTGAACAATGGATCAAATAGAGAATATCCAGATGTTAAAACCACACAGAAAATGATAACTCCAACTGAAAAAATATTAAAATTAAAAAATCTTAAAAATCCATTAATAAACAAGTACCAAAGAGCCAGAATTTAAATAGCTCTTGTTAATTGTGTTTATCTCAGTGTGAAGCCATGTCAGAAAGCTTAAAGCAAATGTAGTTTGTTAAAAGTACTACTGGCACAGCAGGTCTTGAACATTATAAAGGAAGCTTGTCATTATGGGGCTGAAAATGAGAGCACAGACTACCACCAGACTAAATCATTAATATTAGATCTTAATTTGGAATGCAGCATTATAAACCTATTTATGTCCAACAGAATTCCCTAATACCATGTGTTTGTCTTAAAACTACTTGAATTTAGAGTTTACAATCTATTTAGCATAAAAAATACCACAGCTTAGGGACTTGGTCTAATAGTTGTGTTCAGGATTATAACACAAGTGTACTTGGAAATATTACCATTATTAATCGATATAAAAACGATTTCCCTTTGGATAGGTTTCAGAATGACTATACTCCTAAAAAATGATCTGGCACTAAAGGATAAACACTGGACTATAAGCCACAAGGTCAGCAGTTCAAACCTACCATTTGCTCCTTGCAAATCCTGTACAGGGTTGCTATGAGTCATAACTGACTTGACGGCACTTAACAACAACATACTTTGAAAAGTAAAAAAATGAAAATAGTTGATGGAGTTTAAGTTTCAAGATGGCAGACTCACAGAATAATTGATGGTCTTCAAGGTTGCATATGCTCATCCCAAGATAATCTAGTATAGCACACAGAAAAAATGTTATTATTTCTATAATAATCCTCCTCATTTAGTGGAGGGGACAAGAGATTGTGTGTCTATTTCCTGTTATAAATACTAAAACACAGGCCCACAAACCTAAAGTTAGATCTAATTTTTAGGAAGGAGGGCCTCTGGGAGTAGAAGGCCTCAAAATGTCAGAAACATTGAATGGCTGCTACCTATAAGAAGCCACTTAGCCCGTCTTATGTAGTTAAAAATGGAAAACTAAAGATCATAGGACACTTGGAACAATTCTTGTTGTTGTTGTTGTTAAGTACCATGGAGTCAGTTTTCACTCATAATGACCCTGCATATGGTTTCTGAAGAGTGGCTAGTGAGTTCGAACTGCCGACCCTGTGGTTCAAACCGAGCTTGCAGTCCAGTGTTGACCCTACATTGCCACACCAGGACTCCTTCGTCAAGTGTTGTGCTTTTCTTAGGCTTCTAATTGTCATAAAATTTAGGACAATTAGAAGCCTAAAAAAGACACAACACTTGATGAACCATGGTTAAATTGGAAGAAAGTAATTTTTAAAACTTGTTAAAATAATATAAAAGAGAATTGAGAAGATACTGCATTCATAAAATAAAACTTGTTATAAGAAAAGAGATTTAAGAAAAGAAGAAAGTATTAATGGAAATATAAATTTGATTAAAAAAATAGAGAACAGTAGAAAAATCCAAAATGAATGCAAAATACATTTATAAACTTTGAAAAACTGTAAGATATAGCATGAATGATGAATATTTTATTGTTGAACAATAAGAATTACACAAAAAAATTGGTAAATGATTATCTGGCACACCTGTTGTTGCTATTAAGTGCCATCGAGTCAGTTCTGACTAATAGCCACACTGTATAGGATTTCTGAGGAGCAGCTGGTGAACCTGAATCACTGGCCTTGCAGTTCAAACCGACCTTGTGGTCAAATGCATTAACCCGCAGCAACACACCAGCATTGTTGTTGTTGTCAGGTGCCATCGAGTCGGAACCGACTCATAGCGACCCCATGCACAGCAGAATGAAACAATGTCTGATCCTAGGCCAACCTCACTACTGCTGCCACACTTGACGCCATCAATGATGCCACCTGGCCGATCCATCTCATTGGGCTCTTCCTCT
>NW_006408569.1:11920288-11930345 GCF_000296735.1 Chrysochloris asiatica | reverse complement strand
AGGAATATATAATCATTTAAGCAACCAAAGGGCATATTCTGCAAGCCTACCTCCTGGCCGCCAGTACCCAGTGCCTCTCTTTGCATGAGTCCAAAGTTCTCAGCTGCTCCCTCTCTCCATGTTCACATCTCTGCCTCCATCTCTGGTGTTGCTGCTTCTCTGGAATGGGCCACACATTCTACTTGTGCTGTGTTCCCTTGATAGTCTTAGGGTCCTCTTTTCTGGACTGTAAGATTAACTACTCCCCCATTTTTGTTACAAAACTTCTACCTTTAAAGTTGTCACAGTTGCAATTAATCATGATAACAATTACTCACTAATGATTCGTAAGAATCTTATCCCCATCTCTTTTCACCAGACCCATCTAGACAAAATGCAAACTATTCATTGTGGTCTGTACCTTCCTCTGCTCTCTCTTAAGGTTGTTGCTAAGTGCCATCAAGTGGATTCTGACCCATAGCAACTCTGTATAGGGTTTCCAAGGAGCAGCTGGTGAGCTTGAATCACTGACCTTGCAGTTCAAACGACTTTGCAGTCTGATACATTAACCCACAGCGCCTCACCAGGACTCCACTCTTACGGTAGACTCCTTTTTTTTAACTTTTTATTGTGAATTATGTGATAGTGTACATGGGAGAACATTAGCTTTATGTTCATCCTATCTTATTTCGTTTAATTGCAATGATTACAATTCCCTGCATGCATTATCAAACAGCCAAAGTGTACACCCTGCAAGCCTGCCCCTTGGCCATCAACACACAGACCCTCTCCCTCCCAGAGTCCAGAGTCCCCAGACGCTCCATCTCTCCACGTCATCGTCTCTGCCTCCATCTCTGGCATTGCTGCTTCTCTGGATAGGGTTCAAAACTCCACTCTTCTCCCTTGATGGTCCCAGGGTCCTCCACTCCTGGACTGAAAGATCAGCCACTCCTCTCCTTTTGTTACAAAATGCCTACCTTTACAATTGCAACACTCACAATCAGTCCTGATAGCAATTATTCACTACTGAACCACAAAAGTCTTATCTCCATCTCCTTTCACCAGCCCCATCCAGAAAGGTTGGAAACCACTCAATGAAGATTCTACCTTACCCGGTACCCTCTGAAACTGGGCTCCCACTTGAAAGCTTGTAAGCCAGTCACTTTGTGCCTTTGCAGCCCCCCTCCCCACTTTGGGTAGCCAATGTCTAAGTTGCTCATCCCTGTCAACCCTGTGTACTGAAGAGGTGGAAATGATCCTTGCTGTAAAGATTCGTTCCCTCTTTTGAGCTACTACATCCACAAGCATAGGTCAAGTTCATCAGCCATTGAAGCCAGGTCAAATGGGTACTATCTGCAAGTATGGGCATTCTTGTTCATCTCCCCTCACTTCATATCAGCTGGATGCTTCACTCTGTGCTGTAGTCCTCTGTGGTCATGTCCCGGTCCCTGGGCCTAGGATTCCCTGAGTCTTGCCATATTGCTGGTCAACCACGTCTCAACCCAGGTTGACAGGAGTCTAATGAATGTGGTTGGACTTAGCTCACAACTTCATTGCCATTTTTCCCCCACTTCCCCATATCGGTGATCAACGTGGTCACCAGCCAGACCACATGCCTGTTCGTGTATTTCACTTGAGTCTTAGTCTTGGAAGGGTGTTTGCCCTGAAGGGACCTGACCACTTGCCTTGATGGCTCCCAGGTGAACAACTTGCTTATTCTTGTAGTCGTCAATCAGACTGCCATTATTTCTTTTTTTAAAAAATTTCCTTCTGGTCTTTCTTTCAAGAACTATCTTCTGTTTTTCAAGCTCTTCTAGGCTGGTCTGCTTGTCTTTTCAGTGGAAATTTCCCACCTCAAAAGGTTCTGGATATGGATCAGGATTCCACCTAAGGTCTTTACACTACAAAGGCTCTGCAAAAAGCCTCTTTCACTGGGCAACTTCTAGCCCCCTTTAAGGTATTCCAATCACTTACAGGCTGAAGACGGGCTTACAAGATTTCTATGGTGATGTTTCTGGCTATTCCTTTCTCTCCCCCTCAAGAGTCTATTTTATAATAGTAGGTAAGGGAAACCAAGATTCAAAATATAGCTAAGCATCTTAACATTATTTCCCCTCTTTTACCCATTCAAACCATGCCTCAATCCCTGCATCCCAGAGCTCTTTTGTTCCAAGGTTGTGCATATATCATTATTTACCTCTGTCCCACTTAGCCCATGTAAATCTGCCTGTTTCCCATCTGCCTTGTTCTTCCATTCCCTTCCCCCTTCTAGTGTATTACCTCCCCCCAGCACCTAAACTATCCTGTGTCTATTCCCTATCCTGTGCTCCACCTTCCCCTCCCTCCCCTCACCCCATCCCATACACCCTGGTAACCAGCAAATAATTTTTTTTTCCCTTTTAGTGTGGGTATTAGCTCTTAAATATTTTGCAATAATGTTCCTATACATTATTTCTCCTTTTGTGCCTGACTAATTTCACTCAGCATAATATCCTCAAGGTTCATCTATGTTATGCAGTGGCTTGCAGCTTCCTTGTTATTCTTCAAAGTAACATAATATTCCATTGTGTACCACAGTTTGTTTATCCATTCTTCAGTTGATGGGCACTTAGGCTGTCTCCATCTTTTTGCTATTGTAAATAGTGTTGCTATGAACTTTGGTGGGCATATATCTACTCGGGTTATGGCTCGCATTTCTTGTGGATAAGTGCCAGGTCGAGGAATTGCTGGATCATGAGTTATCACTATTTCCAACCTTCTGAGGAAGTGCCATATTGTTTTCCAGAGTGGTTGGACCATTTTGCAATCTTTCCAGAAATATAGGAGGGTCCCAGAAGCTAGACTCCCTCTTTAAAACTTGTAAGCCCAGAGGGGATAGGATTGATACTTGATATGAAGACTCCTTCCCTCTCAGTTTCTATTTTGAACTACTGCATCCATAAATATAGGTCAAGTTCATCAAATTGTAGCAATTTACACTAATTTACTTTATATATATATAAAAAACTTTATCTTCCTCTAGTCGAGTTCTGATTATCAAGCCATCGAGGCTAGGTCAAATGGGTACTCTCTGCAAGTTTGGGCATTCTTGTGTGTCTCCCCTCACTTCATATCAGCTGGATGCTTCACTCTCAGCTCTAGCCCTCTGTGACTATGTCCTTGTCCATGGCCTCAGGAGTCCCCAGGTCTCACCACACTTCAGACCAACCAGCACTTCCTCATCTCTGTCTCATCTCCAGGTCAACAGGAGTCTATGAAATGTAGTTGACCTCAGCCCATTCCTTCATTGCTGCCTTTCCTCCTCTTCCACTCATCAGTATACCAACGTGGTCTCCAGCAAGCTTAGATGCCTACTCATGTGTTCCCTTTGAGTTTCAATCTTGGAAGGGAGCAGATTTGTTTTGATTGTTTGTCTTGATGGCTCCCCAGTGAACAACTTGCTTGTTCTTGCTGTAGCCAAGTCCTCAAATATTTTTTGCTTCTATTTTCATAATTGTTGCTAATTGTCATTGTGTGAATTTGACTCATGGAGACACCATGTGTACAAAATAAACTGCTCCACAAAATGTGCAAATTTGTTACATTTTGGAATTAGACCTACAGGTCTCTAATCTGAGGAGCCTTTATCTGTGTTAGTTCACCAGCCTTTCAGTTAGTAGTAGAGCACTTAGCTGTTTGTGCCACCCAGAGACAAAGCATTTTTATGCTCTGAAATTTAAATGTTAAATGGATAATATAGTGAGCCATTATCTTTAACTTGATTGGAAAGTTATTACTTAATCTCTCCTAAAAAGTAAATTGACTTGGGAGGTGAGGAAAGATGGTGGACTAGTCAGAAAGGCCATCCAAGATGTTGGACCTTGTAGAACAAATGTAGGGAAAACCAAATGAAACAGATGCAGATGAAACTCCTGGAACTCTGAGGTTCAGATGAAGGGATAGAGAAGTGGACTGAATGCTTATTAGGAGAGAGAGCTGAGCAGACTCAGCAAAAAAAAAAAAAAAAAAAAAAAAAAAGGAGACACTGGGGACCTGTGCCAGCGAGATGCAGTGAAGCTTCTGAGTGGCTTCAAGAAATAGTAGTTTCACAAGAAAACATATTGTTGTTGCAGAGTCATACCTGTGGCTGATGTAGAAAATTTTGCACATTTTTCTTGTTCCTCACACTCACCTAGTGACCAGAGGCAAGACTTTCTCCTACCCACATACACCCCCAGGGAAGTTCCCACTCTCTCAGTGGTCAGATTCACATGAAGTTGAGTGAAGTAGTTGCAAGCCCCATTAAAGGAGCTGGGAGCTAGCTGCATCAACACTGTATGTGCAGGCCCTGCTCCAAATCTACAGAGCCAGCCCTGGCCAGCCCTGAACTAGCCCTCACTGATGTATGTGGGTAGTGGGGATGGGTAAGAGAATGGTGATTTTTGCAGCCAGCCAGGCATGGCATGGCCATCTTGAACTTTTATGGGTGACTTTGAAGGCAAGAGGGGCAGAGGCATACCACTTATTGGTGGAGAGAAAGTTACAAAGTTTTTTTCTTATCCCTGGTCACAAGAGGTATAGTGGGTCCCACCTGCATACATTCCCAGAGAAGCTCTTGCTCTCCAGACTGCCAAAATCTATTCAAAGTGTGTGGAGAGCTAGCAGCACCAACCACAGTACCTAGAATCAGATTTGGTCTGTTTCAGACCTACGGAGCTGGCTGGGGTCAACCCTGAATTATCATGCCCTTTCACTCTAAGCTGCCTTTTAGTATGTAAATACCCTGATTCCCCAGCTGCTTTGGGGTCTGCATGAACCACTTCTAGATTGGTTGCCCAGAACAGACAATATCTAGTCCTACAGGAACTCCATCTAGGGTATAGTGGTAAGGTTTCACCTCTTTCCCATCCACAAAGTGAGGTCCTTGGTTGGCAGGAGATGCCAGAATTTTCTCCTCTCTGGGTCTGGCAACTGTCTTGTTTTTTCTCAGTCATTCATTTGTTTGTTTTTTCTTCCTTGTCTTCTCTCTTGTTTTCTGTCTCCCCTCTCATTTTTTTCTTTTTTTTTTTCTGCTTCTCTTTCCCAACCACTGCTGCTGTTTTCTTCTTATTATTGTTTTACACCAGTGATGTAATGATAGTTTAATATTAGAAAAAAAAAATACATCATTCACCACATAAATAAAATAAATGAAAAGAACCACATGATCCTATCAACTGATGCAGAAAAGGTATTTGACAAAATCCAACATCCATTCCTGATAAAAGTGCCCAACAAATTAAGAATAAAAGAGAAATTCCTCAACATAATTAAGAGCATATATACAAACCCAGTAGCCAACAGTACTCTCAATGGAAAGAAGTGGAGAGTATTCCCTTTGTGAACAGGAACCAGACAATGATGCCCTTTATCACCATTGTATTCAATATTTTCCTGGAAGCCTTATCCAGAGATAGAAGGCAAGAAAGGGAAAGTAAAGACATCCAAATTATCAAGGAAGAAGTAAACTCTCTCTGTTTGAAGATGCTGTGATGCTATTAATAGAAAATCTCAAAAGAAGACAATCATTGGAGCTCCTTGAAAGATTCAGTAAAGTTGCAGGGTAAAAGAGAAACATAAAAATCAGTAGAATTCCTTTACACTAATAAAGAGAGCTCTGAAAATGAAATCAGGAAAATAACACCACTTACAATAGCCACAAAACAAATGAAATACTTAAGAAAAAATCGAACCAGAGAAACAAAAGACCTATACAATGAAAACTATAAAATGATACTAAAAGAAACCCAAAGAAAACTCAAAACAAAACAAAATCCTGCTACTACAGAAAGCCAAAAGTGATCTACAAAAATGGAAGACTATACCTTGCTCATGGATAGGAAAACTTCACATTTTCAAATTCTCAACACTGCCCAAAGCAATCTACAGATATAATGAAACCCCAATCCAGATTCTAATATCATTCTTTAGAGAGATGGAAAAACTGTTCACTAATTTTATATGGAAGCGAAAGAAACCTCGGAAAAGCAAAACATTACTTAAGAACAAAGTTGGAGAACTCACACTTCCTGACTTTAAAATCTACTACACGACCACCGTGGTCAAAACCATCTGATACTGGTAACCCGGCAACTTTGCTGAATCTTTCAAGGATGCCTTTAATTTCCCTTTCTTGTCTTGCCTTATAGCCCTGGCTAAGGCTTCCAGAAATATACTGAACAGAAGTGGTGATAAAGGGTATCTTTGTCTGGTTCCTGTTCACAAATGGAATGCTACATGTTTCTCTCCATTGAAAGTAATGTTGGCTGTGGGAATTGTATGTTGTTGTTAAGTGCCATTGAGTCAGTTCCGACCCATAGCGACCCTGTATTGGGTTTCTGAGAAGTGGCTGGTGAACTTGAACCACCTTCCTTGCAATTCAAATGACTTTGCAGTCTGGCTCATTAACCCACAGTGCCACACCAGGACTTAATTATGTTGAGTAATTTCCCTTCTATTCTTATTTTGTTGAGCATTTTTATCCGTAACGGATGTCGAATTTTGTCAAATGCTTTTTGTGAATCAATCAATATAACCATGTTGTTCTTTCCCTTTATTTTATTCATGTTGTTGATTATGTTGATTGCTTCCTAATATTGAATCATCCATGCATACCTGGTATGAATCTCATTTGATCATGGTGTATTATGTTTTTGATATGTTGTTGAATTCTATAGGTTAGGATTTTGTTGAGAATTTTTGCATCGATGTTCATGAGGCATATTGGCCAATAATTTAGTTTTTAGTGATGTCTTTGCATTGTTAAATATATTAGGGAGCCTTCCATCTTTTTTTATATTCTGGAATAAATTGAGTAGAATTGGTAGAACATTTGGTAGAATTCACTTGTAAAGCCATCTGGGCCCAAACTTGTTTTTGCTCAGAGTTTTTTAATGACCTGATCAATTCCTTCTCTTTTTAAAATATATCTCAGGCGTTCTACTTCTGTCTACGTTAGTTTAGGTAGGTAATGTTTTTCTAAAATATTTTCCATTTCTTCTAGATTTTCAAATTTATTGGCATACATACAATTCTTCATAGTATTCTGTAATTTTCCTTTTTATTTCCATTGGCTCTGTTGTGACATTATCCTTATTATTTCTTATTCATGTTATTTCATCCTCTCCCTTTTTATTTGCTAAATTTGACAATGGTTCATTGACTTTACTAATCCTTTCAAAGAACCACCTTCTTGTCTTATTGATTCTTTCTATTACTTTTCTGTTTGTTGTTTTACTTATTTTTGCTTTAATGTTTATTATTAATTTTATTCTGGTGGCAATAGGTTTACTTTGCTGGTCTTTTTCTAAATTGTGGGAGATATAGTAATGTGTTTATTTGGGATTTATTTGAGGGGGATGTGTGCTGTGCATTTATTGCTATAAATTTTCCTCTAAGCACTGGTTTTGCTGTGTTGTGATTTTGGCATGTTGTGATTCATTGTCATTTAACCCAAGGAATTTAAAAGAAATTTCTTTTATTTCCCAGTAATTTTTAAACAGGGTGTTATTCAATTTACATGCATTTGAATTTTTCTCTTGATGTTCCTATTGTTGATTTCTAATTTTATAGCATTGTGATCTTAAAAAGCAAACAGGCAAACAAAAACATAAAAAGGAAACAGTAAAGAAGGAAAAAAAAATGCAACAGCTAGAAAAAGAATACAATAACCAAAAAGAGAAATGAGGGAAAGAAAATGAAAAATAAACCATGGAAGAGAAAAATAAAAGGAAAAAAGTAAAAGAAGGTAAAGCACTAAAAACAATTAGAGAGAGGGATTAATAAACTAGAAAGAGACTAGAGAGTATTAAAGAAAAAATCAAGAGCAAAAAGAAAGAAGAAAATGTGATAGGGCTAAGGGTAACAGAAGAAAAGAAGGAAAAAGGAAAGTAGAGATGGAAAGGATAAACAGCAAGAAGAAAGAATAAATCAACAAAAACAAGGAAAGGAAAAAACGGGGTAGTTGTCAGACCAGAGAGGAGAAAACTCAGAGGCTTCTGCCAGCTAAGATGCTCACATGATAGATGAGCAAGGGATGAGACAAGTGGCACTTGACACTAGATGTAGTTCTTATAGGCCGAAAGTGTTGTCTGTTTAGTGCACCCAATCTAGATTTATAGTTCATGGAGTCCTGGTGTGGCACTGTGGGCTAATGAGTAAGCCAGCCAGGTTATTTAAACTGCAAGGTCAGTGGTTCAAGATCACTAGCTGCTCCTTGGAAACTCTATAAGGGGTCGCTATGGGTCGGAATCGACTTGACGGCACTTAACAACAACAACAAACCCCAAAGCAGCTAGTATAAAAGTCTTTCCATCTCAGAGGACAGTTGGGGGCTAGTCTAGAGCTGGAGAGTACAGTCCCACTAGTTCAAAGCTGACCATAACTCCCTCTAAAAGTCTAGAGCAGGCCTCGCATAAATCCAGGTGTCAGAATTGGTGCAGCTAGTTCTCAACTAACTCTGATGTAGCTCACAGCTACACAGTTCACAGCCATGCACTTCTAACTGCCTGGAGAACAAGAGCTTTGCTGGGAGTGTATGCAGGTGGGGGCTGGCCATGCCTCTTGTACATTACAAGAATAAAACATTGCCTTTTTCTCTCCACCAGTAAGCCATATGCCTCTATGTCACCAGCTCACTCTCGGCTTTCAAAAAGCTGCCTGTGACAGTTCAAAATGACTGTGCCATGCCTGGCCAGCCAGCACAGATCTTGACCACCAAGCCTCTGGCTTGTCTCTAAAGATGATCATGAAAATTTAAGATGGCAGTGTCATGTCTGGTTGGCTGGCACAGTACACCTGTTTGTCTCCTTTTTGTTGTTGTTGTTGGACCTGTTCAACATCCAATCCTAGTAAGCATTCAATCCATTCTCTATCTTTTCTTCTGAAACTCAGGGTTTTAGAGCTAGCATCTGTTTATTTCATCTGGTTTACTGTTTCTTTGTTGTAGAGGGTCTGTGTAACATTTCTGCTTAGTCTGCCATCTTGCCGCCTCTTCCCTGCATCATTTGATTTCTTGACTGCTACTTCCATGACATTTAATGTATAAAATACAATTCTGGATAATTTCTAACTTTTTTTCATTTATCATGATGCTGCTTATTGGTCTAGTTGTGAGATTTTTGTTTCTTTATGTTAAGATATAATTTATACTGAAGGCTGTAGTCCTTGATGTTAATCAATAGCTGCTTCAAGTCTTTACTTTCAGTAGGCAAAGTTGTGTCATATGCGTATGAAACAATGTTAATGAGTCTTCCTCTAATCCTGATACTGTTATATAACTATCATATTCAAAATTATCAATATTTATGCATAATTTTTATAACCAACCTATAGATAAATATAGAAGTTTGAATTATGTTTAAATATAGAATGTCTGTTATATGCACCGACAGTATAAAAAGTAAAGTTCATATTGACTCCAGCTAAGAAGTAAAGTGGAGAAAGAGGGAAATTGTACTAACTTTATTATCAGACAGTGGGTGAGATCATAAGTATTATTTTAAATAAGCAAAAAATAATAGAGGAATTATAAGTATCAAAATATGTCTAGCAAATATCACGAAGATTTGGAGTATAAACTATGCTGAGTTAGCGCAATTCTTTATAATTAAATAATCTTTAATATTTGATCAATAAAAATATCAGTATAATAATGTTATTTATTGTCGTTGTTGTGTGCCATCTGTCAGTTCTAACTTATAGTGACCCTATATAGGGTTTCCTAGAAGCAATTGGTGGGCTTGATCCACTGACCTTGTAGTTAGAAGTCCAGTGCTTACCCTACAGAAAAACAAAATAAATGACTTCTATGTAGTAAGACTAGTTATGTGAGAAGGCGATGGATATTGAAAAACTTTTAAATTAATACCTATTTTAGGCCATGTTTTCTAGAGAAGCAAAACCAATGAATATAAATATATATAGTTGTTGTTGAGTGCCATCAAGTCTGTTCCAAGGAGTGGCTGATGAGCTTGAATCACCGACCTTGCAGTTCAAACCTACCTTGCAGTTCAGTATTTTATCCCACAGCACCACACAGATGGTTTAAATTCATATATAT
>NW_006408569.1:11909551-11916443 GCF_000296735.1 Chrysochloris asiatica | reverse complement strand
CAGCTGTGAGCCTTCCAACCTTCTAAGTATTCCTTTATATGTAGTTCAGAGTTCTGGGACCATCCCCTGAGCCTGCTTGGTCGGGTATTCTGTGTTGTTGTTGGCGGAGCTCTCTGCTACATGTCCACCTGATCCGCCATCTTGTTTGTTCTCAAAATTAGTTTTTTTAATGTGTGTGTGATGTTTACCTGTGCTTCATTTCTTATTTTTAAAGCTTTTATTGTGAATTGAGTGATACAATTAGTATTGACAATCATAACCATACTAACAATTACTCATGATTGAAAACATAAAATCCTATAAGCATCATCCCTCACCCTCTTTCACCAGACCAATCAGGAAAAGAGGCAAACTAGTCAGTAGAGATTCTCCCTTGTCACATCATTCTAAAACTAAGCACACTCATGATAGCTGGTAAGCCAGCCACATAATGCTTTATAGTCTCCATTTTTGATAGCCAATGTCTAAATGGTCCGTTCCTATAATCCAGTACAATGAGGAGACAAGCATGTTCTGAAGAATTTTACCTTCCGGTTGGAATTTTGAGCAACCTCATCCATAAACAAAAGTCCAGTACATCAAATTGTAGCAGTTGACACTTGCTCAGAGTATCAAACATCTTTATTTTCATCTAGTCAGATTCTGGTCACAACTTAGCCCTAGCCATTCAAGCTAGGTCAAATGTTTACAAGTTTGAGAGTTCACACACACCTCCTTTCACTTCAAACCAGCTGGCTAGGCCAGTGACTATGAGCTCAGGAGTTCACACAACTCTCCAAACTTCAGACCAGTCAGCCTTCCCTCTCCTCTCTCTTAAAGTCAATGGGTTCCAAACTTAACTGATGTCTTCATTACTGCATTTCCACTCACACTGAGACCCAGATGGTTACCAACAAGCATACAGCTTACTAATTCCCTTTAACTTTCAGTCCTAGAAGGGTATTTTCCTTGCATTGATTCCTCCAAAGGAAAACAGCTTGCTTGAAGCATCCTCTTTTTTCTAAATATTTCACTTTTTATTTTCTCTGCTTTCTTTCAATCATAAATCTTCTATTCTTCCAAGAGTTCTGGGTTCTGCATGCCTTTTCAAATGCAAATGTACCAACTTTGATAGTTCTGGGTGGGGCTCTGGATTCTACCTAAAGCCCCATTCTCCACAATGTCTTAAACCAAAATCCTGTATTTTTCTGGGTAAATTCGAACTTTCCTTCTAGAAAATCCAATCAAGTATAGGCTGAAGACAGCCTCATAAGGTCTCTGTAATCACCACACCCAATATTCATATCACACATGTATGTCTATTTCACAATAATGAGCAGAAGAAACCAATATTCATAATGCAGTCAAACACATAAACCTTTTAAGACACTCAAGTTGTCTTTTCTTTTAACTTGGACTAACCCCACTCATGGAGTCTTGATGTGGCACTGCAGGTAAATGCACTGGACTGCAAGGCTGGTTTAAACCGCAAGATCAGTGGTTCAAGCTCACCAGCCACTTCTCAGAAACCTTATATAGGGTCTCTTTGAGTCTAACCAACTCCAGCGCACTTAACAACAACAATCCCATTCATATGCATATGGAATGCTGCCTCTGGCAAAGTAAGCCCTGGCCTTATATCAGCCATATAGTTTACAAAGCATATCAGAGGCCCCAGGCAACTCCAGGAGCTTCTGCTTTCCCTTCCACTGAAGTATTTTATCCCCTACATTCTTTTGTGGTTACGAATTGGGCTGCGAACCATAAGGTCAGCAGTTCGAAACTACCAGCGGTTCCATGGGAGAAAGATGAGGCGTTCTGCTCCGGTAAAGATTAACAGCCTCGGAAACCCTGTGCAGGGTCGCTATGAGTCGGAACCGACTCCACGGCACATAACAACAACAAAACATTCTTTTCAGCCATTGTTGATAATTGTCATTGAGGTGGTTCTGAGTCATAGAGACGTTGTATAGGGTTTCTGAGGAGCCATTGGTGGATTTGAACTATCAGCCTTGTGGCTCAACATGACCTTGTAGTCCAGTGCATTATCCTGAGGAGCCACACCAGGACTCTAGCCATTACAGGTAAAAAAAATACACATCTTCATGCTTTCATGAGTCTGGAGCCATTGCGATGAATCCTGCTCACAGTGCCAATTGCTTAAACCAAGTGTGGATCATGTCTGATTTCTGATTCCACGAGGGGGAAAGAGGACCAAACTCAAAATCAACCCAAGGCTGATTCCTATGAAGTAGAGGTCAGACATGCTTCCATCCTATTATCAGTACCTTTGAAATTACTCAGAATTGAGTACCAATTTAGAAAACTCATCCTTGGGATTTTGTTTCTCTACAACCCCACTCTCTTGGTACCACATGTCTTAGGCTGGGTTTTCTACAAAAGCAAAACCAGTGAAGTTTATATCAAGACGTGGCTTACAGTTGTAGAGTTCCAGATCCCCATCAGAAGAGAGAGAGCCTTTCCCATTTGTTCATTATACTGGGAGCAGGCCACACCCCAAGGTAGCATTCCTTCAATTGTTTGGCTGCTCATGGCCACTTATCACAGAGTTAAGTATGTCTGGTAGCGTAATGGTTACGAATTGGGCTGCGAACCTTAAGGTCAGCGGTTCGAAACTACCAGCCGCTCCGCGGGAGAAAGATGAGGCTTACTACTCCCGTAAGGATTTACACCCTCGGAAACCCTGTACAGGGTCGCTGTGGGTCGGAACCGACTCGACGGCACTTAACAACAACAACAACAAGTATGCCTGTATTATGTTTCATCATCATGAGTATAAGCACATCTCAACTGCTAAACCACTGGAAATCCTGGCTTATTCAAGGTGTCATGGAACTTTATTCCAATAGCACAAGTGTAGTAACTAGTACCATTCTGTACTTTCTTGAAATTTTATTTCCATGCATATGTACTATTTACTTTTCATCCTGTTGAAGAAACCAATGTAAAAAATGTGATGTGCATCCATTCATAGCCTTCCATCTGCTAGTCTATTCTCTCTTTCTTATCTCTCCCTTTCTCTCTGTCTCTGTCACACACACACTCATATACAAAAGCACAATGTTTCCTTTTTGTATTTCATTTTGATTGAAATAATACTATTCATTTTGCAATTTGATATTTTCAAATGTATAATCTTTGACATTCTTCCAGGTCAGCTATTGATCCAATTCACTCTTTTTAATAGCTACACAATATTCTACTGAACAAACACATTCAAAACTGTTATGATGGATCATTGTCCATGTTATTGTCAATTTTTTATGTCATCACTGAATAAACCAGAATTTATTCTATCAAACTTCTATTGATGAAGATCTAGCTAAACATTGCTACTACAAGCAACACTGAACACACACATGCATGTGAATACACACATGCATACAGTGTTTTGTTTTTCTGTACACGAGATTCTGAAAAGAGTGACTGATGGGTCAAGGGACATATGAATATTTACTTTAATAGATATTGCAAGTTAAGTTTTTTTTTTAAAAAAGTTGTAGCATTTCACAAACCCACCAACCACAATGAGACTGCCTTTACTCATATTCTTGCCAATTAAAAATGTTATCATCCTTGTTAATTATTCCCATTATTTAAAATGGATTTCATTGTAGTTTTAATGTGAATTTCCCAAACTGCTGGTGAGATTGTGTCTCTTTTTGCATGAGTAATTGCAATTTGATTTTCTGCTACTGTGAATTGGATGCTCATAACCTTTGTCCATTGTCTATTGGATAGTTAGTGCTTACCTAATTAATTTCAGAATCATTTTTGCTAATTAGTCATATCAACTCATAATTAGTATTACCTATTTTAGAAAGTATTTGGGTTGTATGAGGGGGCTCCAGTTAGTTTGTGAAAAATTCTATTATTTTTAACTCCATATTTTCATGAACTTTTTGAAGCTCCATTGGACGTACTAAATAAAATATTATTTCAAATTAAAATTTCAATATTGCTCCTGTGTTATATATTTTATTTTTTTATAAAACTACCCATAGTTTGGTTTTGCTTCATGGCTTCACTGTTACAATTACAAATTGAAGTTTACAGTCTTTCTTCTCATTTTGAGTCATGTTGCATGAGCAAAGGAGGTCCCCAAACCATTACTCAATATGCATCATTAAGGTCATCATTAGTAATTGAAATGTGGAAAGTATGAATCTAGGACAATTGGAAGCTGTCAAAACTGAAATGGGACACTTGAAAATCAATATCCTTGATATTAGTGATCTGAAATGGGCTGATAATTATCATTTTCTGTTGATCATTTTGAATTGACCCTTTTGAATATGAACTATATCTCAGTTATCTAGTGCTACCATAGCAGCGGTAGTGAGGTTGGCCCAGGATCGGACATTGTTTTGTTCTGCTGTGCATGGGGTCACTATGAGTCGGTTCCGACTTGATGGCACCTGACAACAACAACAACCGTAACAGAAATAACACAAGTGGATGGCTTTAACAAACAGAAATCTATTCTCTCACAGTTTAGAAGGTTAGAAATCTGAATTCAGAGTACCAGCTCTGGGGAAAGGCCCTTATCTTCTTTCAGCATTTATATACTCAGCATTCCTTGGAAATGTTTACGTATCTTGGTATAAATTATTTCCTGGGTCTATGGGCTATACAGTTCAGGGACCACACAGGTCCAAAGGATGCACCCCACTCCTGACTCTTCTTTCTTGGTGGTAGTAGGTCCCTCTTTCTCTGCTCGTTTCTCACTCTTTTCTAACACAAAATAAATTGACTCAAAATACAACCTAATCCTGTAGATCACATCTGGCCTCATTAACATTTCAGAAGTGAGGATTTATAACACATAGGATAACTGCATCATGTCAAAGCTGATAACATCAGACCACATCATGGGGGTGATAATTACATCTTAAATGCTAAAACACTGAGTATCCTGGTCCAGTCAAGTTGATACAAAACCTTAACTAGCACAGACTACTATGCTGGAAATGAACAATTAAAGAGGAATAACATTACATTTGTCATCAACAGGAACACTTCAAAGACTTTCATGAAGTGCAATACTGTCAGTGATAGGATAAAATTTATACACTTGAAAGGAGTATCAGTTAATATGACTATTATTCGTATGTAGGCACCAACTGTAATGCTAAAGATGAACAAATCAAAGATTTCTACCAACTTCTACAGTCTGAAATTGATAAAACATGTAATCAAGATGCATTGATAATTAATGATGATTGGAAAATGTGAAAATTGGAAACAAAGAAGAAGGACCATTAATTGGAAAATATGGCCTTGGTGACTGAAACAACACTGGAGATCACATGATAGAATTTTGTAAGACCAATGACTTATTCATTTGTAAATATTTTTTTCCGCAGCTGTACATGTGGATTGGACAGCTAACCCTAAGGTTGGCAGTTTAAATCCATCAGCTGCTCTTTGGAAACCCTATGAGCTAGAACAGACTCAAAGACATTTGCCAACAAGAATATAAATGTGGACACCCTCCCCGCCCCCCCCCCCCCCCGATGAAACACACAGTAATCAAATGGACTACATTTGTGGAAAGTGAAGATGAAGAAGTTCAAAATAATAATCCATCAAAACAAGGTCAGGGGCTAACTATGAATGAGACTATCAATTGTCATATGCAAGTTCAATGTCTTAGGCTAGGTTTTCTAGAGAAGCAGAACAAGTGAACCATATATATGTATACATATAAAGAGAAGTTTATATCAAGGAAATGGCTTACAATTGTGGAATCCATGTCCACAGCAGAAGAAAGAGACAGCCTTTCCTGTGGGTTCATTATATTGTGAGCATGCTACACCCCCAAGGAAACATCCTTTTAATAGACTGGCTGCTCATAGCCAATCATCATAGCATTAATTATGCCTGTATTAGGTTTCATTATCATGGGAATAAGCACATCTCAACAACTAAACCTGGAAATCCTAGACTACTCAAGTTGACACAGAATCCTAACTATTATAGTCCACCCTTGTCAAATTGACACCTATTAACTATATGCATAATCTCTGTATAAAGAAAATTGTTAAGTCATACTTGTGCCAAAACATTATATAATTAAAACATGTGTAACAAAAAAATGCATTGGCTCCATTTACATTTTTGTGTGTGTGTGTGTGAATTATTAGGGTTTACATGGGAGAACATCAGTTTTACATTTATCCTATCGCATTTCATTTCATTGCAATGATGAAAACCCCCTCCATGCATCATCAAACACCCAAAGGGTACAACCCACAGGCTTGTCCCAGGCCATCAGTACACAACCTCTCTCCCTCCCTGAATCCAGTGTCCCCAGTCACTCCATCTGTCCATGTCATCGTCTCTGCCTCCATTTCTGGCATCACTGCTTCTCTGGGTAGGGTCCAGCACTCTGCTTTTCTCACTTGATGGTCCCAGGGAACTCTGCTCCAGACTGCAAAATCAATCACTCCCCTCCTTTTGTTACAAAATATCTACCTTTACATTTCCAACCCTCACAGTCAGTCCTGATAGCAATTATTCACTATTGTACCGCATGAGTCTTATCCCCATCTCCTTTCATTAGCCCTGTCGCAACAGGTTGGAAATCATTCAGTGGAGATTCTACCTTGCCCACCCCGTCTGAAACTAGGCTCTCTCTTGAAAGCTTGAAAGCTAGTCACTTCTTGCCTTTGTAACTCCCTACCCCCATTTTGGGTAGCCAATGTCTAACTTGCTCATCCATGTCAACCCTGTGTACTGATGGGGTGGGAGTGATCCTCGCTTTAAAGATTTGTTCCCTTTTTTAAGCTACTACATCCATAAGTTGGTAGAATTCTTCTATTTCATCTTCACTGGCTTTAGTGGTTGGTGCATAAATTTGAATAATAGTGGTATTAACTGGGCTTCCCTG
>NW_006408569.1:11906793-11908381 GCF_000296735.1 Chrysochloris asiatica | reverse complement strand
ATGGGGTCTCTATGAGTCGGTTCCGACTCAATGGCACCTGACAACAACAACAACAACATCCATAAGTATAGGTAAAGCTCATCAAATCGTAGCAGGTTACCCTTTTTTTTCCCCTTTTCTTCCTTCTTCTAGCCGAGTTCTGATCATCCAGCCATTGAAGGCCTGTCAAGTGGGTACTATCTGCAAATATGGGTGTTCTTGTGCATCTCCCCTCACTTCATATCAGCTGGATGCTTTGCTCTCCGCTCTACTTTTCTGTGGCCATGTCACTGCCTCTAGACACAGGAGACCCCGGGTCTTGCCATACTGCTGGCCAACCAGGTCTCCACTCAGGTTCGCTGGAGTCTATTGAATGTGGTTGGACTTAGCTCCCAATTTCATTGCTGTTTTTCCCCTCTTCTCCTTATCAGTGACCAGTGTTGTCATCAACCAGGCCACATGCCTGTTCATGTATTCCCCTTGAGTGTTAGTCTTGGAAGGGGGTTTATCCTGAGGGGACCTAACCACTTGCCTTGATGGCTCTTGGGTGAACAGCTTTCTTGTTCTTGTAGTAGTCAATCAGACTGCCGTTATTGTTTTTTTTATTTTTCTTGCCGGTCTTTCTTTCACGAAGTATCTTCTGTTCTTCTAGCCACTCCAGGCTTGTCTATTTGTTCTATCATATAGAAATTTCCCACCTCAGATGATTCTGGATGGGTTTCAGGATTCCACCTATGAGCTTTTGCAATGAAAAGGCTACACAGGAAGCCTCTTTCACTGGACAACTTCTGCCCCCCTTTAAGGTATTCCAATCAGTTATAGGCCAAAGATGAACAGACTTACAGCCTTTCTATTGTGATGTTTCTGGCTAGGAAACCAAGATTCAAAAGACAGACAAGCATCTTAAACATTATCCTCCTCTTTTACCCATTATAACCATGCGGTCAATCCTTGTATCCCAGAGCCCAGTTGTTCCAAGGTTGTGCATACATTATCATTTACCTCTGACCCACTTAGCCCATGCAAAACTGTCTAACTGTCCTCCCATCAGCCTTGTTCTTCCAATTCCCTCCCCATTTTTGTGTATTGTCCCCCACCTCACCCCCAGCACTCAAATTATCCTGTTTCTATCCCTACTCTGTGCTCTATCTTCCCCTCCTTCCCTCCCCTCCCCTCATCCCATACATCTTAGTGATCATCAAATATATATATAGAGAGAGAGAGATATATTCCCCTTTAACGTGGGTTCTTTTTCTTAATGTTTTACGATAATGGTCCAATGCAGTATTTCTACTTTTGTCACTGAGTAATTTCACTCAGCATAATGTCCTCAAGGTTCATCCATGTTATACGTTGGTTTGCAGCTTCCTTGTTATTCTTCAAGGTAGCATAATATGCCATTGTGTGTATGTACCACTGTTTGTTTATCCATTCTTTAGTTGATAGGCACTTAGGCTGTCTCCATCTTTTTGCTATTGTAAATAGTGCTGCTATGAACATTGGTGTGCATATATCTATTTGTGTTTGGGCTCATATTTCTTGTGGGTAAATATCAAGTAGAGGAATTGCTGGATCATAAGGTATTTCTATTTCCAACCTTCTGAGGAAG
>NW_006408569.1:11903053-11905267 GCF_000296735.1 Chrysochloris asiatica | reverse complement strand
GCTAAGACTTCCAGCACAATATTGAATAGGAGTAGTGACAAAGTGCATCCTTATCTGGTTCTTGTTCGCAGAGGGAAGGCTTTCCGTTTCTCTCCATTTAGAGTAATATATGCTATTGGTTTTGTATATATGCTCTTAATTATGTTGAGGAATTTCCCTTTGATTCCTACTTTGTTGAGTATTTTTATCAGGAATGGATGTTGGATTTTGTTAAATGCCTTTTTTTGCATCAATTGATATGATCATGTGGTTCCTTTCCTTTTTTCTTATTTATATGGTGAATTACATTGATTGTTTTTCTAATGTTGAACCATCCTTGCATCCCTTTTATGAAATCCACTTGGTCATGATGTATTATTATTTTTTTTTATGTGCTGCTAGATTCTGTTGGATAAAATTTTGTTGAGAAATTTTGCATCTATGTTCATGAGGGATATTGGTCTATAGTTTTCTTTCTCAGTGATATCCTTCCTTGGTTTTGGTATGAGGGTTATGCTTGCTTCATAAAAAGTATTAGGAAGTTTCCCATCCTCTTCTATATTCTGAACTGATTTGAGAAGAATTGGTGACAGCTCTTTCCTGAATGTCTGGTAGAACTCACCAGTGCAGCCATCTGGGCCTGGACTTCTTTTGGTTGGGATTTTTTTGATGACCTGATCAATTTCTTCTTTTGTTATGGGCCTGTGCAGGTTTACCACTTCACTCTGTCTAAGTTTAAGTAAGTCGTGTTTTTCTAAAAATGTATCCATCTCTTCTAAGTTTTCCAAGTTTTTAGAGTATAACTCTTCATAGTATTCTGTTATTATCCTTTTGATTTCCTTAGGCTCCATTGCAACATCGTCCCTGTGGTTTCTAATTCATGTTATTTGTGTCTTCTCCCTCTTTTCTTGTGTTAGGTTTGCCAGTGGTTTGTCAATTTTATTAATCCTTTCAAATAATCAGTTTCTTGTCCTGTTGATTCTTTCTATAGTTTTTTCTGTTTCCCATCTCATTTATTTCTCCTCTGATCTTTATTTCTTTTCTTTTGGTGACTGTGAGTTCCCTTTGTTGATCTGTTTCTAATCGCTGGAGATGCTGTGTCAATGTGTTAATTTTGATCTTTCTTCTTTTTGGATGTACGCATTTATCACAATGAATTGACCTCTCAGCACCACTTTCACCATGTCCCAAAGATTTTGGTATGTTGTGTTCTCATTCTCATTTGTTTCTCGGAACATTACGAATTCATGGTTGATTTCTTTTACTACCCAGTCACTTTTCAGCAGGGTGTTATTCGGTTTCCATGTATTAGACTTTATTTCCTTGTTCTTCTTATTGTTGCTTTCTAGTTTTATAGCATTGTGGTCTGAAAAGATGCTTTGTAGTATTTTGATGTTTGTAAATTTATGGAGGTCTTGCTTTGTGACCTAACACATGGTCAATTCTGGAGAATGTTCCTGTATACAGGAAAAGAATGCATATTGTGCTGTTGTTGGGTTGAATGCTCTGTACACATCTATGAAGTCAAGTTGGTTGATTGTGCTGTTTAGTTCCTCTGTGGTTTTGTCGAGTTTCTTTCTGGTTGTTTTATCCCTTTTCTAAAGTGGTATATTAAAATCTCCCAGTATAATTGTAGATTTATCTCTTTTTTTCTTCAATTCTAGTAGGGTTTGCTTCATATATCTTGGTGCTCTTTCATTGGGAGCATAGATATTGATTATGGCTATGTCATCTTGCTCAACTGACCATTTGATCATGAGATAGTGTCCTTCCTTATCACTTAGGCTGGTTTCTGTCTTAAAGTTCACTGTATTAGAGAATATTATTGCCACTCTTGCTTGTTTATTATTGCAGTTAGCTTGGTATATTTTCTTCCATCCTTTAACTTTTAGTCTGTGTGTAAGGTGTGTCTCTTGCAAGCAGCATATTGAAGGATCTTGTTTTTTGTTCATTCTGCCACTCTCTGTCTCTTCACTGGTGCATTTGATCTACTGACATTCAGTATAATTATTGCAATTATTGATAGGTATGAATTAATTGCTGTCATTATGTTAATTTTTTGTGGTGCTGTTCGTTCCTTTCTTCTGCATATCTTCTTCTGAGTTCATGTTTTTTTGTGCTATTTCTTGTCAGTTTCTTTGTAGTTTTCATGTTTCCTCTTCTGATTAAATCTTCATTTTCATGGAAAGTTGTGAAGTATTACCTTTCTTTTGGGGTTTCCTTATAGTCTATTAA
>NW_006408569.1:11898850-11902953 GCF_000296735.1 Chrysochloris asiatica | reverse complement strand
AGGACAGTCTATTGTATGCTGTGATCTACCTGACCTCCCCACCACCTGGATCCTTGTTCCTATGTTTTTCCCTTCTTTGACACTGTTAATATTTTGATATTTGTTTGGCTTCACAGGTCCTCTGAATTCATTGCTGTAATTGTGTTCTGTTCTGAACTCTGCTATCTCTCGACTGAGTTCCTGGTGGTGTTGTCACGACTGTCATTCTTTGGTTGTTGTCTGTTCTTGCTGGTTTTCATTCCAAAGAATTCCCTTTAGGATGCTTTGAAGTGCTGGATTGGCTTTGACAAAATCTCTTAGCTTCTGTTTATCCTGAAATGTTTTGATTGCACCATCATATTTGATTGACTGTTTTGCAGATTAGATGATTCTTGGTTGGAAGTTTTTTTTTTTGTTTCTTTCAGGGTTTTATATATTTGTCCCTATTGCTTTCTTGCCTGCATGGGTTTTGCAGAGAAGTCAGAGCTTAATCTGATTTGTTCACTTTGTAGGTAACACGTCTCTTTTCCCTGGATGCCTTTAGGTTTCTCACCTTGTCTTTGATTTTGGAGAGCTTGATTATGATATGTCTTGGTGGTTTTCTTTTGGGGTCTATCCTTCCTGGGGTTCCTTCAGCTTTTTGAATGTTTATCTTCTCATCCTTCAAGAGGTTAGGGAAATTTTCTTCCAGTAGTTCCTCAACTATCTCTTCTGTGGACTTCTGTGATTCTTCCTGTTCCAGGATGCCAATAATTCTTAAGTTATTCCTCTTAATATTATCCAGCATGAATCTTAGGCTCTCTTCATATTTTTTAATCATTTTTTCTGTTTGCTATCCTCTCTTAGCAGTATTGAGAGATTTGTCTTCCAGCTCACTGGTTCTGGCTTCCATCTCTTCAGTTTTACTCTTTTGTCCTTTCAGTGTATTGTCCATTTCTGATATTTTATTATTAACTATCTGGACCTCTTTTTGCAGCTTTTGGAGGAATTGTTTCCAATGCTGTATGTATCTTGCTTGATTTCTCCTGTAGCACTTTCCTGACTTCTTCCTTATTTTCCTCCACCCTTCTTCAGAGCATTTGAATTTGTTTCCATATCATTCTTCTGAATTCCTTTTCAGGCAGATCCAAAACCTGTTCTTCTTCTACTGGAAATACTGTGTATATCTCCAGCTCATTTGTCTCACTTAGTCTTTTCTGTTTTTGGACATATTTTGAGATCTTTTGTTGTGTTTTCTGGACATTTTCAATAATTAGGTGGATTTTAAATTCTTAAATGGATTTATGTTGCTGTGTTGTTAAGCTTGCTGAGTGTCTCTTGATGGATATGATCTGAAGATAGGCTTCCCTTTTCGTGTGTAATGTCTAGCAGTTGGTATTGGTTCCTGTCCCAATGATGAGATATTATGGGGTATGATTGTATCTTGGCTATATGACCACGATTGCTGTCTCTTCTTGGGTAATGTAGGGAGAGGAAGCTCCCAACTCACAGTAAAAAAATGTGAATAAAAGGACAAAAAACAGGAGTGATATAAAAGCAGAGACAAAAACCACTACTCAAAAATAAATAAATAAATAAATAAATAAATAAATAAATAAATAAATAAATAAATAAAACCGTAGCTGTCTGACCAGTGGCAGGAGTAAAGGGTCCCACCCAGGTCAACTTTAGGGCTGGGTCCCAGAGTCAGAGATCATAAGCAGCTGCCAAAGGGTCAGTTCATGGGACCAATGGGGATCCTCCTCTCTGTGCCATGGGAAAACTGTGGGTTCAATACTGGACCCTTTTGGTGGTGGGTTCCCACCTGCCAGGCTGGGCAGAGAGGGATCGACAAGGAAGAGGAGGAAAAAAATGTAAAATCCCCACTTTTCTTTTTTTCAAATGTTGCTACGTGTCAGTCTGGCTGTGGCCCCGCCCTCTGATTGTAGCCCAGGCAGGTGTGCTCTGCAGGCAGAGTCCCGAGCCCTGCATGATTCCAAAATTACAGTATTTTTCCTTTATACAGTGATTTTTCAACTGATGGGTGTGCTAAACTGATACTCTGCACCTTATACTATACCCAGAGCTCTGGAGCAGCTCTGTAAAACCACATTCTCTGGATTTCTGACACCTACCCCACGTAGTTCATGCTACCCGACTCTGTTTGTCCCGCCTCCAAAACCGGAACTCCATCTACATCTTATAAGCAACAAATGAAATGTTTGATTCACAAAAACCAAATCATCTATATTCATAAAAATGTCCAAAGGGCACATTCTACAAGCCTGCCCTGCCCATAGGCACACAGCCTTAATCACTCCATGGGCCTAGATTCTGCAGCTCCTCTGTCTTTCCATAGCACTACCTCTGTTGTGCAAAGGATAGAAACAAAGAAGAAGGATCAGTAGTTGGAAAATATGGCCTTGATGATAGAAGTGATGCTGGAGATCACAAAACCACTGATTTGTTCATTTCAACTACCTTTTAAACAGCATAAGAGATGATTGATTATACACATGGGCCTCACGAGATGGAATGCACAGAAATCAAATTGACTACATTTGTGGAAAGAGACAGTGTAAAAGCTCCATATCATCAGCCAAAACAAGGCCAGGGGCAGACTGTGGAACAGCTGAAAGTTCAGCTTCAGAAGACAAAGTCAAATTGTTCATCAATTGCTCATATAAAAATTCAGACTGAAGCTGAAGAAAATGAAAAAAGTGTATGAGAGCCAAAATATGACCTAGAATATGCCCCACCTGAGTTTGGAGATCATCTGAAGAACAGATTTGATACATTAAACACCAAAGACAGAAGACCAGAAGAGTTGTGGGATGACATCAAGAATATCATACAGGAAGAAATAAAAAATCATTAAGACAAGAAAGAAGGAAAAGATAAAAATGGATGTCAGAAGAGATTCTGAAACTTGCTCTCCAGGGTAGAGATGCTAAAGCAAATGGAAGAAATGAGGAGGTATAAGAGCTAAACAGAAAATTTGGAAGGTCAGCTCAAGAAGAAAAAGTAAAATATAATAACAAAATGAGGAGACAGATCTGGAGTCAGAAAACCAAAAGGGAAAAACATGCTCAGCGTTTCTCAAACTAACGGAA
This sequence comes from Chrysochloris asiatica, assembly GCF_000296735.1. Classification (NCBI taxonomy): domain Eukaryota; kingdom Metazoa; phylum Chordata; class Mammalia; order Afrosoricida; family Chrysochloridae; genus Chrysochloris; species Chrysochloris asiatica. The sequence goes on along the minus strand of NW_006408569.1, from coordinate 11,899,882 downwards.
ATGAAGAAAAAATTCAAGCCTTGTCTTTCGTTATTGAAGGATTCTCTGGGCAAATTATTGAATAATTCAGAAATCATCAAAAGAAGATGTAAGGAATACACAGAGTCACTGTACCAAAAGGAAATGGTTGATGTTCAACTGTTTCAAGAGGTAGCATATGATCAAAAGCCAATGATACTGAAGGAAGAAGTCCAAGATGCATTGAAGGAACTGACAAAGAACCAGGCACCAGGAATTGATGGAATAAAAAATTGAAGTCTTTCAATCAAGTGAGGTGGCACTGGAGACACTCACTCATCTATGCCAAGAAACTTGGAAAACAGCTATCTGGCCAATTGATTGGAAGAAATCCGTATTTATGTCCATTCCAAAGAGAGGTGATCCAACGTAATACAGAGATCGTCAGACAATACCTTTGATATCACATGCTAGTAAAGTATTACTAAAGGTAATACAGAAATGGCTGCAAGCATACATTGACAGAGAACTTCCAGAGGTTCATGCCAGACTCAGAAGAGGACGTGGAATGAGGGATATCATTGCTGATGTCCAATTCATTTTGGCCAAAAGCAGAGAATACCAGGAAAATTTTTACCTATACTTAATTGACTACGCAAAGTCTTTTGATTGTGTGGATCATGACAAACTATCGACAACATTGTGAAATGTGAGTGTTTTGGAAAATTTAATTGTGCTCATGAAGAATCTCTACTTGGACCAAGAGGCAGTTGTTCAAAAAGAACATATGAACACTGAATGGTTTAAAATTAAGAAAGGTGTGTGACAGGGTTGTATTCTATTACCATACATATTCAACCTGTATGCTGAGCAAATAATACGAGAAGCTGGGTTGTATAAAGAAAAACGTGGCATCAGGATTGGAGGAAGGTTCATTAACAACCTGCGATATGCATATGATACATCCTTGCTTGCTGAAAGTAAAGAGGAGTTAAAGTATTTACTAATGAAAATATAAGAGCACAGCCTTTCTTAGGGATTGCATCTCAATGTAAAGAAAACAAAAATCCTCAC
>NW_006408569.1:11876164-11898750 GCF_000296735.1 Chrysochloris asiatica | reverse complement strand
CTAAGAAGCTGGGTTATATGAAGAAAAACATGGCATCAGGATTGGAGGACGATTCATTAACAACCTGCGATATGCAGATGATACAACCTTACTTGCTGAAAGAGAAGAGGACTTAAAAACTTACTGATGAAGATCAAAGACCATAGTGTTATTTAGGGATTGCATCTCAATGTAAAGAAAACAAAAATCCTCACAACTGGACCAATAAACAACATTCTTATCAATGGAGAAAAGATTGAAGTTGTCAAGGGCTTCATTCTTCTTGGATCAACCATCAACATTCATTGGAACAGCAGTCAAGAAATCAAATCTGCTGCACAAGATCTTTTTTTAAAGTTTTGAGAGCAAATATGTCAGCTTGAGGACTAAGGTTCATCTGACCCAAGCCATGGTATTTTCAATAACCTCATATGCATGCAAAAGTTGGACAGTCAATAAGGAAGACCTTAGAAGAATTGATGCTTTTGAATTATGGATTTGGAGGAGAATGTTGAAAGTGCCATGAGTTACCAAAAGAGCAAACAGGTCTGTATTGGAAGAAGTGCAGCCAGAGTGCTCCTTGGAGGCCAGGATGGCCAAACTTCGTCTCTCAATACTTCGGACATATTGTCAGGAGGGATTAGACACTGGAGAAGTATATCATATTTGGTAAGATTGAGGGTCATAGAAAAAGAGGAAGATCCCCAGAGGATGGATTGGTAAAGTGGCAGTGTAAATGGGCTCAACCGTGGCAACAATTGTGAGGTTGGCCCAGGACTGGACAGTGTTTTGTTCTGTTGTGCATAGGTTCACTATGAGTTGGTACTGATTCGATGGCACCTAACAACAACAACAACAACACCTTTTTTTTCTTCACTGCTTTTGCCACTTTTCCAGGCAGGGGTCCCACACTCCACTCATGCTCTTCCTCTTTTTAGCTGCACATCTTCTACATTAGTTTTGATGATAGAATTCATCATACTAGTAATTACTCACCATTGAAATCATACTATTAGCATCACCCCCAATCACTTTTCACCAGATCCATCAGGAAAAGAAGAAAACTAGTCAGTGGGGAAATCTTCCTTGTCCCTGCATTATAAAACTAAACACACCCATGAAAACTTGTAAGCCAGCCACTTCATGTATTTTTAGCCACCCAACCATTTTTGGTAGTCAGTGTCTAAATTGTCCATCCCTATCAATCCAGTACATTGAGGAGACAAGCATGTTTCTTGATCTGAAGAAGTTCCATTCCGGTTGGGATTTTGAGTAGCTGCATCCATAGGCAAAATACCAGTTCATTAAATTCTAACAATTTACATCTTTACCTTCATTTGGTCAGGTTCTGGTCACAGCACAGCCCTAGCCATCCAAGCTAGGTCAAATGGGAGTTCACACACACTTCCCTGCACTTCAGACCAGCTCTCCCCTTCACCCTCAGCCCTAGCCCTCAGAGACTAGGTCAGTGCCAATGGCTCAGGAGTTCACACAACTCCCTTAACTTCAGACTAGCCAGCTTTCCCTCTTTTCTCATTTCAAGGTCAATGGGTTGGTGCCAAAAGAACATGTTAAAACTGAGAACATGTCTTCATTGCTACATTGTCTCCAATTCCACTCACACGTAATCTCAGATGTTCACCAGTGAACATATGACTAGATGATTTCCTTTAACTTTCAGTCCTAGATAGGGGTTTTCACTTCTGTATCAACTTTCCTTGCCTTGATGCCTCCAAACCAAACAGTTGCTTTAATCTCAAAAAACCAAACAGGCGGTTTGTTTTTCCTCTGCTCTCTTTCAATTATGATTCTGTTCTTTCAGCACTTCTGAATTGGTCTGTATGTCTTTCCAAGTGCTAATGTCCCAACTCTAAAGATTCTGGATGGGGCTCAGGATTGAACCTAAGGCCCCATATGCTACAAAGGCTTAAAGCAAAACGCCTTTTTTTTTTTTTTTTAAGGCAAATTCTAACTCCTTCTTACTATTGTAAAATGGCATACATGTGTGATAGGAATATTGCCGATTATGATTACAGAGAGCTTGTAACCCACCTTCATTGTATACTTGATTGGATTTTCTAAAAGGAGAAACCATTTTCTGTAAGGTTGTCAAACACATAAACCTTTGAAAACACTTAAATTTAACCTTTTCTTCTCCCTTGGACTAATTCCATTTATATACATATGACCTTTTTCTGTTGGCAAGGTGGATTCCAGTAGGCCCTGGCCCCTAATCAGATATATAGTTTAACTAGCCTGACATTGGCACCAGGCACTCAAGAAGCTGTAGCGCTCTCTGATTAAGCATTTTATCCTCAACATTACTTTAGCTATCACAGGTAAAAACAATACAAAACAAAAATCCTTATGCTTTCATGAGTCTGGAACCATTGCAATGAATCCTGCTTACAAGTACCAACTGCTTAAACCAAGTGGGAATCATGTCTGACTTCCTCTGACTCCACAAGGGGAAAAGAGCACCAAACTCAAAATCAACCCAAGGCTAATTCCTATGAAGTAGAGGTCAGTTGTGTCTCCATCCTATAGCAACACCTTTGAAATTATTCAGAACTCAGTACCAATTTAGAAAACTCATATTTGTGATTTTGTTTTTCTAGAACCCTTCTCTCTCAGTACCACATGTCTTAGGCCAGGTTTTCTACTGAAGCAAAACCAGTGAATCAAAGATATGTGTATCCATCCATCCATCTACTATCTATCTATCTATCTATCTATCTATCTATCTATCTATCTATCTATCTATCTATCTATGTAAAGAGAAGTTTATATCAAGGAAACGTCTTACAATTGTATAGTCCCAAGTCCCTCGTGGAAGAGAGAGAGAGCCTTTCCTGTGCGTTCATTATATTGGGAGCAGGTCACACCCCTACGGAAGCATCCCTTCAATTAATTGGCTGCTCATAGCCAATTATCATAGAGTTAACTATACCTTTATTTGGTTTCATCACCTTCTGAATAAGCACATCTCAATGTTAAATCACTGGAAATCCTGGTCTAGTCTAGTTGATAGAGGACCCTAATTATTACATTCAGTTTGAAGTTGTAAAAAAATTCAACAAGTCCATGAGAATCAAAATTACCTTGAGTGTATCCCACCTGAATTTAGAGATCACCACAAGAACAAATTTGATGCACTGAACACTTAATGAGCTGAGACCAAACTAGTTGTAGGATGACATCAAGAACATCATACATGAAGAAAGAAAAAAGACATTAACAAGACAGGAAAGAAAGAAAATATAAAAATAGATGTATGAAGAGAAACTGAAATGTGTTCTTTAGTGTAGAATAGCCAAAGTTAATGGAAGAAATGATGAATTAAAATAGCTGAACAGTTTTTTTTTAATAATGTTAAGTTTCAAAGGGTGATTTGAGAAGTCATAATGAAATGTTAAAAGACCCTGGAGCTAGGAAATCAAAAGAGAAAAACATACTGGCATTTCTCAAACTGAAAGAACTAAGGGGAAAAAATTAAAGCCATATGAGTTATAAAATTGAAGGATTCTAATGGAAAAGTATTGAATGACACAGGAAGTATCAAAGAAGATGAAAGGAATACAACTTCACTGTACTTAAAATAATTGGTCAACTTTCAGTCATTTCTGGAGGTATGATGTTGTTGTTGTTGTCAGGTGCCATCGAGTCGGAACCGACTCATAGCGACCCCATGCACAGCAGAACGAAACAATGTCCGATCCTGGGCCAACCTCACCACCGCTGCCACACTTGACGCCATCAATGATGCCACCTGGCTGATCCATCTCCTTGTGGGTCTTCCTCTTTTTCTCTGACCCTCCACCTTACCCAGCATGACATCCTTCTCCAAAGATTGTTTCCTCCGGACAATATGTCCAAAGTAGGAGAGACGAAGCTTAGCCATCCTGACCTCCAAGGAACACTCTGGCTGCACTTCCTCCAAAACACTTTTTTCAGTTTTCAAATTTGTTTGAGTACAGTTCTTCATGGTATTCTGTTATCTTTTTATTTTCCATTGGCACTGTTGTGAGGTCACCCATTCCATTTCTTATTCATCTTATTAGCATCTTCCCCTTCTTTCCCCTTGGTGGATCTTACAGTGGTTTGTCAGTTTTACCAATCCTTTAAAATAAACAGCTTTTAGTCTTGATGATTATTTCTATTGTTTTTCTATTTGATTTCTTTGTTTTATCATCTTTATTATTTCTTTAATGCACATGACTATAGACTTATTTTGCTGCTATTTTTCTAATTATTGGAGATATTAAGCTGTTGATTTTGGTTCTTTCTTCTCTTTTGGTGTATGTGTGTTTATTGCTATAAATTGTCCCAAAGATTTTGCCATCTTCCTTCCATCCAAGGGGTTTTTTATTTAAATTTTTTTTTTTATTATCCATTAGTTTTTGAGCAGGATATTTATTGTTCAGTTTCCATGTATTTGATTTTTTTCTTGATCTTTCTGTCACTTATTTCTAATTATACAGCACTGTGAACTGAGAAAACACTTTGTAGTACTTTTATATTTTTCAGTTTATTCACATTTCCTTTGTGGCCTAATATGGTGCATTCCGAAGAATGTTTTATGTGCTCTGGAAAAGAATGTATTGTATTGTTGTTGAGTGTAATGTTCTGTATACATCTATGAGGTAGGATTGGTTGATTGTGTTGTTTAGATAACCTATACTTTTGTTGTGTTTCTCTAGTTGTTGGATCATTATATAATGTTCTTCCTTGTCTCATATGCTGTTTGGTGCCTTAAAGTCTATTGAATTAGAAATTTTTTGGTTAACATTGAGTTGATATGTTTTTCATCATTTTATTTTCAGCTTATTTTTTTGTCTTTTTATGATTCATGTTTTCTTATCCATTCTACCATTTTCTTTTTCTTGATCGGTGCATTAAATCCATTTACATTCAATGTAATTATCAATGGGCATGAATTTACTTTGGCCATTTTGCTTTGTTGGTTTTTGGGTTTGGGGATGTGTGTGTGTGGTGCTTATACTTTCTTTGTTTTATAATTTTTTCCTTGTAGAATTAATTTTGACTATGGGTTTTCTTATTATTTCCTTCATTGCTGTTGTTTCAGTGTTTACTGTATCTTTATGATTTTCTTCTTTTTTATTTGGTGAGGAGGCTTATTAATTTTCCTCAAGATTATCATGTAATTTTCTTCCTATCTTGATATTGTCTTGGCTTTCTTTTCATTTTGAAGTTGTCTACACTTTAATCCATTCCTTTAACTTTGTAGTTGTCATCACTTACAAATTGATATTTCTGGTTTAATAATTTTAGTCTTGCAGGTGTGTGTGTGTGTTTTTTTAATTTGATATTTCTACATCTGGGTTGATTTTTGGGTGATGTTGTGTGTATTAACCTCAGCTTATTGTCTGCTGTCTTGGTTTTCGGTACAAAGGACTTCCTTGAGCATTTCTTGTAAAGGTTGTTTGATTTTTTACAAATTCTCTTAATTTCTGTTCATCTGGAAATGTCCTAATTTTGCCATTATATTTTGTTGTATATATAATTCTTGGTTGGCAATTCTTTTCTTTTAGGATTTTATGTATGCCATTCCATTGTCTTCTTAACTGTATGGTTTCTGCTGAGAAAGCAGAGTTTAGTCTTATTGGTTTATAGCTAATTTTATGTTTTTCCTAAATTGCATTCATAGTTTTTCTTTGTCTTTGGCAATGCTGATTATGATATGTTTTGGTGACTTTATTTTATGGCATGTCTTATTTGGTGTTCATTGACTTTCTTGAATGTATATCTTCTTCTCCTTCATGATATCAGGGAATTTTTCTTCCACTAAATCTTTTGACAGTTTACTATGTGCTTTGTGTGTGTTCCTGTTCTGAAATTTTGATCACATGTAAGTTATTCTTCTTGATGGTATCTCACATAATTCTTAGGCTTTCTTCATTCATTTTGTGTGTGTTTGTGAGAGAGAGAATAGCAGATTTCTATTCAGAAATTTGTTTTCAATTTTGCTAGTTTTTCTTTCACTGATTGAATTTTATGTCAAAATCCTTCCAATGGGTTAGTTAATTCTGCAATTTTAACATTTCTTTTTTTGGGGATTTCTAATTGCTGTTTTGTTGTGTGGTTTTTAATTTTTCATTTATTTTGTCAGTGTGTTCATGTTTTGTGTTCCTGAATTCTTCTATAAATGTCTGTGTTTTCCTTGATTTTGTCTTTGATTTGTTTTGTGTTATCTTTTTTGTTGTTGATCTCTTTCATAATCTCTCAAAGGTTCCTAAAAATAATTCTTTTGAATTCCTCATCATGTAGTTCCAATACCATTTCTTCTTTCAGATTTTTTGGTCCTGTATTTTAGTCACTTGCTCGAGCTACCCTGTCCTATTTGTGTGTGTGTGTGATTTGCAATTGCCTGTAATCACCAAGAAACTGTGATGTTATTGTATTTATTTGTGGATTTTCCACTGGTTTGCTTTCTCTAGAATGTTTTGTTTGTTTTGTGTTAATACATCCAATTATCAGGGTGGGCCCACTACTCTGGTCACTAGCTTGCCAGCATTGGGTTGCTTGCCACCTTTCTCAAGATGTATTTGGTAATGGGTATGAGTTTGAACAAAATTTTCTGATTGGTAGTCCTGTAAAACAGCTGGGGGAGACTGGATATGTTTTGACTGCCTTTTGTCATTGATCCAGTGCTATTGGAGTGAGTGGTGACATTCACTCAGTGTGTGAGGTGGCAGGTGTGACAGATATGGCTGGGTTGGGTTCCTGAAAAATAATTAGGATGGGGAAAGAGGAAGAAAAAAAGATATAAAGTGGAGCCGAGTAATGGAGAGGGTGGAAATAAGAAGAAAGGAAGAGAAAAGAAGGATAAACTGTAGTGTGGCATCAGTGAAAGTGCACCAAGCATGCTGTGGAGGAACTCTGTACTGTCAAACATGGAGGCAGTTGGGGTACGTGTTCTCAAGTGTGGGTTGGTTTTGGTGTGTAGTACATGCTGCTGTTCATAATGGCATTAGAGGTGAACCTATAGATGATAGAAGCAGCAAGGGCACTGAACTTACTCCATGGAATAATATGCCATGAACAATGGAGGCTATGGTTTCCCAGTTTGCCACTTGTGAGATCATGCCCTATAGACATCTGAGGTAGGAGGTGGTGGCCCTTGATTAGCTGGAACATGCCTCAGACTAGCAATAGGGAGGAGTAGTGAGTGACAGGGAGATATGGGAGTAGGGAAGGTAGGTTTGGTGGAGAACCAGATGTAGGAGTGGGAGCTTAATCAGTCATTGGGAGGGTGGTGCTACAATAGTTGTGCTTCTGGCCACTGAGATGTTGTGTAGGGAAAAGGGGGAGATCAGATCTCTGTGAATATTAGTCGCTGGTGTGGGTGCTGATGCAGTCTTAAGCGAGAAGAATCAGCTATGTGGTTATTGCTGCAATTGGCATACTGCTTGCAATAAATCAAAATGTCCACACTGTACTGAACCAGTTGGCAATACACTGCTTCATATATTTCCTTGTTTGCTGTTTCTGTTCCATTTCTCCTTCTAATCTGGTTTTTTTTTTTTTTTTTTTTTATCTACTTCCATATACTTTCCATTGAATTTCATGTTCCGGGATTGTCCCTGTTTCATTTGGTTCCTCAGATTTTAGTTGTAGAAGATCTCAGTAGTATATCTGCTTAATCCTCTAACTTGGATCAGTTTCTCTTTTTTGTAGGGGGAAGGGGGTGAATGTTGACTTGAAAGAGTTCTTTATACACACCGGATAGAGGTCCATATAAGATATAATTTGCAAATATTTTTTTTCCCATTCTGTGTATTACCGTATCATTTTCTTTTTTCCTTTTTGTTTTTCAAAGAATTCTACATCCTTTTTAAATCCTGGATAAAATTATTTACTATACAACGTGTATTGTGAATTTTGTGAAAGTTTACAGAGCAGATCATCATGTACACATTCAACACATCATACACTTTGCTTCATCACAATGACCACAACCCTTTCCATGCACCTTCAGTCTATAGTACCTACCTCCATTCACTTTTAACTCCTGCATACTTCCCCATATCTTCTGCCACCCTCATCCCTTCTTTACAAACCTCCATGTTACTGTATATTATCCTCCCTCTTGCTCATGTTAACATGTGTCCACCCTCTAGCCGTGGATCATTTTCCTTTCCTACCACCAATGGAAACCATATTGATGGTTTCCTTTGAAGCATGAATGATTTTAGTTTTGATGAAATTCAACTTAACTATTTTTTTCTGTAGTCATTTGTGCTTTTGGTGTAACATAAAAAAAAAAATTTAAAAAAAAAAAACTTTCTAACCCAAGATTATGAAGAATTGCTCTTATTTTTCATCTTGGTAATTTAGACTTTTAGCTCTTATATTATATTATGGTCCATTTTTGCTTAACTACTATGTATGGTGTGAGCTCAAATTTCAGATTCATTCTGTTTCATGTTGATATTCAGCTGCCCTACCCCATGTTTTGAAAAGACAATTCTTTCCTACATTGAATGCCTTGTTACCCTTTAAAAAAATAATATATCATAAATCATGATTTCTTTTTAAACCATCAATTAATTGTATTTTGTTGGTTTATATTTCCATCTTTGTTCCAGTAAGACAATCTTGATGACTTTTGCTTTGTATTAAAGTCATGAAATAGGAACTGTGAGTCCTCCAACTGTCATCTTTTTCAAAATAATTATCTCTTTGGTGTCTTATGTTTACCTATAAATTTTGGGAACAATTTGTCAATTTCTGCATAAAAGTCAGATGTAATTTTGATAGGAATATCCTAGAATATGTAGATCAATATGGGAAGTAGTACTATTTTAACTTGTGATACTTGAACTTGAGATATTTTTTGCATTATTTAGGACTTCTTTAACTTTTTCAATGATAACATGATATTTTTTAAGTGTGCAGTCCCTATAGTCCTTTGTTAAATTTATTCCTGCGTATTTAATTATTTTGATAGTTTTGGAAATGGAATTATATTCTGGTTAATTTTCAGAGTTCTGAAACAGTTTATTTTGACAATTTTTTTCCCTGTGTTTCCATGGCTTTTATGGAGGATGTGCTTTTTAGAGGCTTTTACTCTGCAAATGCTGAAGTACTAGTCCCTTTCTTAAAGATTTGATAGTATTTAAAAATATATTCTCATTATATTTGTTGTCATTTTGTTGAAATTTAAATGGGATAGTTTACTACATTTAAAACTGTTAAAGGTTGTAAGAAAAATAAAAGAAAACTCTGTGCCTTTTGTTTGCCCTATAATTGAAAATCTTCCCAAATCATCTTATTAATGCTGAAAGGTTATTTTAATGGAATATCAAAAGATTTTCTAGGCCAACAACTGTATTCATTATAAATAATAAAACATGTTTCTTGATTTCTATTATTTATGGTTATATTTAAATCTCTTATATTGTCTAATATGGTAGCAGATCTCCTGTGTTGTTCTTTAAGTATAAAAAATGGCTTCAGTGTGTCATTATTAGGTCCTTAGGAGTCCTAGTGTGGCATTGTGGATTAATGCACCAGACTGCAAAGCCATTTGAACTGCAAGGTTGGCAGTTCAAGCTCACCAGCTGCTCCTTGGAAACCCTATACAGGGTCACTATGGGTCCAAGTCGACTGGACGGCACTTAGCAACAACAATAAGAATTAAGTCAAGTTATTTGTGCTCAAGAGCTAACTGAAGGCTTTGTAGTTTGAACCCACCTTGTGGTACCATGGAAGAAAATACTTAGTGATCTGCTTCTGTTAAGATGGTGGTGTGCCGTGGAGTCAGTTCCAACTCACACAACCCTGCAAAGGTTTTCCAACGCTGTAAATCTTTACAGGAGCAGAAAGCCTCATCTTTCTCCTGTGGAACAGCTGGTAGTATCGAAATGCTGACCTTGAGGTTATTAGCCCAACTTGTAACCACTATGCTACCAGAGCTCCTGTAGCCAAATAAAAACCTATAGAGCCATTCTGTTTTGTAACACATGTGGTCTTCATAAGTGATAATCAATTTTACAGCAACTAACTAACCTGGTGTAGTGCTGTGGGCTAATGCGTCAGACTGCAAAGTTGTTTGAACTGCAAGCTCACCAGCTGCTCCTTGGAAACCCTATACAGCGTCGCTATGGGTCAGAATCGACTTGACGGCACTTAATAACAACAACAAACTAACAACAACATGGATTAATTAAAATAATGTTTGATGTTGATTTTTGATAAATAATACATTTCTCAATTACCAATCCTATTTTACTAGGAATTGGATGTGGAATTCTATCAAGTGCCTTTTCAGAATTTAAAGATACAAACATACAGAAATTCACACATCACTTCTGTGAATTTAAATGATGTTAATCTGGTAGCGTAGTGGTTACGAATCGGGCTGTGAACCTTAAGGTCAGCGGTTCGAAACTACCAGCCGCTCCGCGGGAGAAAGATGAGGCTTTCTACTCCTGTAAAGATTTACACCCTTGGAAACCCTGTACAGGGTCGCTATGGGTCTGAACCGACTCGACGGCACTTAACAACAACAACAATGTTTTTGAAATATTTCTTAATGATAAATCTGTGAAGCATTTGTATTGTTATTTGATTAATTGTTGATTTTGAGTATTTAATATTTCATTGAAATGTTTTCAATGACATTATTGCATCACCATGTCAAGATAAAATAGTGACTACGTTTTATATTCAATTATAATTTCCTTCTCCCTAACACTGAGATCAGACTTTTAGATTGCTTTTACTATTCCCACTCTCATACTCATCTACTTGGTATTGCTGAATATGTTAAGTATTCTTAGTTCTCAGCTACTATTAGCTTTTGCATTAGTGTATATATTTTATTTTTCAACAATTATAAGAAAAACATCAGGTGGAATAATAATGAGGCATAAGAGTAAGAGAAAAAGAGAGCAAACAGCTAAGGCATTAGCTAAGGCATATTAGAAAACACGTTTAAATTTTAATAGCAATCCTCATTTATCAGTAGAATAATAATTGTCCTCTGTCTTTACTGAAAACGATTCCAAAAGAAATAATTCTGAATTTTATTAATGAGATAGAGAGGGAGAGAAAGGAATTTAAAGCCCATTAAAGGACATAATAGGCAAAAAAGGAACGGGGGAGGTCTGTTCTTTTTTACATCTCAAACTAATGGCATGCTTGCCGCAGTGAATTCCTTCATTGGACCATGGCCTAACTGCTTTGATTAGTTCTTGGATTAATACTAGTAACTGCAGGCACAACTGTTATGTATTTTTATGTAAAGGAAAGCTAAACAACATGATGTAAATATATATACTTTTAAATGCCATTTATCTTTCATTATTGAGAGAGGAATTATTTTTAAAATAAAGGGAACTAATTTCTTAAATATTTTAGGGGTAATGAAGTCCTGGTGTGGCGCCCTAGGATAAGCATTTGAACATAAGGTCGGTTTGAGCACAAGGTCGTTGGTTCAAACTCACCAGTTGCTCTCCAGGAACCCTATACAGGGTCGTTATAAATCGAAACCGACTCGACGATACCTAACAACAACAATGAAACTCTGATTATAAACGATTACAAACTTTGAAATTTGAAAAAAAAAAATGTTTTCATTCTGCTAGTATTTTGAAAGAATTTTAGATATACAGTGATAAAATTATACAGTGTTCCTATGTTTCCTACACAAGTTTCCCTAATGTTAACTTACTATGTTGTTAACAGCCATCGAGTTGGTTCCGACTCATAGACTCTGTATATGGTTTCCAAGTGAAGGAGAAACAACTTGAGTTAGCTGTTCCTCCAAAATGGAGTCCCTATTGTTCTCTCCCTCTTTTGGGCGTCTAACAGTATAGGGGTACATTCCCAGAGGCAGTAATGCCAGATGGAACCTGAAGTAACCTGGGAACAGTAATTGCTGTTGTTGTTGTCATCAGAAATAATGTTCTTTCAACACTTGGAACAAAGTGTAACCGTGGACAGAACTTTAGTGAAATGAAGCGAGAAAATAACTTCGGAACCACGTGGAAAGCGCTGGTCACCCATCTGGCATCTCTCTAAAGGAAATGAAACTGCAACCTTTAAAGAAGAATAAAAGCCAGGGGACCTCAGCCTGTTCTTGGGACTTTACCTGTGGAATAGACGTACTGTCCTGGGTTGGTGGTCAGATGGTCTCCAGTCCACCGCCTGAGGGTTCCCCAGCATTCTCTGGATGATGCATTCGTTCCCTTTGGTCTGGTGCGTTTGTGAAATATTCCTTTTCTCTGCAATTTACACCTTAATTTGGTTTGATGTCTAACTCTGTTTTGGAAGAAACCTTTTCTAGAGTCTTGAGATGTACCACAGGATAAGCACTCTACCGCAAATCAGTTTGAACAGCAAGATAGGCTGTTCAAACTCTCCAACCGCTCCTCGGAAACCTTATACAGGATCACTATCAGCCAGAAGTGACTCGATAGCACTTAAAAGCAACAACAACATCTTATAAAAAGTGTGCCTTTGATGCCTTTGGTTTCACTTTCATGCAGTCGAGAGGACCCTTATTTACCTCACAGTACACCAAGGAGCAACTAGTGGGTTTGAACCACCAACCTTGTGGTTAACAGTCCAGTGCTTATCCTACAGCATCATAATCATAAGCAAACTGAACAAAACCAGGAAATCAACTTTGATACAATGCTATTAAATAAACTAAAGAACTTTCTCCAATTTCACAAATTATTCAACTAATTTCCTTTTCTTTTTCCAGTATCCATCTTGAGCTTTGTCTCTCACGATATTAACAATGCCTTCCTCTTTCCATGCCTTTCACTAGTGTGACACTTTAGAAGACTGATAAATTAGTGGTGTTTTTTTGTAAGTTAGAAAATAAAATGATATGCAAACCACTGGGCAAAGAAATACCCTCTAGATTTATGGGGAATTCCAGGGTCACATGACTAAGATTCTAAGCCTGTAGACTAACTATGTCTAAAGGTTCTTCTCTCAGTGGAGAAAAATAGAAAGATAACAGAAAGCCAATGTCCTTCCTAATATTTACTGTATTGCATTCTCCAGAATATTCAGCTTATGGAATAAAAGAAGACAAAAACTATTAATTTTCTACATCTGAATTGAATAAGTCAGTACTTACTTGAATGAGAAATGGATAATAATCTTCCAAGATTAAAATAAAGTAATTAAACTGATCAGAGAATGATTCTTTTGAAAAACAGTATGAAATTGAATATGAAGATAACCATGTTTTCATGTTCATTTAATCACCCATCTTTTTAGATCTCTTATTCACAAATAAATGGTAAAGTTATTGAAAACAGTATCCTTTTCAGATGATTGAAATTTTAAATAATAATAATGAGGAGGAGGTATAGAAAGGTTTCATAAAAACACTGTAATCATATTATTGTTAAGATACTAAGTGATTACCTATTATAAAAAATAAATAAGAGTCATAGAGCTTAAAAGCAACAACACATTTGTTAGGTAAAGTCCATTTTACAGAAAACAGATTATTAGAAAAATGCTTTCAAGAAAGTTTCTCCCTTGAAATTATACTAAGTTGCTTGACTGTTTTTTGAATATTGGTTTCCCTTGCTACTATTGTAAAATGGACACTTGAGTTGCATAGAAAGAAATGCTGGGAAACATGATTACAGAAAGCTTGTAAGCCAGTCTTCAGCCTAAAATTTATTGGAATACCTAAAAGGGGTTCTAGAACTTGTCCAGTGAAATAGGTCTATTGCGGAGCCTTTGCAGTGTGTAGGACCTTAAGTGGAATCCTGAGCTCCATCCAGAACCTTCTGAGCTGGGACATTCCCACTAGAAAGGACAAGAAGACCAGCCTGGAACAGCTAGAGTGATAGAAGATACATCTTCAAAGAAAGATCATCAGGAAAAACCCAAAACAAAAATGATAGTATGACTGCCTACTACAAGAATAATAAGCAAGTTGTTCTCCGGGAAGTCATCAAGGCAAGCAATCCAGTTCCTTCAGGACAAACCCTCCTTGAAAACTGAAACTCAAAGGGAACACATGAGCAGGCATGTAAGCTTGCTGGCGACCATGTTGGTCTACTGGTCAATGGAAGATGGGGAAAGGCTGCAATTAAGACATTGGCTGAGTTCAACCATGTTTCATAGACTCCTGTTGACCTGTAGATGAGAGAGAGAAGAGAAAGGGCTGGGTGGTCCAAAGTGTGGTGAGATCTGTGGACACCTGAGCCTATGGACAAGGACATAGCCACAGAGGGCTATAGCTGAGAGTGAAGCATCCAGCTGATATGAAGTGAGAGAAGACATACAAGAACACCCAAACTTGCAGATAGTACCCATTTGACCTAACCTCGATGGCTTGATAATCAGAACTCGACTAGAGGAAGTTAAAAAAAGAACAAAACAATTTTTGATAAAAGAAATGAGGGTAAATTGCTACAATTTGATGAACTTGACCTCTACTCATGGAGGTTGTTGGTGGTGGTGAATGCTGTCGAGTCTATTACAACCCATGGCGACCCTGTGTAGGGCTTCTGGGGAGCTTGAACCTTGTGGTTCAAATGACTTTGCAGTCTGATGCATTGGCTCACAGCGCTACACCAGGACTCCATATACTCATGGAGGTAGTAACTCTAAATACTAACAGAGAGGGAAGGAGTCTTCACATCAAGTATCAATGCTATCCCCTCTGTACACAGGGTAGATAGAGATGGCCAACTTAGACACTGGCTACCTAAAATGAGGGGGCGATAAAGACACGAAGTGACTGACTTAGAAGGTTTCAAGTGAGAGTTTAGTTTAAAAATGTGTGTGGGAGGAGGAAGAATCCCCACTGAATAGTTTTCATGTTGTCTAGATGGATCTGGTTAAAAGAGAGGGCATAAGATTCTTATGATTCAATAGTGAGTAATTGTTATCCTGACCAATTGCGACTGTCACAATTGTAAAGGTAGAGGTTTTATAACAAAAACGGGGGAGCAGCTAGAAGAACAGAAGATACTTCGTGAAAGAAAGACCATCTGGAAAAATCCGAAACAATAACAGCAGTGTGATTGATTACTACAAGAACAAGTAAGCTGTTCACCCAGGAGCCATCAAGGCAAGTGGTCCGGACCCGTCAGAGCAAACCCCCCTTCCAAGACTGAGACTCAAAGGGAATACATGAGCAGGCATGTGGTCTGGTGACCACATTGGTCACTGATAAGGGAAGAGGGGGTAAAAACAGCAATGAAGTTGCAAGCTAAGCCCGACCACATTCAATAGACCCCCGTGAACCCAGGTGGAGACCTGGATGGCCAGCAGTATGGCAAGACCAGGGGCCTCCTGGGCCCAGAAGCAGTGACATGGCCACAGAGGACTAGAGCGGAGAGTGAAATGTCCAGCTGATTTTAAGTGAGGAGAGATACACAAGAACACCCATACTTGCAGATAGTACCCACTTGACCTGTC
This sequence comes from Chrysochloris asiatica, assembly GCF_000296735.1. Lineage (NCBI taxonomy): Eukaryota > Metazoa > Chordata > Mammalia > Afrosoricida > Chrysochloridae > Chrysochloris > Chrysochloris asiatica. The sequence goes on along the minus strand of NW_006408569.1, from coordinate 11,883,342 downwards.
TTCCATGGCTGGATGATCAGAACTCGACTAAGAGGGAAAAAAAAAGAGTAACCTGCTGCAATTTGATGAACTTTACCTATACTTATGGATGTAGTAGCTCATAAAAGGGAACAAATCTTTACAGCGAGAATCACTCCCACCCCCTCGGTACACAGGGTTGACAGGGATGGGCAACATAGACATTGGCTACCCAAAATGGGGAGGGGGTCTATAAAGGCAAGAAGTGACTGGCTTAAAAGCTTTCAAGAGGGAGCCTAGTTCCAGACAGGGTGGGGGAAGGTAGAATCACCACTGAATGATTTCCAATCCATTGGGACCCAGCTTGTGAAAGAAAATGGGAATAAGACTCATGTGGTACAATAGTGAATAATTGCCATCAGGACTGACTGTGAGGTTAAGAAATATAGAGGTAGATGTTTTGTTTTGTTTTTTTTTTTTTGACAAAAGGAAGTGAGTGATTGATTTTGCAACCCAGGAGCGGAGGTCCCTGGGACCATCAAGTAAGAAGAACGGAGAGCGGGACCCTACTCAGACAGGCAGTGATGCCAGGGATGAAGACAGAGATGATGATGTGGACAGATGGAGCAGCTGGCTGTGGAAGATGATGTGGACAGGGGACACTGGACTCAGGGAGAGAGAAGGACTGTGTGCTAGTGGCCAGGGCGGGCCTGTGTGATGTACTCTCTGGGGTATTTGATGATGCATGGGAGGATTGTAATCATTGCAATAAAACAAAATACAATTTAAGAAAAAAAAGAATAAATACGTTTCCCAAAGTTCTTACAGTCCAGGAACAGAGGACCTTAGGATTATCAAGGGAGAAGAGCATGAGTAGAATGTGGGACCTTATCCTGAGAAGCAGCGACATCAGAGATAGAGGCAGAGATGATGACATGGAGAGATAGAGCAGTTGAGGACTTCAGACTCATGAAAAGAGAAAGGCTATGTGCTGGCTCCAGGAGCCAGGCTTGCAGGATGTGCCCTTTGATTTTTAAATGACTATATGTTCCTGAGTGATTTTGTGTAGATTAAAAAAATAAAATAAAATAAAAACAAGGAATAGAAGCAAATACTGTTGTAATCATTGCAATGAAACGAAATATGATAAGATGAGTATAAAACTGGTGTTCTCCTATGGAAACTATCACTCAATTCACAATAAAAACTTAAAACAAAAAAGCACAAAAAAACAGGGGAGCACTTAATCTTACAGTCCAGAAACAAAGGACCCTAGGACCATTATGGAAGAAGAGCACAAGTGGAATGCGGGACCTTAGCCAGAGAAGTAGCAACACCAGAGATGGAGGCAGAGATGGAGTCATGGAGAGGGGTTGTGGCTGAGGACTTTAAATTCATGGGAAGAGAAGGACTGAGATCTGGTGGCCAGGAGGCAGACTTGCAGAATGTGCCCTTTGGTGGTGTAAATTATCATATATGCCTGAGTGTTTAAAAAAAAAAAAAAAAAAGAGATAAAATGAAAAAGGAACTCTGGTAGCATAGTGGTTACGAATCAGGCTGCTAACTAACCTCAAGGTCGGCAGTTCGAAACTATCAGCGGTTCCGTGGAAAAAAGATGAGGTGTTCTGCTCCCGTAAAGATTTACAGCCTCGGAAACCCTGTGCAGGGTCACTATGAGTCGGAACCGACTCCACGGTACTCAACAACAACAACAACAAAGTGAAAACAGAGAAATACTGTTATCTGATGGTACACGGAGGGGATTATAATCATTGTAATGAAATAAGGTGTATGATTTGGTGAATGTAAAATTGATGATCTGCCCTGTAAACGTTCACTCAATCCACAATAAAAACCTTAAAAAAAAAAGAAAAGAAACTTTCCCTCTAGATTTTGTACAGTATTTTACTCCCCCTATGTTAAATGTGTATTAAAATATAATATAAAACCACAGATTTGTTTGTTTTGACTCTTTTTTTCATTTTTCAATTTTTAAAATTAAGTTAAAATTCACAGAACATAGAATTGACCTTTCTGAAGTGTATACTTTCGTTTTGCAGTATGTTCACAAGATTGTGCAGGCTTTCCTGCATTCCAGAACATTTCCATCACTCCATAAATGAATCTGTATATATCTATTACCCATCATTAGCAATTGCTCCCTCTACTCATCCTCTGGCAAACATTCTTCTAATTTCTGTCTCGATGAATTTACATATTCTGGATATTTCACATACATGGACTCATACAGTATATAGCTTTTTAATATCTGACTTATTTTACTGAGCATGTTTTTATGATTCAATTGTTTAGTAGCATGTAAGAGTACTTTCTTTTGTTGTTCATGGCTTGGTAATATACCATTATATGAAAAAAAAAAAACATTTTGTTTATTCCTCAGTTGATGATAGTAAGGTTGTTTCTACTTTTTGGTTATTGTGGATAATGCTGGCATGAACATTCCTATACAAAATTTTGATGAGGATATATATTTTCATTACTCTTTTTATTTGCTTATTTGATATTTGTATATCTTCTTCAGAGAAAAGTCTATTTAGAACTTTTGCCTATTTAAAAAGGGAGCTCTGGCAGCATAGCGGTTATGAGTCAGGCTGCTAACCTAAAGGTCAACAGTTTGAAACTACCAGCCATTCTGTGGGAGAAAGGTGAGGCTTTTCTGCTCCCGTAAAGCCTAGAAAACCCTATGCAGGCTCACTATGAGTTAGAACCGACTCAACTGCACAAAACCACTACCACCCATTTAAAAAATTAATTGGACTATTGATATAATTGTTGTCAACAAGTAAGAGTGCTTTATAGATTCTAATGGTAAAATCTTATCTGCTAAATATTTACTGATGAAGGTCAAAGAACACAGCCTTTGGTATGTGTTGCACCTTAATGTAAAGAAAACAAAACCTTAACCACTGGACCAATAAACAACATCCATAAAAATGGAGATAAGATTGAAGTTGTCAAAAACTTCATTTTGCTCAGATCAGTCATCAACACTCATGGAAGCAGCAGTCAAGAAATCAAACGATGTATTGCATCAGGCAAATCTGCTGCACAAGGCCTCTTTAAAGTGTTGAAGAGCAAATATGTCATCTTGAGGACTAAGGTACACCTGACCCAAGCCATGGTATTTTCAATAACCTCATAAGCATGCAAAAGTTGGATAGTGAATAAGGAAGATCATAGAAGAATTGATGCTTTTGAGTTATGGTGTTGGAGGACAATACTGAAAGTACTATGAACTGCCAAAATAACAAATAGATCTGTGTTGGAAGAAATACAGTCAGAGTGCTCCTTGGAAGTCAGGATGGCCAGACTTCATCTTTTATACTTTGAGCATATTGTCAGGAGGGACCAGTCACTGGAGAAGGATATCATGTTTGGTAAAGTGGAGGGTTGGAGAAATAGAAAAAGACCCCCAGCGAGATGGATCAGCACAGGGGCAGCATCAATGGACTCAGTCATAGTAATGATTGTGAGGTTGGCCCAGGACCGGGCAGTATTTCATTCTGTTATGTATAGGGTTGCTGTAAGTCGATACTGACTTGATGGCACCTAACAACAACAACAATCTGATAAATTATTTGAAAATATTCTCTCGCATTGTGGAGGATATATTTTACATTGTCTTGATAGTTTCCTTCATTACACAAAAGAATTAAAGTCCAATCTATGTATTTTGACTCTTATTGTTTATACTTTTTGTGTCATGTCTAAGAAACCATTGTCAAATCCAACATAACAAAGATTAACTCCATATTGCCGCCCAAGAATGTTACAATTATCGGTCTTACATTTAGGTCATGTATGCATTTTGGGTTAAAATGTTAGTTGTACTGTTGTTGTTAGGTGCCATCAAATCAGTTCCCACTCATAGTGACCCTATGCACAACAGAATTAAATGCCTGGTTCTGTGCCCTCCTCACAATTAATATGTTTGAGCCCATTGTTGCAGTCACTGTATCAATACATCCTGTGGAGTGGTAGTGGGGTTTTCCTCTTTTTTACTGGACCTCTACTTTACCAAACATGATGTCGTTTTCCAGGAATTGGACTCTCCTGATAACATGTCCTAAGCATGTGAGAAAAAGTTTTGCAACTCTAGATTCTAGGGAGCATTAAGGCTGTATTTCTTCCAACACGGACTTGGTTGCTTTTCTGGCAGTTCAGTGGTATCATGGTAATTTCAATAATCTTTGCCAACACCATGATCGAATTGCATCAGTTCTTCTCTGATCTTCCTTACTCATTGTCCAGCTTTCGCATGCATATGAAGTAATTGAAATAGCCATGGCTTGGGTCAGGCAGACCTCACTACTCAAAGAGACATCTTTGCTCTTTAACTTTAAAGAGATATTTTTCAACACATTTGCCCAGTACAAAGTTTCATTTGATTTATTGATTGCTGCTTCCATGAGCTTTGATTGTGGATCCAAGTAAAATGCAATAATTTACAACTTCAACCTTTTGTCCATCTATCATGTTATATATTGGTCCAGTTGTTAGAATTTTTGTTTTCCTTACATTGAGTAGTAATCCATCCGTACTGAAAGCCTTGGTCTTTGATCTTCATCAGCAATTGCCTCAATCCCTCTTCACTTTTAGGAAGGAAGATTGTTTTAGCTGCATATTGAAGATTGGTAATGAGCCTTCCTCCAATCCTGCTGTCACCGTCTTTTTTATATAGTCAAGCTTCTCAAATTCTTTGCTCAGCATACAGACTGAGTAAGTATGGTGATAAGGTACATCCCCTGCACACATCTTTCCAGATTTCAAACCATGCAGTATCTTCTTGTTTTGTTTCAACTATTGCCTTTTGCATGGTGTACAACTTCCATATGAACACAATTAAGTGTTAAGAATTTCTAGTCTTTGCACTGTTATTAATAGTTTGGTATAATCCACATAGTAGAATGCCTTTGCATACTCAATAAAGCATAAGTAAACATCTACCTGGTATTCTCTACTCTAAGATCAATTTGATGTCAATAATTCCATGTCCTCTTCTGAAACTCATTTGAATTTCTGACAGCTCTCTGCCTATGTACTGCTGCAATCATTTATGAATCATCGTCAGAAAAATTTTACTTGTGTGTATAATGATATTGTTCTATGATTTCTGCATTGTGTAAGATGACATTTCTTTGAAATGGGCAAAAATATGGATACTTTCCAGTTGGTAGGCCAGCTAGCTGTGTTCCAATTTTCTTGGCATAAATTAGAGTGCTCCATCAGTTTGTTGAAGCATTTCCATTGGTATTCTTCCAATTTCTGGTGCCTTGTTTTTTTGCCAGTGAGTTCAATGCAGCTTGGACTTTCTAAAATGCTATTGGTTCTTGATTTTATGCTGCCTTCTAAAATGGTTGAACATCAACCAATACTTTTTGGTGCAATGACTGTTTGTATTCTTTCCATCTTCTTTTGATGCTTTCTGCGTCATTCAATATTTTGCCCATAGATTTTTTACTACTGCAATTTGATGTTGTTGCTAGATGCCATTGATTTGGTTCCAACTCATAGTGATCCTATGCATAACATAATGGAATACTGCACCATCCTCACAACTGTTGTTAAACTTGAGTCCATTGCTGCTGCCATTGTGCCATGTGCCAAAGGGTTTTCCTCTTTTAAACTGATCCTTCACTTTACCAAGTATGATGTTCTTCTGCATGGATTGCTATCTCCTGATAGTATATCTGAAGCATGAGAAACAACATTTCACCATCCTTGCTTCTAAGGAGCATTCTGGCTATACTTTTCCAGCACAAATTTGCTTGTTGTTCTGGTAGTTCATGGTACTTTCAATAGTCTTTTCTAACACAATAATTCTAATGCATCAACTTCTACAGTCTTCCTTATTCATTATCCAACTTTCACATGAATATGAGGCAATTGAATATACCATGGATTAGGTCAGGCGCACCTTAATCCTTAAATTTTGCTCGTGAAAACTTTAAAGATGGCTTGTACAGCACATTTTCCTAATGCAATATATTATTTGATTTCTTGGCTGCTGCTTGAATAAGTATTGATTGTGGATCCAAGCAAAATGGAGTCTTGATAACTTCAATCTTTTCTCCATTTTTCATTATGTTATTTATTGGTCCACTTGTGAAGATTTTTGCTTTCTTTACACTGAGGTGCAATCATGAAGAAGGTTCTATGAAGTGCAATCCATGAAGAAGGTGGTATTTGATCTTCATCAGTATTTTTAGTCCTCTTCACTTTCAACAATTAATGTTATATCATTTGAACACTGCAGGTTGTTAATAAGTCGTTTCCAATCCTCATGCCGTATTCTTCACGTAATCCATCTTCTTGGATTATTTGTTTAGCACACAAATTGAATAAGTAGGTTGAAAGAATACAACCCTGGTACACACCTTTCCTGATTTTAAACCATTTAGTAACCCTTTTTATGTTGGAATGACTGTCTCGTGGTCTATGTATAGGTTCCTCATGAAAATAATCAAATGTTCTAGAAAACTCATTCTTCATAAAGGGCGTAGCTTATCATTATTCACACAGTCAAAAGCCTTCATATAGTCAGTAGCATAAGTAAACTTTTTTCTAGTATTCTGTGCTTTCAAACTTTTTGCTTTTCAGCAAAAGTAAACTTATTTCTAGTATTCTCAAACATCAGTCATGATGTCCGTCATTCCACGTCATCCTCTGAATCTGGCTTCAGTTTCTGGCAGTTCCCTGTTTTATGTATTGTTACAGCCATTTTTAAATTATCTGCAGCGAAATTTTACTTATATGTGATATTAATGATATTGTTCAATTATTTCCATATTCCATCATTGCACCTTTCTTTGGAATGAGCACAAATATGAACTCTTTCAATCAGTTGGCCAGGTAGCTGTTGTCCAAATTTCTTGGCATAGATGAGTGAACACCTCCAGTGCTGCATCAGTTTGTTGAAATATTTCAGTTAGTATTACAGAAACCTTGTTGTTTTGCCAGTGCTTTCAGTGCAGCTTGGACTTCTTCCTTCAGGACCATCAATTCTTGATTATATGCCATCTCTTGAAATAGCTGAATATCAACCATTTCTTTATTTTTTTTGTGTGTGTGTGTATTACATGATAGTTTACATGGGGGAACTTTAGTTTTACATCATTCCATCGTATATCATCTCATTGCCATGGTTCCAATCCCCTCCATGCATCATCAACCACTGAAAGGGTATATCCCAGAAACCC
>NW_006408569.1:11856123-11868442 GCF_000296735.1 Chrysochloris asiatica | reverse complement strand
TAGGTATTGATTATTTGTTGTCATTATATTCGGTTTTTTGTGGTGTTGCTGCTTCTTTGTTCTGTTTGTCTTTCTCTGTTGAATTCATGCTTTGTGTGCTCTTTCTTGTGCATTTCCTTATAGTTTTAATGTTTTCGTGTTCTTCTTGGGTTCTCATTCTCTTGGCATGCTGTGAAGTGTTAATTTTCTTTGAGGTTGCCTTATGGTCTATTGAATTCTCTGTCCATTTAGTGCCGTCTATATTATCCTGTAATTGACCTGACCTTCTCCCTATCTGAGTCTCTTTTCCTACGTGATTACTTTCCTTTACATTGTACTTGTTTTGGTCATAGACTGACCTCCCAAACTCTCTGAGTTTGTTCTTATAGTTTTTTTCTGTTACCAATTCTTCTTTTTGTTGACTTAATTCAGGGAGGTGCTGCCACTTATGTCAATCTCTGGATGTTGTCTGTTCTTGTTGGTTCTCAGTCCTAGCACTGTGTATGACATATGTTACTGTTGCTGTGAAGTGTCACAGAGTTAGTTGTGACTCATAGTCACCCTGTATAGGCTTTCCGAAGAGCTGCGGGTGGGTTTGAACCATCAACCTGAGGTTAAGAAATGAGTAAATCATAAGCGATGCGTATTATTATCTGCAAACCAGATAATAAAACTAGAAACAGACAGATCAAACAGTGATATGGGTTGAACTGAGTCATCCAAATATGTATTACAAATCTCTGTGCCTGTGGTTAAAATACTATTTGGGAATGGGTTATCTTTGTTATGTTAATGAAGCAAGATTAGTTGAGGTTGAATCTTGAGTAAATTTCTTTTGAGATGTGAAATATATTAAACAAGAAAATGAGAGGAATAGAAATAGGGGGAGATTGATGCCAAGCAACATGGAGATAACCAAGGAACAGGAAAGAAACTGAAAAAACAAGGCTCCTGCAGAGAAAGCCTATCTCCCGTGTTTGCGCTCTGAATTTGTACACCTAGCTACCTAATAAGTGAGAAAATACATTTCTTGCGGCATTTCTGTCATAGCAGTACTAGATAATAAAGCCAAGCACAGATTCCATTAATACGTAGTGTTTTTCAAAAATAGCATGCCAATTTTAATTGAATTAATTTAAATTTAATTGTGTATTTTATGACATCTTATTCCAAGCTGTATGCAATTTTGACTTAGTGTTGCTGTTGTTAAGTGCTGTAGAGTTGGTTCTGACTTATAGCAACCTTGTATAGGGTTTCTGAGGAGTAGATGGTGGGTTTGAAGCACAAACATTGCAGTTAACAGCCCAATACTTATCCTACAGTGCCACACCAAGACTCCTAGTACTCTTTAATGTATTTATTACTAGTTATATTTCAGCAGCAACTAATTACAATATTAATGATTTATCTTATTTGGGAGAAAAAAGCATAGTTAAAGGAAAAAGCATGTTATAATCTTCCATTCAGGTCAACATGCCTATGGGAAGTCTAGCAGTTCAGATTACAAGTTCCCCCAGAGGTGATGTTTTAGAATTTATGGAAGTAAAATAATAGCTATAGTATGGCCTTGGAAACTAAAACAAATTGAATGGTGACAAATATCAATTTTCTTAACCACATGATCTGAACAGGTCTACTTAAGACATATTTTGATGTTCAGTGAAGGCATCAGAATACATTAAACTTTCCCTTTTATTTTTCACGTAACATTTGTTTGTTAGTTGTTTTTAAGTGCCTTCAAGTCAATTCTGACCCATAGCAACCCTGTATAGGGTTTCCAAGGAGCAGCTGGTGAGCTTGATCCACTGACTTTGCAGTTCAAACGACTTTGCAGTCTGATGCATTAACCTACAATGCCATACCAGGACTCCTTGTTCGTTAGTAGGTTTGGTTTAGTCAATTGCTACTTATCTCGCTACTGTGTACTACGGAACGAAATACTGCCTGGTCTTGAGACATCCTCACAATTGTTGCTGTGTTTGAGCCCACTGTTGCTGTCAGTATGTTAATTCATCTTGTTGGGGTCTTTATATTTTTTGCTGATCCCTCCACCCCTATTTTTCTAAGCATGATATAAAATTTGGTTTACTCACTATAGCTAAAAATCTGAAGAAAAATCCCCTTAGTATCCACTTGATTTTTTTAGGTCACTCAGTGGATAAAAAACAATATTTCTATCTAAAAGGTTCACAGATTATAAACCTCAAGAGTGTCACAGTTTTTGTAGGCAGTTAACCCTCCATTTTTCCTCTTCCTCAACCTTGTATAAATTATTTACTTTTAAAATGCATCATGTTGGCTGAAAAAATTCATAGTTCAAGCAACACAAAAGAAGAGAGGGCAATGATATATTTAGAAGTATGAAAAAAGTTGCTGTTTGAGACAGAGCTCACTTAGAAATGCCAAAAATACATGGAATCATTTGAGTAAATTCAGCTTCCTAAATTCTGTAGAGACCTAAGGGCCCTATAATCTAAACCTTCCATTGAGCTCTAAGTCACCCAGACATAACACAACTGTACCTCATTCTTCATTATACCCAATGTGACTTTCAAAATTCAGTCTCAATTAGTTCAGGGAACAAAAACACCGATTTCTCCTTTAGTCCATTGTAGAGGACTATCAGATGACAAAGATTATTTTCAAAATAATGTGTTCCTTTTTCCTGATCATTTTATTCACCCTGATTTCCCTTATCCAAATCTATGTTCATAAAGAAGCAAAACAAAACAATTCTAATTTAGACTGAAGATTGTTATATCAACTGTACCTGAAGATGAATTTTAGTTTTATTTCTTCATGAAATATTGGACTAAAATATTTTTGATAGTCTCTGAGTTATGTAAGCTCAATTACTATGTGCACGTGCATACATGTAGGTGTGTTTTTGTGTATGTAAGTGTTACTGTTTGTGATTTTTTTCATATATATTTTATCACATTCAAGTAAAAACATACACTATATTATGGTTGTGTCTACTATAGCTATGTTGTTGTTGTTATGTGTTGGTTCCAACTCATAGCAACCCTGCATAGGGTTTCTGAGGCTGTAAATCTTTATGGGAGCAGAAAGCCTCATCTTTCTCCTGTGGAACAGCTGGTAGTTTTGAACTGCTGACCCTGCAGCTCACAGCCCAATTCCTAACCACTATGCTACCAGAGCTCCTTACTATGGCTATAAGGGAACTAAAATGTCATCTTTTCCAGTAGTCATGGAAGTGTCATACCTTTCTACTAACTTACCTAGTAAATAAAGCTAAATAAAGCATTATAATTTTCCATTATGAGTCAGAATAGCCTTGATGTCACTTAACAACAACAAAACCTTTGGAAGTCATGTAGCATCACTTCTGTAGTACTCCATTGGTCAAATGAGACACAAGTCCCTCACATGCAAGAAGATAGGACATATATTTCACTGCTTGATGGTAAAAGAGTCAAAAAAAAAAAATGCAGCATATTTTAAAGTCACCACAAAGCCATTGAGGTGTCTTGAGCACAGGATTAAACAAATCTGACTTAAATTTAAAAGGATAACTGAATGTTGTCGGGAAAACAGACTACATTGGGGAAAGAGCAGAAGCAGAGACAGCAACTAGAAGGTTATTACAGTGGTTCAGGTGAAGGAAAATGGCTTTGGCAGTAATAGGAACAGTGAAATTTTTAAGAAGTTTTGGGATCTGGCATCAGTTTGAAGATAGAACTACAGTATTTGCATGACAACAATGTGAGAAAAAAGAGAAGTCAAGGACTGACTTCTAAGTTTTAACCTAAAATTAACTTAAAGCATTCAACATGAAGTGGAATATTATAAGACTGAGTTTCAGAATCAAGAAGTTGGTGGTTGGGTATCAACAGTTCAGTGTTTCTCCAAGTTTGAGTTGAGATGCTAATTAGATATTTATGTAGCAATTGGATGTGTGAAACTGGTGCTGAACAGATTGCTTAGGATAAATTATATAAATTCTATACATATGAAATGTACTAAATCAACTGCCATCATGTCAATTCAGACTCATAGAAAACAGAGTAGAACTGCTCCATAGGATGTCTGAGGTTGGAAATCTTTATGGAAGCAGATTACGTAATTTTTCTCCCTTGGAACAACTGGTGGATTTGAACTGCCAACTAATCAGTTAACAGTCCTATGTTTAGCCCGCTGTGAGTAAGAGCACTGTAGGAGCTCATGATGGAATTAAGTCATAATATTAAATGCAAGAGGACATCTCAGGATTGAATCCTGGGAAACTCCAATACTTATATGTTGAGAAGAGAAAGAACCAAACAAATAATATTCAGGAGCAGCCAGTGAAGTTGGAGAAAAATAAGACAGTGTTGTACCTGGGGATCTAAATGAAGCGTATCAGTAATCAACTATGTTAAATATTACTAATAGATAAATAAATAAATAAAAAAGCTAAAGAATCAACCCAAATCTTTGTTAGTCTGTAGGTTATTGTTGACCTTGTAAAGAGTAGTCCTACTGTATTATGGAGTACCAGGGTGGTGTAAACAGCACCTTCAGCTGCTAATTGAAAGGTTGAAGGTTAATGTGTACCCTGTGGTGTCTCAGAATAAAAACCGGACAAAGTACTTCCAAATAATCAGACATTAAAAACCCTATGGAACACAGTTTTAGCCTCACACACTTGGGGTTAACAACTAATCGGCAACTGGTTAGTGTAATGATAGTGATTAAAGTCTGTTTTTAGTGAACTCAAGCATAAATTGGAGGGAAAATACAGCATGAATGTATAACTCTTTTGAAGAGATTTTCTATGAAGGGAAGAAAACATGGTAAGGTAGCTGAAGATATATCAGGTTAGATAATGAATTTTTAAAAACATTTTGTTGTGAATTAAGTGATGGTTTATAGAGCAGCTTTATAGTCAACAAATCATACACTTTGTTTCATTTCAATGATTGCAATCCTATCAATGCGACACTACTTACTCCCTGTGATTGTTCCCATTCCTCCTTTTTTCCTAACCCTTCAGAATTTTGTCCTTAGGCAAATGCTGTCCTTTTGATCTTGAATGGTTGGTCATTCTATGGTCTACAGACTTTTAAAATGTGGGGCATATAGTAATGCATGAGTTTGAATTAAATCAACTCATGTCATCTTTATATTCTTTTAAGAAATTATAACTATTATTTAAAAATTTTACTTGAATTTAAATACCATTAGTGTGACAATGCTGGGAAAGAGACTATGTGGATCTGTGGATTAAATATTACAAAACATTCAATATTATAATATTATAAATATTATAAAATATTCAACAAAAACTACCACACATTCATTGCAAAACCAAACAAAACATGATTTTTTTTTGAAAAAAAAAACATGTATACCACTGAAACATTTTTTTCAGAAAACTTATTGGAGACACATGATCTTAAAAAAGAAGGGTAATGGGAAATGATGTGCCTTACATAAAGAAGTGGTTAGTGGGGAGGGTGATCAGTGTAGCCTATTATTTCATTGCTAAATCTGCCACTAACAGTTGTGTGACCATGAATGAGTTATTTATTTTTAAATCTCTGTGAGCTCTTGTTTTCTCGGTAGTATTATTGTGAGGATATAAGTGGTAGGTGTTAAAAAAAAAAAAAAAAAAAAAAAAAGCAACAAAAAAAAAAAAAAAAACCTTGAGAATATCTGATGCAATGAACTTGTTCACAAAGTGGCAGCTACATCTACTTTTCATTTATCTCATTACCTTATATTTTACGTTTATGATGCTAGTAAAATAAGTTACTATTCAACTATTTTGCTCATTATCAACATATACTTAGCAGTAACCAACACTGAGGTGCAAGGTGAGAGTAAACTTGGCAGTAATGACTATGGGTCAACTTGATTGGGCCACAGTTCTTAGTGGTTTGACAGTTATGTAATGATGCAAATTGGCAGCTACATAATGATGTAGTCATTTTGTAATCTGATGCAGTCATCCTCCAGTTTCACATAACACATTTGTCAAATAGCATCCTGGTCTTTGAAACCTAACCATGTCTATAACTGAGGAGTGGGTATATTATTAGTACAGATATGACATAAATGATGCTTTTTCCACAAAATCTTCCCAGAATCCTTTTGTTGTGTTTCCATAGTAATTTTCTGACATCTTTATTACTGATGTTTTGAAAATCTTTTGTGAGCAGTAGTTATTTGTTGTTGTTGTTGTTGTTGTTGTTAGGTGCCATTGAGTCAGTACTGACTCACAGCAACCCTATGTGCAACAGAATGAAACACTGCCCTCTCCGGGGCCAATCTTACAATTGTTGCCATATTTAAACCCATTGATGCAGCCACTTTGCCAATCCATCTCGCTGGGGTCTTCCACTTTTTCTCTGACCCTCAACCTTACCAAACATGATATCCTTCTCCAGTGACTGCTCCCTCCTGATAATATGTCCAAAGTATGAGAGCCAAAGTCTGGCCATCCTGGCCTCCAAGGAGCACTCTGACTGCACTTCTTCCAACACAGATCTATTTGCTGTTTTGGCAGCCGATGGTACTTTCAGTATTCCCCTTCAACACCATAACTCAAAAGCATCAATTCTTCTATGGTCTTCCTTATTCACTGTCCAGCTTTCACATGCATAAGAGGTTATTGAAAATACCATGGCTTGGGTCAGGTGCACCTTAGTCCTCAAGCTGACATCTTTGCTCTTCAACACTTTAAAAAAGTTTTGTGCAGCAGATTTGTCTAATGCAATACGCCGTTTGATTTCTTAACTGCTGCTTCCATGAGTATTGATGGTTGATCTAATAAAAATGAAGTTTTTGACAACTTCAATCTTTTCTTCATTGATAAGAATGATGATTATTGGTCCAGTTGTGAGAATTTTTGTTTTGTTTACATTGAGATGCAATCCATACTGAAGGCTGTATTCTTTTATCTTCATCAGTAATTATTTTAAGTCCTCCTCACTTTCAGCAAGCAAGTGTATCATCTGTATATTGCAGGTTGTTAATGAGTCTTCTTCCAATCCTGAAGCCACATTTTTCTTCATATAATCCAGCTTCTTGGATTATTTGCTCAGCATACAGGTTGAATAAGTATGGTGAAAGAATACAACTCTGTCGCACATCTTTCCTAATTTTAAACCATTCACTGTTCTCATGTTCTTTTCGAACAGCTGCCTCTTGATCCGTGTAGATTCCTCATGAGCACAATTAAGTGTTCCAGAATAGTCATAGTTCACAATGTGGTCCATAGCTTGTCATGATCCACACAATTGAAAAGCACAGGTAAATTTCTTTCTGCTATTCTCTGTTTTCAGCCAAGATTCATCTGATATCAGCAATGATATCCCTCTTTCGATGTCCTCTTCTGAATCTGGCTTGAACCTCTGGAAGTTCTCTGTCAATGCATGGTTGCAGCCATTTCTGTATTGCCATTAGTAAAACTTTATTTGCATGGGATATCAAAGATATTGTCCGATAATTTCCACATTCTGTTGGAATTATTCAAATTTACGTACTAACCACTAAAGTCAGCAAGGATGAAAAAGAAGAATTCTACCAACTTTTTCAGTCTTATATTGATCAAACATGTAATCAAGATATATTGATAATCACTGGCGATTGGAATGCAAAGTTTGGAAACAAAGAGGAGGGATGAGTAGTTGGAAAATATGGCCTTGGTGATAAAAATGATGCTGGAGATCGCATGGTAGAATTCTTCAAAACCAATGATTTGTTCATTTCAAATACCTTTTTTAAACAAGGTAACATATGGACCTCACCAGACAGGATACCCAGAAATCAAATTGACTTCATCTGTGGAAAGAGTTATTTGTGCATGCATCTTATTTTCATAGAAGGAAGAGTGTTGTTGTTGTTAGGTGCCTTCAAATCGGTGCCAACTCATAGCGACCTTATGCACAGCAGAATGAAAGACTGCCCGATCCTAGGCCAACCTCACTATTGTTGCCACGCTTGAGCCCATTGATGCTGCCATTAGGCCAATCCATCTCGGAAGGAAGTGTAGTGTAGTATTATTAGGAGAACTTCCTCTGCTATCAGAAACACCTGAATTAAATACAGTCTGCCATCTACCTACTAGCTAAGACTGGATTAGAAACATCTCTTTGTGTTTGTTTCTTCATCTAAAAATATAGACAACAGTAGTAGCGAACTTATGTGGATTTTAGTAATATATATTAATTCTAGGCCCAGAGTGAGAAACATAGTGAAGGCTTAGTAAATATAATGTATAATTGACTATCAGCATTTTAAGGGTGGGAAATAGGTTTTGACACCACTGTTTATTCCTTGCTGTGTGTAATGCTGTATATATTGCACAATTTAGTGTTTAAATTCTTTTAGAATTACAATAATGTTAACTAAAGCAATGCTAAACATACCAAGATTATTCATCTTTTGGCTTTGAGGCAAAGAGGAGAATTGTTGAATTAGGGCTTGAAAAAGGAGTCTAGCCTATGTATATTAGGGAAATACGTTATGCATCGTATATCTTATAGTATATGCTTGTTGTTGTTGTTATTGAGTATCAGTGAGTTGGTTCCAGCACATAGCAACCCTGTAGAGGGTTTCCAAGAAGCAGCTGGTGGGTTTGAATTGCCAATCTTGTGGTTTTCAGTCCACTGCTGATGAATGAATGTTATTTTAAAGATACTGAACATACAATTACAATCCTGGTTCTTGTTTTAGTTTTAAACTTCAGAAATTTATTTTCAAAGAAAAATAAGTTTAAAACCAGAAGCATCAACTGAAGGAAATGATTAAAAAAACAAAAAGCAAAACAAAACTACAGGAAAACTTTTCTCCCATTAGCTATCTTTATGATTTCATGAATCAGACAACATATCTGCCGCATTTGTCATGATTTAATTGTAGTTCAAAACATAAAGTTTAACTTAAAAATAAATATGTCTGCTTACCTCTTAAATAGTAGACTTGTAATTGTGATAGTTGTCACATGAACATGAAATAACACACAGACCTGGCAGATAAGCTTTTCTTGAGTGTGAAAAACAGAGAGAATGGAAATGACACAGCAGACTATAAATTGTATAGTTTCCTCAAGGAGTCTGTGAGAAGAATTATAAAAGTAAGGGTATCACAAATGTGTGCTTGTGTACGTGGATATGGTTTGTGTATTTGTAAGAGCATGGGGATTAAAAGGGCTCTATTTCTGTGTAGATCTAAGTACAGAAGAAAGAAAAATGGACAATGGCACAGAAACGTAGGAAAATCTAACCCATTTCTTAATCTAGCTTTGGTACATTCAGAAAATGAATGTCAGACTCAAATTCCCAAAAGACAATTATGTTCACAGTACTACCATTCAGTTATTCATTAATGCCTTCAACAAATATGTCTTGAACATCCATGATATGGTGAGCTATACAGGCACTGGGGATAAAAAAAATTCCGTATGACTAGGTGGTGAGAGAAACAGGTAAACAGATTGTAGAATATTCAGATCTAAAACTCGGGGTGGGGGGGGGAGAATTATTTTGCATATTGGGCAATCCTAAAGATAGTGGTGGTAGTTTAAACAAAGGAGTAGGTAAAATTCTCCAGGAAAAATATGAAGAAAACATCACATTTAAGGAAAAAATGGGGTGAAAAATTGAAAAGATTGAGAAAGAACAATTGTAAAGGTTAGAGGAAGACCAAGGCACAATGATGAGGAGAGTTTCAAGAAGAAAACTGTCACTCTCAAAAGCAGCAGAGATAATACAAATAGCAAAAAATGTTAATGGATATTCAATTCCTACCATAGAAACTCACTGATGTTATACTTTAAAAAATTCCATAATCTGCTTGCAATCTACTTTTTTCCAACAAACATTTCCTTTTTTTTTTTTTTTTACCATGTTTACCAGGAGTATTCAATGCATCATGAACATGCCCTGCACTTTCCTACCTCTGTAATTTTACTCATATTTCCAAATAGAATGATGTCTCTCTAGATGAGCCACACTTGTCCACATTCTAGGCCCATCATTTCTGTTAGTGTTCTCCTGGTAATAGTTTCAATTTTGAAACTACTATAGCTTCTGTTTTCCACTATTTGTCTGACAGTTTGACATACTTTGGGGGATTGCATGTTGCTGTGATGCTGGAAGTTATACCACTGATCTTTTAAATCCAAATAGGGGCACTTATCGTGGGCAGGTTTCAGTGGAGCTTCCAGACTAAGATAGACTAGGAAAAAGGAGAGACTGACCAATTCCGAATGGTCAGCCAATGAAAACTTAATGAATACCAGTGGGACAGTTTCTGATATAATGCCAGAAGCTGAGCCCTTCATGTTGTAATTGATATCCTAAGCCCTACTGTTGTTAGGTGTTGTTGAGTTGCTTCTGACTCATAGTGACCCTATGCACAACAGAACGAAACACTGCCTGATCCTGCACTACTCTCGCAATGGTTATTACATTTGAGTCCATTACTTCTGCCACTGTGTCAATCCATTTCATTGGGGGTCTTCCTCTATTTTGCTGATCCTCAACTTTAGCAAACATTATGTCTTCCTGGAACTTGTCCCTCCTGATAATATGTCTTAAGTACAAGGGATGAATTCTCACAATCCTGACTTTTTTTTTTGCTTTCTCTGGTGATGTTTCTGGCTATTCCTCTCTCTCCCATTCAAGTGTATATTTTACAATAGTAGGCAAGGGAAAACAAGGTTCAACAAACAGCCAAGCATCTTAACATCATTTTCCCACTTTTACGCATTCAAACCATGCCTCAATCCTTATATCCACGAACCCTGTTTTCCACATTTGTGCTCAGATTGTTATTTACCTCTGTCCCATTTAGCCCATGTAAACCTGACTAACTATTCTCCCATCTGCCTTATTTTTCCTTTCCCTTTCCCCTTCTAGTGTATTGCCCCCCATCCCCACCCAGCACCAGACTATACTGTGTCTATTACCCTGTGTTACACTATCCTGTGCCTATTCCTTACCCTGTGCTCCACCTTCCTCTCCCTACCTCCCCCTCACCCCATCCCCTACACCCCAGTAACCACCACCACCAACAACAAAATAATAATAAAAAATAAAAGATAGCTGTTTTTTTTCTCTTTCAGTGTGGGTAATTTTCTTTATCTTTTGCAATAATGGCTTTTTGTTGTATTTCTCCTTTTGTGACTGACTGATTTCACTCAGCATGTCCTCAATGTCCATCCATGTTATGCGGTGGCTTGCTGCTTCCTTGTTATTCTTCAGGATAGCTTAGTATTCCATTGTGTGTATGTACCACACAATTGTTCCATAGATGGGCACTTAGGCTGTCTCCATCTTTTTATTATTGTAAATAGTGCTGCTATGAACATTGGTGTGCATATGTCTACTCGTGTTATGGCTCATATTTCTTGTGGATAAATACGAAGTAAAGGACTTGCTGGATCATAAAGTATCTCCGCGGGAGAAAGATGAGGCGTTCTGTTCCCGTAAAGATTTACAGCCTCGGAAACCCTGTGCAGGGTCGCTATGAGTCGGAACCGACTCCACGGCACTTAACAACAACAACAACAAAAGTATCTCTATTTCCAACCTTCTGAGGAAGCAGAAGGTTGTTTTCCATAGTGGGTGGACAATTTTGCAATCCTAACAGCAATGTAGTAGGGTCCCAGTCTCTCTACATCCTCACCAACACTTATTGTCCTCTACTTTTTTGATCGTTGTTGTTATTGCTGGTGTGAGATGATATCTCATTGTTGTTTTCATTTGCATCTCTCTAATGGCTAGTGATTGTGAACATTTTTTCATGTTTGTTGGCTGCCCAAATCTCCTCTTTGGTGAAATGTCTATTCATGTCCTGTGCCCATTTTTTAATTGGGCTATTTGTCCTTTTCTTGTAGAGGTGTTATAGGTTCCTATATATTTTGAAAATTAGTCCCTAGTCTGATGTATCATTGCAAAATATTTTTCCCATTCTGTGGTCTCCCTTTTTACTCTCTTGATGAAGTCTTTTGATGCATACAAGCTTTTAATTTTTAGTATGTCCCATTGATCTATTTTGTCTATTTTTGTTTAAGTTTCAAAATGTTTGTTTGTCTGTATATGCCCTGCATTAGAGCTCTCACATTTTTCCCTATTTTTTCATTGATGACATTTGTAATTCTGGGATTCACATTTACGTCTTTAATCCATGCTGAGTTGGTTTTTGTATAAGGCTTGAGGTAAAGGTCTTGTTTCAGTCGTTTGCATATTTCTTTCCAATTCGGCCAGCACCATCTGTTAAAGAGACCATCTCCTCCCAATGCAATATATATAGGTACTTTGTCGAAAATCAGTTGGCTGTATGTGGATGGGTAAATTTCTGGATTCTCAATTCTGTTCCATTGATCAAT
>NW_006408569.1:11840272-11854965 GCF_000296735.1 Chrysochloris asiatica | reverse complement strand
ATATTGGTCTATAATTTTCTTTCTTAGTGATGTCCTTCCCTGGTTTTGGTATGAGGGTTATGCTTGCTTCATAAAATGTATTAGGAAGTTTTTCGTCCTCCTTTATATTCAGAAATAATTTGAGTAGAATTGGTGACAACTCTTCCCTGAATGTCTGGTAGAACTTACCAGTGAAGCCATCTGTACCTAGACTTCTATTGGTTGGGAATTTTTTGATGACCTGATCAATTTCTTCTATTGTTATGGGTCTATTCAATTCTTCAACTTCACTCTTTGTGAGTTTAGGTAGGTCGTGTTTTTCTAAAAATGTGTCTATCTCCTTTAAGTGTTCATATTTGTTGGAGTACAACTTTTCATAGTATTCTGTTATTATCCTTTTGATTTCCTTTGGTTCCGTTGTAACATTGCCCATGTGGTTTCTAATGCGTGTTATTTGTGTCTTCTCCCTCTTTTCTTTTGTTAGGTTTGCCACTGGTTTGTCAATTTTATTAATCCTTTCAAAGAACCAGGTTCTTTTCTGGTTGATTTTTTCTATAGTTCTTCTGTTTTCTATATCATTTATTTCGGCTCCGATCTTTATTATTTATTTTCTCTTGGTGACTGTTTCTAGTTGCTGGAGATGTTATATTAATGTGTTAATTTGCTTCTTTTTTCTTTTTGGATGTGCACATTTATCACAATAAATTGTCCTCTCAGCACCACTTTCACAGTGTCCCAAAAAGTTTGGTATGTGTGCTTTCATTCTCGTTCATTTCTAAGAATTTTATGAATTCATGTTTAATTTCTTCTATTATCCAGTCGCTCTTCAGCAAGGTGTCATTCAGGCTCCATGTATTAAACTTTATTTCCTTGGTCTTCTTATTGTTGATTTCTAATTTTATGGCATTGTGGTATGAAAAGATGCTTTGTAGTATTTTGATGTTTATACATTTATGGAGGTTTGCTTTGTGACCTAACACATTGTCAATTCTGGGGAATGTTCCATGTACACTGGAAAAGAATGTATATTGTGCTATTGTTGGGTTAAATGCTCTGTACACATCTGTGAGGTCAAGCTGGTTAATTGAGCTGTTTAGTTTTTCTGGAGCTTTGTCAAGTTTCTTTATGGTTGTTCTATCCCTTTTGGAAAGTGGTGTATTAAAATCTCCCACTATAATTGTAGATTTGTCTCTTTCTTTCTTCAATTCTAGTAGGGTTTGCTTTATATATCTTCGTGCTCTTTCATTAGGAGTGTAGATGTTAATTATGGTTACATCATCCTGCTCAATTGACCATTTACTCATGAGATAGTGTTTTTCCTTATCTCTTATGGTGGTTTTAGCCTTAAAGTTTATTATATCAGAGATTAGTACTGCCACTCCTGCTTGTTTTTATTGCTCTTAGATTCTTATATATATTTTTTTCTATCCTTTAACTTTTAGTCAAAAATTGTCTTTGTGCATAAGGTGTGTCTTTTGCAGGCAGAATATTGAAGGGTCTTGTTTTTTTATCCATTCAGCCACTCTCTGTCTCTTCACTGGTGCATTTAATCCATTGACATTCAGTGTAATTATCGATAGGTATCGATTAACTGCTGTCATTATGTTAATTTTTTGTGGTGCTGTTTGTTCCTTTGTTCTGCATGCCTTCTTGTGTTGTGTTCATGTTTTTTGTGCTATTTCTTGTAGGTTTATTATTAGTTTTAATGTTTCCTTGTTCTGTTTGGATCTTCATTTTCATGGTAAGTTGTGAAGTATTAATTTTCTTTGGGGTTACCCTATAGTCTGTTAAATTTTCCCTGAGTTTAAGATAGTCTATTGTATCCTGCCATCTACTCAACCTGCTCACCACCTGGATCTCTGATCCTATAATTTTCCCTTCTTTAATTTTGTTAATATTTTGATCTTTGGTTGGCCTCACAGGTCCTCTTAATTCATTGCTGTAATTTTGTTCCATTCTGAATTCTGCTATCCATTGACCGAGTTCCAGGTGGTGTTGACGCATCTGTCAATCTAAGGTTGTTGTCTGTTCTTGCTGGTTTTCATTCCAAAGAACTCCCTTTGGATGTTTCGAAGTGCTGGATTGTCTTTCACAAAATCTTTTAGCTTCAGTTTATCCTGGAATGTTTTGATTGCACCATTGTATTTGATTGACAGTTTTGTTGGATAGACAATTCTTGGTTAGCATTTAAATATACATATTTTTTTTTTTTTTAGCATTTTATATATATATCCCCATTGCCTTCCTGTCTCCATGGTTTTTGCTGAGAAGCCAGAGATTAATCTGATTGGCTCGCCTTTGTAGGTGACACTTCTCTTTTCCCTGGCTGCTTGTAGAATTGTCTCCTTGTCTTTGATTTTGGAGAGCTTGTTTATGATATGTCTTGGTGATTTTTTGGGAGGGGTTATCCTTCCTGGGGTTCTTTTAGCTTCTTGAATGTTTATTTTCTTGTCCTTCAAGATGTTTGGAAAATTTTCTTCCAGTAGCTTTCAACTATCTCTTCTGTGGACTTCTGTGATTCTTCCTGTTCTGGAATGCCAATAATTCTTATTGTTATTCCTCTTCATGTTATCCAGCATGAATCTTAGACTCTTTTCAGATTTTTTAAATCCTTTTTTCTGCTTACTATCCTATCTTAGCAGTATTGAGAGATTTGTCTTCCAGCTCACTGGTTCTGGCTTCATCTCTTCCATTCTGCTCCTTTGCCCTTTCAGTGTATTGTCCATTTCTGATATTTTATTATTAATCACCTGGACTTCTTTTTGCTGATTTTGGATTGTTTCCAATGCCGTATCTATCTTGTTTGCTCCTGTAGCACTTTCCTGACTTCTTCCTTATTTTCCTCCACCCCTTTTTGGAGCATTTGAATTTGTTTCCCCATTTTATTCTTCTGAATTCCTTCTCAGGCAGATCTAGAGCCTGCTCATCTACTGGAAAGTCTGTGTCTGCTTCCAGCTCATTTGTCTCAGTTACTTTTCTCTGGTTTTGCACATGTGTTGATATCTTTAATTGTGTCTTCTTGGACATTATCAACAGTTATGTGAGCTTTTAATGCTTAAATGGATGTATGTTGCTTTTTTTAAAGCTTGCTGAGTGTCTCCTGGTGGGTATGATCTGGAGATAGGCTTCCTTTTTCATGTGTCATGCCTAGCAGCTGGTTTTGGCTCTTGTCCAGATGGCGGGGTACTACAGGTTATGCTTGTTGCTTGGCTATCTGGGCACAATTGTCTCTTCTTGGGTAAGGTAGGGGGATAAAGCTCCTACCACTGGGAGAAGAGTAAGTACAAAAGGATCAAACACAGAAACAATATAAAAGCAGAGACAGAAACCACCAATAAAAAAAACAGTGATTGATACTGTTCACTGGCCTTTGCTGTGCATAGGGTCCCACCTAGGTAAACTATGGGGTGGGTTCCCAAGGTCAAAATGTCATAAGAAGCAGCCTGCAGGTTTCCTCTCTGTGCTGTTGGAAAACTGTGGATGCAATGCTGGACCCTTTTGGGGGTGTGCTCCTTCCTGCCTGAAGGCATCTGTGCTGTGTGGTGAAGGCACGCTCAGGGTGAAGAAGAGAGATATGTGAAAAATTAAAAGTGAAAGATGAAAAATCGGTCACACATCTCCCTTCAGATGCACTGCCTCTGTTTGGTTGTGGTCTTGTCCTGCTGGCTGCTTTGGGTGTGTTGATTCAGAAATCACAGTATTTTGCTTCCACCGGTTTGATTCAAAGCTGACCACCCACCACTTCAAGAATGGCATATCTTCTGGAAACTCTCTTGTCTGTTATCATACCTCTACTACTTCTCATGATTTTAGCAACTAGCTGGTGTCTTAGTTCTCTAGAGCTACTACAACAGAAATACTACCACAATCCTGACTCTTAAGGAGCATTATGAGTGTACTTCTTCCAATACAGTTTTGTTGGTTCTTCTGGCAGTCAATGGTACATTTAATATTGTTTTCCAACACCCTAATTCAAATGTATTCATTTTTCTATGGTCTTCCTTATTCATTGTCCAACTTTCACATGCATATGAGGCAATTGGAAATAACATGTCTTGGGTCAAGTGCACCTTAGTTCTCAAACTGAAATCTTTGTTCCTTGACACTTTAAAAAGGTCCTTTGCAGCAGATTTCCCCAATGCAATACATTGTTTGATTTGTTGACTGGTGCTTTAATGAGTGTTGATTGTGGAGCCAAAGAAATGAAGTCTTTGAAAATGTCAATCTTTTCTCCATTTATTACAATGTTATTATTGTTGTGAAGTTTTTGCTTTCTTTTTATTGAGGTGCAATCCATTCTGAAAGCTGTGGTGTTTGATCTTTATCAATGAGTATTTTTAAGTCATCTTTGCTTTCAGCAAGCATGGTTGTATTGTCTACATGTTGGACATTGTAACAAGTCTTCCTCCAATCCTGATACTAGGTTCTTATTACAATTCAGGTTTTCGGATAATTTCCTCAGCATCTTGATTGAATAAGTAGGGTGAAAGAGTACAACACTGGTGCATACTTTTCCAGAATTTAAAACATTCAGAACCTCCTTGCTCTGTTCTAACAGTTGGTCTGTGTACAGGTTCCTTGTGAGCACAATTAAGAGTTATGGAATACCCATTCTTTGCAATGTTACCCATAGTTTGTCATGATTGACATAGTAAAAAGCCTTTGCATAGTCAATGAGGCATAAATTAACATCTTCTGGTATTTTCTGCTTTTAGCCAAGAACCATCAGACAGAAGCAATGATATTCCTAGTTCCACATCATCTTCTGAATCCACATAAGAATCATTTCAACTGAGTACACCCATGAAAATTTGTAAGCCAGCCACTTTGTGCCTTTATTTCCTTCCATTTAGATATCCACTTTCTAAATCACCCATCCCTATCAACCCAATACTCTGAGGAGTCACGCATGTGCCTTGATGTGAAAAAAATCTTCATTCTTTTTGGAACTTTGAGCATCTGCACCCATAAGTAAAGTCCAGTCCAGAGCAAGCCATCATAATTGCCACAATTTACATCAGCTCACTGTACTAAACATCTCTTTGTTCATTCAGTTGGATTCCGGTCAAATCAGATCTAATCATCCTAATTGGTAAAATGGGTATACGCTTCAACTTTAGACTCCACACACACTTCACTGTACTTCACATCAGCTGATGCCTTCACTGTCAGTGCCCGGAGACTCAGAAGTCCACACAACTCCCTAACTTAAGACCGTCCAGCTCTTCCTCTTCTCTTTCTCAGCTTGTCTCTTTATTGCTGCATATTCCCATACTTCTGCTCATTAAGTAGACTAAGGCGGCCACCAGTGAGCATACCAGGCTGTCTGCTTATTGGCTTCTTTTACATTTCAGTCCTAGAAGTAGATTTTTCTCTGATGGGCACAGACGTTTCCTTCCACAATGAATCCAGCGTCAAACTGCTTGCTTGAAATTCAAAATGCCAGTCATTTTACTTTGTGCAGGTATTTCTTTTAAACATACATCTCCTGTTCTCTCAGAAGTTCTTTATGGGCCTCAGGCTTCCACCTAAGCCCTTTAGTTTGTTGTTATTGTTGTTGCTAGGTGCCCTCAAGTTGATTCTAAGTGACCTTGTTTCCAAGACTGTAAATGTTTGCAGTAGCAGAAATCCTTATCTTTTTCCTGTGTAGTGACTAGTGGGTTTGAACTGATGGCCTTGTGATTACCAGTCCAGTGCAAATTCTACAGCACCACCAGTGTTTCTTAAGGCTCTTAATCTACAAATGATTAAACAAAAAGTTTGTTTCTTCTGGGAATTTCCTGATTCCCCTTTTAGCATATCCAAACAAGTATAGCCTGAATGTGGGCTTACAAGCTCTATGTAATCAAGATATACAATAACTACTTGTGCTTAGGGCCTTGACCTCTTGTTGGCAAGGTGCATCAAGTAGGCCCTGGCCTACTATCAGCTCTTTTGTTTATCTGGCCTGACTTTTGTCTCAGTTGTCTCCAGTAGCAGCTTTTCTTCATATATTGCAGCATAACAACTCATATTTGTTTCAGCCAGTACAGTTAACAACTACCAAAGTAACCTTCCAAAAATCAAAATTTTCACTCACGATAGTCCATTGTTCTTTCTCTTACAAAACCCCATATGTCCTTGGATCCATTGTAACAAAACCCACTTCTGACACCAAACTGTAAACTGACTCTAACCATCCTTCACCAGAGCATTTTTTACTCATGCTAGGTTTGATAATTCATTGCAATTGCCACATAGAACAGAAACACCATACTCAGTTACGGGTCAAAATGTTCATGACACAAATCTCCCAGTTAGGGCAGTCTTTCCTCAGGCATGCTCACAGGCAGGCCTCTCTCTGCCCAGTTAATGTTGCAAAGATCTTTTAGAACTGCTAATAAATGCCCACAGGACACATCACCCCACCATAAGCCTCAGCCTGAAGGTGCTTGGCTCTAACTCGGTGAATAAGCAAACCTAGCTCCCCAAATTAAGTGCCTAGAGGCACCCCAGTTTGCAAGAAAGCCTCCTGCCCAAAGTCACTCAGCTTTACTTGCTCTGTGGGCTAGAAAGTCCACTACTCTATCTTTCACTTTGCTTCTTGATTCTACTTCTGCTGCTCCTCTGCCTCTCCTTCAGTATCACAGCTTTCTGTCCATGGATCAAGGAGGTTCATTGTCCAGGGATCTTGAGAGCCAAAGGATGTACTTCACTCTTGGCTATCCTTTTATGGTAGTGATATACCCCATTCCTGTCTCTGAGGTGTTCATTTTATACACTTGAGAATTCCAAGTTTTTACAATAACAATTAACTCTGTTAATAATCACAATTGCATTGAATCTTCCTCCATTTTTTCCACCCAGACCTATCAGTGCAAAAATGTTTTTTGGTAGAAATTACAAAGACTATGGGTATAAGAGCCTTATGAAGTAATTCACTGCACTGTAGATATCTTTATTCTATTTCTACATTAACTATTGCAAGCAATAATATTAATTGATTATCAATATGCATAATCTTCATTATGTGATAACTCCGATATAGGAGACAACTTCATTACAATGAAAATATTAATTACAAAAATTATCAAAGATAAAATATAGTGCTCTGTAATCCAATTGTTTGGTTCCATATGACAATATCTTTGTGCAATGCTTGGTTCTTGTACTCAAAGTTAATTTTCCAGAAAGAGTAGTAGGTTATTTTTGGTTTAAAAAGAATCCTGTAAATGGGTTTCTGCTCACTTCAGTTAAACTCTGCTCATTTCCTTCTTTAAGGAGTAGAACTTAATTTTCCAAAGTGCTTGAAACTCTTAACACTAATCTTTTGATTCACTGCTGTAAGAACCCATTTACTTGAAGAAACATTGAAAGAAGACAGACATCTATTTCAATGGAAAAATATGTGGAAGTTATTGCACAATGCATTTCTATTATGATATTAATGTGAAATTTGATCTTGAAGATTGTTGAATACTAATTTTCAGGGAATACCTTTAATTTTTTTATTTTGGAATATTTGGAAGAATAGCATAATGATACCATCATGAAAAGCTGCCTACCTAGAAAGAATTGAAGATAATATCTTGCATAGTTCAAAATGATTTTGAAGATGAACATAAAAATTTCATGGGGGTATTGAAGTTATCGATCATTTTATATTATAAACAGCTTAGAAATACCTCAAGTTTCTTTTTAAAAATGTACTGGAGACATTATGAAAGGTGAGATAAATCATGAGCTTTCAGAACTCTCCCAAATATTTATTTCCCTAAAACAGGTACAGAAATCTGAAAGTAGACATATGCATTGACATTTTCTTGACAGATTCATAACCCTATGGTTTCCAAAACTTTAATGTTCAATAACATTTCATTAGTATACTCCAGTGTATTTATTACTATGCATTATTAATATAGATATGTGCCTAGGAGATGTACAGTGTATAATTATTTTTCCTTTCAAAACATAATAGCTTCACACCGGGCTTGTTCAGCTATGATATTTCATCTCTGAATTCTCCTTCAAACTTTCTGGGACTGTGACAGAAATTTGTATTTGAACAGAAAAGCTGTCAAGAAGGTGCTGTGGTACTATCCATCATATTTTTAATCCTGACCATACTTAGATGTTAGTGAGGCTGGCTGTCCAGGACACTAAACAAAGATTAAAATTATGCCTTCTGTTCTTGCACATCAAAGTACCACTGTTATACTAAATTCAATAGGCCTCTGTTACACTCTATTAATTTCTTATTAGTTCTTAGCTATGCAAAATCCAACTATGATGTCACTGTGGTTTAGACATGCACCTTTGATTCCAGAATCAAAAAATGGAACCTGTCACTTCTAATAATCTAACTGGAGATTCTACAAATGTAAATCCTTTTTCATCTTGTCATTCTTTCATGTCTTTAATGAGTTTGCTCACTAACAGTGTAGAATCTTAATTCAACTTTCCAAAATATTAACAGCAATTATAATTGAGCATCTCTAGAAGTATCCTAATTAAAGAGTAATAAAGAGTAATTTATAATACCCGAAGCGTTTGTCCTAAAAAATTCTCATCAATAGTTGACTATATATCAAAAAGAAATTCAAAGACAAGGGAAAACTCAAATCTCCTAACCCAATTCCATTATTTCTGAGAGAAACATCAGTTGGCATAGCAGACAGTTCTACCATTTGTAAAAGCAAGCAAACACTTGACAAACAAATTATCCCAGGATTACCATGCTAAATTTCATCATAGAAAATAGTTGACTTTTGGGGATAGTTTCCAAGATCAGTCTGACAATTACCTTACCTGTAAGATCAGAATATTCTTTCAGAGAAGTTTATGTTTAATTTAGATAAATTGACTTTTTGTCACTATTTAGTTAAAGTTCTCTAAGATCTAGATCCACACTGTCTCTCACTCAACAGTTTTAAATTTATCCACTAAAATTTGGACCACATCAGTAGTAAAAATAGTGTTTATTTTGCTAAATTTTCAGATACAGTTCTTTAAGTTGAAAGAAAACAAAGATTCAGAATTTCCATCTTTGAACTACTTTTTTTTTTTCCTTAAATGTTTTATTGTGAATTATATGGAGCTCTGGTAGCGTAGTGGTTACGAATCGGGCTGCGAACCTTAAGGTCAGCGGTTCGAAACTACCAGCCACTCTGCGGGAGAAAGATGAGGCTTTCTACTCCCGTAAAGATTTACACCCTCGGAAACCCTGTACAGGGTCTCTATGGGTCAGACCCGACTCGATGGCACTTAACAACAACAACATATGATAGTTTACATGGGAGAACATTAGTTTTACATTCATTCTATTGTATGTCATCTCATTGCCATGGTTACAATCCCCTCCATGCATCATCAACCAACCAAAGGGTATACTCTGCAATCCCTCCCCCGTACTCCCCAGGTCTTCATCAAACAGTCGCTCTCCCTCTCTGGATCTAAAGTCTCCAGCTGCTCCATCACGCCACGTCATCATCTCTGCCTCCATTTCAGGCATCACTGCTTCTCTGGGTAGGGTCCCGCTCTCTGCTCTTCTCCCTTGATGGTCCCAGGGACCTCCGCTCCTAGACTGAAAAGTTAATCACTCCCCTCCTTACTATAAAACATCTACCTTTACATTTCCAACCATCACAATCAGTCCTGATAACAATTATTCACTATTGTATCACCAGAGACCCGTCTGCATTTCATTGCATCAGCCCCACCTAGACAGATTGAGTACTACTCACTGGAGATTCTACCTTCCTCCAGGCCCTCTGGATCTAGGTTCCCTCTTGAAAGCTTGTAAGCCAGTCACTTCTTGCCTTTGTAGCCCCCCACCCCCCATTTTTGGGTAGCCAATGTCCAAGTTGCCCATCCCTGTCTACTTTGTGTGTGGAGGGGGTGGGAATGATTCTTGCTGTAAGGACTTGTTCCCTCTTTTGAACTACTGCTTCCATAGGTGCAGATGAAGTTCATCAAACTGTATGAGAATACTTTTTTTTTTTTTTTTTTAAAGAGAGTCCATAGAACTTATCTGGGGATTAAGAACCCTATTTTCAAGGAATCTAAAACATTAGGTGTTTGGTTGGACAAGTAACATTATACAAGGCAAATCTGCCAAACCACAACTGCTTCAGTATTCCAAGACTTGGCATTCCCATTTAACTGTGAATCTCAACTGCTTCAAACTGCACTTCATCATGACACAAGACTTTTTTTTTTCCTCCTAAATATATTGAACACAGAGCACTTTATTCATTTCAGTGTTTTCTGTTCATTACCATCTTACAGTAGCTGAATTTCTGAAAGAAAGTCTGATATTCTCTGCATTAACTACCAGACTGGCTGAATTTCAGCCTAAATCATATGTAGTAGTTTCATAGTAGATATGCATCTTATTACTCAACACACAGTATCTTTGTCTATAATATTAAACCGCTCTGACGTAGACTGTATCTTAGAACTTTTACAGATAGAAGAGCAGCAATAGTGAATAGCTATCAAGCAGTTATTTAGTACTTTGCACATATTTCACTTTATTCTTGAAAATAATGTTATTATTAGGCATACATGACACATAAGGAAACTGATGCACAGAAGGAATAAAAACTTGTTTAAATCTATATAATTAGCAAATGATAGATTTAGGATTCAAATCCTTGTCTTAATTACAATTACTATTGCTGCTCAGTAGTAATCAAAAGGGTAAAATAATACATTTTAAGAGAGATCTATTGTTTTTGGTGTTCTCACAATAACATATGTCCATAATATTGGTATATAAAGTTGTGAAATATCAATCTGAACATTTAAGATTTGTGCATTATATTATTTATGCATTATATGCCAAAAAAATATAAATCGCATAACAGTTTAGAGATTGTAACTCCATCTGTAAACTGAACGTATCTATGGTAGGGTGTCAGTAAAGCAATCTATCTCAGAGAATTTCCTACCAGAATGATTTCAAGTATTATTAATACTTCTACAAGGTAAAGAAGACAATTTTGACAAAGCTTACTCCTTCTTCACAAAGGGAGCCTATTTTGAGGCATCCCCTGATTATTTCCTGATAAATATATTAATCTGGAATAACCAACATTGTAACATTCAGATTTTTTTTGTTGTTAAGTGCTGTCAAGTTGATTACGACTCATAGCGACCCTGTATAGGATTTTCGAGGAGTGGCTGGTGAACTTGAACAGCTTGACCTTGCAGTTCAAATGAACTTGCAGTCTAGCACATTAACCCATGGTGCCACACCAGGACTCCAACATTCAGATAGAAATAGGTCAATACGTGGATTAAAATTTACTCTATAAAATAATTATTGCAGAGTTCCATTTAAGTAATGCTTTCTTCTTTGGTTCTCCTACATATGAATTTAATTCATAAATGTGAATTTTATATATAATAGTTTAGGACCATTAAGCAAAGTGCAGTATAATTGCAGTTTGTATAAAATTTCTTCTTTTACTTCTTGAAGACTTTAATGTGTATGGTGTTTTTGTAAATGTATAGCATTTGAATCATTTAGAAATTGCATCCATCAACTTTTGGGGTTTTTAATGTGCTTTTCTTGACAACAATGTTATAATTAAGATTGCCTCTTAGCCAAGGAGTTTCTTGTGAAGGTGGGTAGAAAGCTATTGTTAGAAACAGTGTGAATAAGTGGTAGATGAATGGGGACAGCAGGAAGAAAAGCAGGCCTTCTAGTGACCAATGGAGTTGGGATATTGATGTTCATAGGAATTAAGGAGCTTGAATAGTGAGGGTAAAACTCCAGAAGATTTTTCAAGTTAGATAGATAAATGGTCTGACATGTAGCTTCAGTGCAGATGGGTATATCATGTATACACATATGAGTTTCTTCTTTTAAGTCCATAAAGACTTTCTTTATAACATGTCCAGACAAGGAAAATGCTGTTTAGAAAACAGAACATCTTCTCTGTTGCTACTTTCTAGGGGAAAATAACAATCTCATCAATGGTGAATGTGTCCCCTAATTTTTCCTTTTAAGGAAAACATCCACAATGTACTTTGAGGGTCCTTTCTCTTAAAAAGTTGTAACTCAGAGCACCAAATGATCCAATCTGATAGTGTTTCCTAACACATTAAGAGAGATTTTGAATTCTTGTAAGCAGTCTAATGGAGAGTGTAAAAGGTACCAGTGTACATATGGAAGTCAGGAAAAGGTTTTGGGAGAGGCACAGA
Source organism: Chrysochloris asiatica (assembly GCF_000296735.1). Classification (NCBI taxonomy): domain Eukaryota; kingdom Metazoa; phylum Chordata; class Mammalia; order Afrosoricida; family Chrysochloridae; genus Chrysochloris; species Chrysochloris asiatica. The sequence goes on along the minus strand of NW_006408569.1, from coordinate 11,842,797 downwards.
AAGAAGTCTGAAAAGAAGACAATAAGCTGGATGTAAAGAAGGCATGTTTTTGTTGTTAAGTTGGTCCCAACCCATAGACACCCTTTGTAGGGTTTCTGAGGAGCAGCTGGTGAGCTGGAACAGCTGACCTTGCAGTTTAAACCGACTTTGTAGTCCAATGCATTAACCCACAGCGCCACACCAAAAAAGTACTTGCTTGTGAAAAAGGTTCAATGAAGTTTTAGAACAGTGATATTTTATATTAAACTTTAGATTGCATTTTACTGTGCTATAATCTCACTGTGGAGTTCTGGAGTGGTGCTGTAGGATAAGCACTGGACTGTTAACTGCAGGGTCGGCAGTTCAAACACACCAGCTGCTCCCTGAAAATCCTACACACAGGGTCGCTATGAGTCAGAACAGACTCTACTTAACAACAACAATCACACTATATTACTCCAAACCTTATGTAGAAATGTGATACATGCAAAACACTTGGTAAGTGGTATTTTGATAGGAAAGAAATACTAGGGGTAGTGGGGCAAGATGTGACCAGGAGAAGTATCAATCTGGTTTTCCATTTCCTAGCCAACCCAAGCATCTTTGGAAACATAGAGAGAAATATTGGGATTATGCCATTATATTTCAGTACTAAAGAAAAGGCTGAATACAGAAGGTTACAAGAATAACATATATATACACAAACACACACATTAATCCCACACAATTTAAATATGTATGTTAAAGGTTTGTTGTTGTTGTTATGTACCATCAAGTCAGTTCTGATTCATAGCGACCCTGTATAGGGTTTCCAAGGAGTGGCTAGCGAGTTTGAACCATAGACCTTGTAGATCAAACCAACATTGCTGTCCAGTGCTTTATCCCATAGTGCCACATTGGGACTCCAAATCATGAGCATTTCTTCATATGCTTATTGGCTGCTTGAATGTCTTCTTAGGTGACATGTCTGTTCATGTCCTATATCCATTTTTTAATTGGATTATTTGTCTTCTTGTTGAGGCATTGAAGTGTTCTATAAATTTTGCAGAGTAGTCCTTTGTCTGAGTTGCCATTATGAAACATTTTTTCCCAGTCTGTGAGTTATCTTTTAAACTTTTTGGTGAAATCCTTTGATGCAATGAAGTGTCTAATTTTGAGGCGGTCCCAGTTTTGTTTTCTGTTTGTGTGTCTTTAGTTACTTTTAATAGTGTATTTATGCCATGTATCAGAATTATTAAGTTTGTCCTTATTTTTTCATTTATGATCTGTATATGTCTAAATTTTACAATTAGGTCTTTAATCCATGTTGAGGTCATTTTTATGTATGGTGTGAGATATAAATGTTGTCTCGTTTTTCTGCAAATGGTTTATAATTTTGCCAGCACCATTTGTTGAAGGAATCCTGGTGTAGTGTTACAGGTTAATGAGCTGGACTGCAAGATAGGTTTCAACTGCAGGGTTGGTGGTTCAAGCTCACGAACCGCTACTTGGAAACCCTATGGGTCATAGGGTTGCTATGACCCGGAGCCAACTCAATGGCACTTAACAACAACAATTTGTTGAACAGATTATCTCTTCCCCATTTAATGCATTTTGACCTTTTGTAGAAAATCAAATGATTGTAAGTGGATGGATTTGCTTCTGGGTTCTCAATTCTGTTCCATTGATCTATCTGTCTTTCACTTTTTTTTTTTATGTTTTATTATTAATTATGTGAACTTGAACAGCTTGACCTCAAAGTAGGGTTGACCATAATGACATGAATACAGTTAAGCTCGGGTGAGAAAAGCACACAGAACCTGCATTTGCTGATGGGCAACAACTTAAAATGAAAAGAAACAGCTGTAAACATCCAGACTTGTCTAGACATGATGGAAACTATTCAGTGGGGACTCTACCTTCCCCCGCATACTCTGAAACTAAACTCCCTCTTGAAAACATGTATGCCAGTCAGTTCGTGCCTTTATAGGCAACCCCCTTCCCCTCATTTTAGGTAGCCAATGCCTAAATTGTCTGTCCCTATGAACCCTGTATACAGAGGGGATCTTTTTGTGATATTTTATTGTTCTTTTGGTAAAGGTTTACATAGCAGTTTAGGTTCCCAATCAATATTTTCTACACAAATTGTCCAGGGACACTGGTTACATTCTTCATAATATGATAACATTCTCATTATTTCCATTCTGGTTGCTCCATTTCCAATCATCTAGTTTCCCTGACCCCTAACATTCTCATCTCTATTTCAATGCAATTGTTGACTGGTTTCATATAGACAATTTTTTTTAAATAAAAGGAGCATAGTACTTACAGGCGATACTCATTCATTTATGAGCCATTCTGTTATTTAGTTACAAGGTGACCTCAGTGTTAGTTTCAGTTCAAGATTTGAAGAGTATCTCAGGCCAATAATCTCAGGGAGTCCTCAAATCTCATCCATTTTCCTTTGATTTTTACAACTTTTTTGAGGATTCGTTCCATATTTTCCTACCATTCTATCAGGGTCCTTGTACTGTGACCTTGATCAGAATGGTGGTTAACAGTAGCTG
>NW_006408569.1:11819451-11837207 GCF_000296735.1 Chrysochloris asiatica | reverse complement strand
CAAGAGTCCCCAGATCTTGCCATACTGCTGGCCAACCAGGTCTCCACCCAGGTTCACAGGAGTCTATTGAACATTGTAGGGGGTTAGCTTGTGGCTTCATTGCTGTTTTTCCCCTCACTTCCCCTTATCGGTGACAAATGTGTTCATCAATCAGAGCTTGTATTCCCATTGAGTCTTAATCTTAGAATGAGGTTTTCCCTGAGGGGACCCAACCACTTGCCTTGATGTCTCCTGGGCAAGCAACTTGCTTGTTCTTGTAGTATTCAGTTGGTCTGCCTATATCGTTTTGTATTTTTCCTTTCAGTCTTTCTTTCAAGAAGTATCTTCTGTTCTAACCATTCCAGGCTGGTCTGCTTGTCCTCTCAAGTGGAAATATCCCACCTCTGAATATTCTGGATGTTGTTCAGGATTCCACCTATAGTCTTATGTAATGCAGAGGCTCTGCAGGAAGCCTCCTTCACTGGGCATGTTCTAGCCCCATTTTAGGTGTTCCAATCAGTTATAGGCAGAAGATGGGCTTACAAGCTTTCTATGGTGATATTTCTGTCTATTCCTTTTTCTCCCCTTCCAGTATCTATTTTATAGTAGTGTGCCAGGGAAACCAGAATTCAAAAGACAGCTAAGCATCTTAACATTATTTCCACCCTTTTCCCCATTCCAACCATGTCTCAATCCCTGTATTCCAGAGCCCTGTTGCTCCAAAATTGTGCATACATCATTGTTTACCTCTGTCCCACTTCATCTTCACATTCATCCTATCGTATTTCATTTCATTGCAATGATTACAGTCCCCTCCATGCATCATCAAATAACCAAAGGATACACCCCACAAGTCCGCCCCCCTGGCTGTCAGCAAACAGCTCCTCTCTCTCTACCTGAGTCCTGTGTCCCCAGCCACTGCATCTGTCCATGTCACCATCTCTGTCTCCATGCCTGGCTTCACTGCCTGTCTGGGTAGGGTCACACTCTCTGCTTCTCTCACTTGATGGTCCCAGGGACCTCTGCTCCTGGGCTGCAAAATCAATCACTCCCCTCCTTTTTACAGAAAAAAAAAAAAAAAAATCTACCTCTACATATCAGACCCTTACAGTCAGTCCTGATGGCAGTCATTCACTATTATACCACAGGAGTCCTATCCCCATTTCCTTTTGCCAGCCCGGTCCCAACAGATTGGAAATTATTCAGTGGAGGTTCTGCCTACCCCTTCCCCGCAACTCCCTGTTGAAAGCTTGTAAGCAGGCTATTTTGACTACTGTGGCTGTGTAGTAAGTTTTGAGATTAGGAAGTGTAAGGTTTCCTACCTTGTTTTTCTTTTTTAAATAATGCTTTACTTTTCTGGAGTTTCTTTATTTCCATATAAAATTGGTGATTCGCTTTTCCATTTCTTTAAAGAATGATGTTGGAATCTGGTTTGGGATGGCATTATATCTATAGATTGCTTTGGGTGTTGACAGTTTCACAATGTTAAGTCTTCCTATTCATGAGTAGGGTATATTCCTCCATTTGTTCCTTGTAGTAGTGTTTTGTTGTTTTCTTTGTATCGGTCTTTTGTTTCTCTGGTAAGATTTATTCCCAAATATTTCATCTTTTTAGTGGTGATTGTAAATGATATTGTTTTCCTGATTTCCTTTTCAAAGCTCTCTTTCTTAGTATAAAGGAATCTAACTGATTTTTGTATATTGATCTTGCACCCTGCCACTCTGCAAAATTTTTTGATGATTTCGTATAATTTTCTAAGTCTTTGGGATTTTCTAAAGTGTATTGTCTGTAAATAGAATTTATTTCTTCCTTGCCAATTTGGATGCCTTTAATTTCCCTTAATTGTCTTATAACTCGGGCTAACATTTCCAGCACAATATTGAATAGGAGTGGAGATAAAGAGTGGAATCTAGTTTTATAGGATTGGTTCATCTACATTTACTGTGGCACACCTTCAGAACTTCTGCTCCAATTTCCTTATTTGTTGGTACCCTTTAGGCTCTAAAGTTTACAAGTGTTCCCCCAAATACCCTAAAGCTGAAATAAGTTCTGTCATTTATCTTTGTGTATATGGAGTTCTGGTGTGGCATTGTGGGTTAATGCACCAGACTGCAAAGCCATTTGAACTGCAAGGTTGGTGGTTCAAGCTCACCAGCTGTTCCTTGGAAACCCTATACAGGATTGCTATGGGTCGGAACCGACTCAACAGCACTTCACAACAACACAACATATGTTGTCTTGACTTACTGAAACACTTCCCTCTTCTGCTATCTGAAGGCCTTGCTTGAACTGCTGACCTTTCCTTTCACTTACATAAATCAACACCAATTCAAATTTCCCTTTTCTGTTTTTCAATCTTATCAATTTTATGTGGATAGGCTCTCCTTATTGCTCTGTGTTCTGTTAATAAACTGAGTTCATCCTGAAATTGATATTTTTATTACATAATTGTGAAGATTGGAAAGGGAACACAATTAAGCTGTTTATGTTCAAGATATACCAAAAGAAGCATAACTTGTCATGGTCTTTCCACCTTCTTACCTCATCTCTAGAAATGTATAATGAGTAAAAACAGTAAAATATGTAACAAAACAAATATATACTCTTTAAATGCCTGGAAATTATAGGTTGATAGATCATTAGAGCTAGAAGGAAAACTTAGAAATATTCTAGTTTAATCATGACATTTTAGATCTGAACAACATGATGCTCAGAGAATTCCAGTAAATTACTCAAGTCATAGAGTTAGGGTGGCACAGCCAGGTCTCAGACATTAGGCTCTTATTAGCTAGTTCAATTTTCTTTTTACTATGCCACAAATAAATTTCAAAAATTTGCACTGAAATTGAAAATTGACTGCAACAAACTAGGAAGACATTAGAGAAGAAAAGATGTGAATGTATTTGTTAATAGCAAGACAGCTTTTATTTGAATGACTGGAATAATGGTATTCAATGCACAATCTCATAAAATGCTTTTGAATAGTAATCTGAAAATAAGAATGGTAATCTACGTCTGAAAAAATCATTCAAAATTAATCGTACTGTTGTTATTGCTGTTAAGTGCTGTCAAGTTGGTTCCTATTCATAGCAACCCTGTGTAGGGTTTCCGACAGCAGCTAATGAGTTTGAACCACCAACCTTGCAGTTCAACTGATCTTTCGGCCCATTGTTTATCCTACAGTGCCACACCAGGACTCCATTAATCTCAATAGGTAACAAGATAACCCGAAAGAATATTATTGATTAGAAATTATTTTGAAAGTATTTTAGGTTTTAAAGTTTAATTGCTACATTTTCACAAGCTCAAAGTGTAACAGTTAGCTTTTGCAACTTAAACCATTTCAAAATTTAGTGGCTTCATAAATTATTAATTTACTTCACAATTCTGCTGGTGTGTTATTTTATCTGGGCTTATATGGATGGGTCCCTTTGTCTCAGCTGGACTCATTTATTAGTGTATAGGCAATAGTGTTCAGGTAGGATCTCTACTTCTGGAGGTTTGTTGATTTTCTACTGGAATTACCAGCATAACTGGGAAACATATCTAGCCAAAGTTCATAACTGGCTCAGTGTTGTTCAAGATGCATTCTCTTAGCCTAAGGATATCTTAAGGCCAGTGAAAATTCAAGCGTTGAGGAAGTAGACTCTGAAACTTAATGGGAGAATTCACAAAGTTACATTGCAAGCAGCATGAGTATAGAGGAATAAGGTAGTCATTTTTAAATCTGTAACACTTCCCGATTAAAAACAAGCACAGCCTCTTACTCCTCCAAATACAGGTCTGGTTTAAATAAACTGAAAAAAAAAAAAAAGTTTAGATTTATGGAAAAAATGTGAAAACAGAAGTACATGTCCCTATTGTTAATATTACTGTGGTACATTTGTTATCATTTATGAACCAATATTGCTACATTAAGGAACACTGGTGGCGCAGTGGGTCAGCAGTTCAAACCCACCAGGTGCTGTGCAGTACAACAGCACGACTGTCTGCTTCCATGAAGATTTATAGCCTTGGAAAACTTATGGGACAATTCTATTCTAGATTTGCTGACTTGGAAAACCTATGAGGCAGTTCTACTTGGGATTTAGACTTGGTAAACCTATGGGACTGTTCTACTCTGGGTTTACAGACTTGGAAAACCAATAGGATGTTAGAAGTCAGAATCAACTAGTTGACAATGGGTTCATGGGTTATTGATACATTATTAAGAGCTACAGTCCATACTGTATTCAGATTTCCTTAGTTTTTTAATTTTTCTCTCAGTACTTCAAACCCACCACTTGCTTTATGGTTGAAAGATGAGGCTTTCTGCTCCCATAAGGATTTATACCTCAGAAACCCTACCTGAGGTCACTATCAGTCGAAATTGACTTGATATCAGTGGGCTTTGGTTTGGTTTAACTTTTTCTCGATTCTGCTTTTTCCATTTCAAGATCACATCCAGGATACTACATTCACTTTAGTAGTCATGTTTCCTTAGGCTCCTCTTTGCTCTGACAGTTTCTCAGAGTTTCCTTATTTTTGATGGTCTTGATAATTTGGACCACAAGGTCAGTTTGAACTGCAAGATCAGGAGTTCAAACCCACCAGCGGCTCCTCAGAAACTCTATACAGGGTCGCTATGGTCAGAACCAACTCAATGGCACTTAGCAATAACAACAACTGGTCAGGTATTTTGTAGAATGTATCTCAATTGGGATTGTCTGATGCTTATTCATGACTATTCTGAGGAAAAGTACAATCTTCATTACAGACAAAAAGTGTCATTTCCATCACATGATACCAAGGAGGCATGATATCCACATGCCGCTCTGGTAGCGTAGTGGTTACAAATCGGGCTGTGAACCGCAAGGTCAACAGTTCGAAACTACCAGCTGCTCTCCGGGACAAAGATGAGGCATTCTGCTCCCGTAAAGATTAACAGCCTTGGAAAACATGTGCAGGGTCACTATGAGTCGGAACTGACTCCACTCCACGGCACATAACAACAACATATCATTGATGATGCTTACTTTGATCACCTCACCGAGGTAGGTTTGTTAGGTTTCTTTACTGCGATGTAATTCTTTTTCACCTTTTCATATTTCATTGTCTTGAAGGATATTATTATGAACAGGCAATGCTTATGGACTGGAGAGTTAGTCTCCATTTTCTTGAAAGCAGAATAGCTCTATGAATTATTTGGAATTATTCTGCATGGGAGTTTGTCTATTTCCTCCCATTTCTTTATTTACTCAATCACTTATTTAAATTACTACAGATGCATAGATACTTATTTTATATTTTTGGTTATAACCCCAAAATATTTCATTGCTCAAATTATTCTTGCTTTGATCATGGGGAGATCTTTCGATTGGCTCTTGTGCCAACTCTAATCCATTACCACATAGATTATTCTGGATTTGTGCCCTTGCCTATCTGTAAGTTCCCACTTCAACAGTGAGGACCATATCTCTCATCACCCATTTATTATTCAATTCCAGTGTTCCATGCACATATATTGTTGTTAAATGTTGTCAAGTTGGTATATGACTCACAGCAACCCTGCATAGGATTTCTTAGGAGTAGCTGGCAGGTTTGAACAATCAACCTTATGGTTAGCAGTCCTGTTCTTATTCTACAGAGCCACACTAGGATACCTGTGAATATATGATGGTGGTAATGGTGGTTATGTGCTGTGGAGTCAGTTCCAACTCATAGTGACCCTGTATCGGGTTTCTGAGGCTATAAATCTTTATGGGAGCAGAAAGCCTCATCTTTCTCCTGTGGAACCACTGGTAGTTTTGACCTGTTGACTTTGAGGTTAGTTCCCTGATTCATAACCACTATGCTACACATGAATGTAAAAAATATGAACCCATACATCTGTGGGAATCAACTTTACCAAATAGAGAAAATTGCTTATATACTGTACATTTTGTCTCATAGACTCGATTCATTTTCGAAGTTGCTCAGATCAGCATGATTTTCTTCCATTTCTTTCTGTGGGTTTATTTCATGCATTTAAAGTCTAGTTAGATTGATTTTTCACCTTTTACATTTCATCCTGATATCTCTGATCATCTTTGAAGGGGCTTCAAAGTGTTCATGGAAAAATCCCATTTTAACTCAAAATTTCTACAAACCTTTTGGAGTCTCATCGTATGATATTTTATACATTTGCATGCAATAATGTTCACTCTTTGTGTTGCAATGTTATACAGGTCTTAACAAATGCACAGTGTCAAATATTTACCATTATAATATCATACATAATAGATTTTGTTTGTTTTTGTTAAGTCTGCCAAGTCAGTTGCCACCCATAGCGACCCTATGTACAACAGAACAAAACACCGCTTGGTTGTGCGTTATCCTCAAGTTGCTGCAAAGCTTGAGTCCATTGCTACTGCCATTGTGCCAATCCCTCTTGTGGATCTCTGTCTTTTTTGCTGATGCTCCACTTGACTAAGGATGATGTCTTTCTCCAGTGTCAGGTGATGTGTCAAAAGTGTGAGAGACAAAGTCTGGCCATCTTGGCTTCTCAGGAGCATTCACAGCAATAAGGAATAAACACAGATTTGTTTGTTCATCTGTCAGTCCATGGCACCTTTAATATTCTTCTCCACCATCATAACTCAAATGCATCAATTCTTCTATGGTTTTATTTATTTATTTATTTCTTCTATGGTATTTCTTATTTATTGTCCAACTTTCACATGCATATTGAAAATATTATGGTTTGGTTCAGATGCACCTTAGTTCTCAAACTGACATCTTTGCTCTTGAACACTTTAAAGAGGTTTTGTGAACCATCTTGCCTAATTAAATGTGTACTTTGATTTCTCACTGCTGTTTCCATGAGTATTGATGGAGGATTTTACCAAAATGAAGTCTTTGACAACTTCAATCTTTTTTCAATATTTGTAGTTGTTGTTAAGTGCCATTGAGTCAGTTCCTACCCATAGAGACCCTGTAAAGTGTTTCCAGGGAGTAGCTGGTGAGCTTGAACAGCTAACCTTGCTGTTCAAATGGCTTTGCAGTCTGGTGCATTAATTCAGGTCACTATGCATGAACTCCTTTTCAATATATCGTGGTTTTTTACTGTTCCAGTGGTGAAGATTTTTGTTTGCTTTACACTGAGATGCAACCCATACAGAAGGGTTTTTTTTAAGACCACTTAGCTTTCGCAAACAAGGCTGTATCATCTGCATATTGCAGATTGTTAATGAGTCTTCCTCCAATCCTGATGCCACATTATTATTCACATACTCTAGCTTCTTGTATTATTTGCTCAGCATGCAGACTGAGTAAGTATGGTGAAAGAATAAGCCCTGGCACAAAGCTTTCCTGATTTTAAACACTTCAGTGTCCCTTGTTCTGTTCCAAGGGCTGCCTCTTGGTTTACGTACAGTTTCCTCAGGAGCACAATGAAGTGTTCCGAAATACTCATTATCTGCAGTGTTGTTCATAGCTGGTCATGATCCACACAATCAAAATCCGTTGCATAGTCAATAAAGCACAGATAAGCATTCTTTGCTTTCAGTCAAGATCATCTTACACCAGCAATTATATGCATCATTCCACCTCCTCATCTGAATCCACAAGCTTGAACTTCTGGCAGTTTTGTATCAATGTACTATTGCAGCTGCTTTTAAATTATCTTTAGCAAAATTTTACTTGCATGTGATATTAATGATATTGTCCAATGATTTTCACATTCTGTTGGGTCACCTCTCTTTGGAATGGGTACAAACATGGATCTCTTCCAACAAATTGGCCAAGTAGCTGTCTTCCACATTTCTTAATCATAGATGAGTGAGTGACTCCAGTGCTGTATCAGTTTGTTGACATTTTTCAATTTGTATTCCATCAATTCCTGGAACTTTGTTTTTAGCAATGCCTTCAGTGTAACTTGGATTTTTTTCCTTCAGTAACATTGGCTCTTGATCATATGCTACCTCTTGAAATGATTGAACATTGACCATTTCTTTTCGGTACAGTGACTGTATTAATTCCTTCGTCTTTTGATGCTTTCTGCATCATTCAGTACTTTGTCCAGAGAATCCTTCATTATCTTGAGTCAAGGCTTGAATTTTTTCTTCAATTCTTTCAGCTTTATAAATACTAAGTGTGTTCTTCCTTTTGGTTTTCTAACTCCAGATCTTTGCAAATTTCATTATACTATTGACTTTGTCTTCTGGAGCTGCTCTTTGAAGTTTTCTGTTCCGCTCTTTTACCATATTTCTTCCATTTGCTTTAGCATCTCTATGTTGCAGAGTAAATTTATTAGTCTCTTCTCACATCCATTTTTTTTTAACTTCCTTGTCATCTTAATGACCTTTTGTTTTCTTCCTGTATATTGTTTTCTTCCTTCCTTCCTTTCTTTCTTCTTTCTTCTTCCTTCCTTCCTCTCTCTCTCTCTCTTCTTTCTTTCTTTCTTTTCTTTTCTTTCTTTCTTTCTTTTTTCTTTCTTTCTTTCTTTCTTTCTTTCTTCCTTCCTTCCTTTCTTTCTTCTTTCTTCTTCCTTCCTTCCTCTCTCTCTCTCTCTTCTTTCTTTCTTTCTTTTCTTTTCTTTCTTTCTTTCTTTTTTCTTTCTTTCTTTCTTTCTTTCTTTCTTTCTTTCTTTCTTTCTTTCTTTCTTTCTTTCTTTCTTTTTTTCTTTCTTTCTTTCTTTCTTTCCTCTGCTATGATTAGTTTATTAGTATCATCCAGGACTCGGACTGCAGCACTCTTCCTGAAATTATACATAAACAAGTACAAGAATCCAAGTCAAAATGATTAACAAAATCATCCTCCATCACAGAAATGTGTAAAATGACAAAAAAGCTATTTGGAAACACTGACACTTGAAAAGAACGATCATCTTAAAACCCACAAAATGACCAAATTGTTCCTAAAGCCTTGATCAGCAGGTAAATGTGACTGATGAGCAAGTTTTTTTGTCAAGAAAAAGGTCAAACCTGAATAAATTGATCATTAGTACTGAGCTCATATCTTCTTCATGTTTGACTTACAGTATAAACTATAATATAGGGGGAACACCCTTATTTTAAATATGGCATCATGCTATAAATTGACCTTATTAGAATACCTGATTCTAATAGAGAATCTCAAGTCTCAATAGTCCATATTAGATCAGTGGGAAGGGGTTTCTAGCCAGCGTTTTTATAAAGCCTTTGCAAGGTCTACCACCAACAACCAATGAAGCATGGCAGTCTTGTATTTTAAGCATGCTTTTGGAGGTACATTCTTAGGCTTTCTTTAATGTGGAAACTGCAAATATAACTGCCATTACATGGTAATGGCAGCCAAAGAATGTCAAGTTCTCATGTCAAGATTAGAACATACTTTTCCAGTAGTCCTTCAAGGACAGTTTCAGAATGTTTGCTTCTCGTTGTTCCATCTTCAAATAGATCTTAATTACTCTGTGCTTTGAAACTGTGTTAACTGGGCTATGGGAATTTTTGATCAACTAATTAAAGCTTGCCTTTCTGTTATGGATGAAAATGGTCTCAAGTCCACTTCTATTACCCCATCATGAGTAGGCATAGTGTGTGGATGAAAGCTTTTTTTCTTTTTTTTTCAAACAATCAGCTGACTATGTGACAAGCTAACCAGTGTAAATAATTCATGTGATCCAAAATGGACAAAAGCAAAAGACTAGCTTCCCCTCAAGAAAAACCATGTCAGACCTAGGAAAAGGATGATAATACTAATTTTTTAAAAAATGTATTTACTTAGAAGCATTCAGAATGTCAACAAAACAGTTGCAACTTTTTTTTTTTGTTTGCAATTACAGAGAGGTATTCAGTTAACAGAACAATTATTTCATATAAGCTGCATCAGACAACTGAAGATGAAAAAGCAAAACCTATCATCCCCATATATAACTAATTTGTGCTGTGTACCAACAAGAACCTGCCTTAAATTTCTATGCCAATTTACACCCCCCATACTGTCCCAAGCAAGGTTAGTGGCTATTGAAAACACCACCAGGACCAGGCTAGCTAAGGACATATTCGGTAGTGTGTTAACTATACAAAAAAAGACACTGTACAGTTTAAAAACAAATCTTACACAGCCTTACATTTCTTTCTTCTTTTTTCCCCCTTTTTAAAGGAGTGAGTCATGTACAGGAGGGTTAAATGTTTTATAGACAAAACAAAACAAAACTCAGCTAGAACCAACTTATTCATCATCATCATCTTCTTCTTCATCTTCATCCTCTTCGCCTTCCTCATCTTCTTCATCTTCCTTCTTTTTCTTGCTTTTCTTAGCTTTGATGACTCCCTTTTTGGCTGCATCGGGCTTTCCTTTAGCCAGGTAGGCAGAGATATCCTTTTCATACTTCTTCAGCTTAGCAGCCTTCTTCTCATAAGGCTGCATGTCATTGGCAGCGGTATTATTCCACAGTTTCTTCACAACATCACCAATAGATAGGCCAAGATACTCGCCTTTGATTTTGGGGCTATACTCTGAACAAAATAAGAAGAAGGCTTAAGGAGACTTCTTGGGTGCATTGGGATCCTTAAACTTCTTTTTTCTCTCCCCATTAGGTGGGATATAGGTTTTCATTTCTCTTTCATAACGGGCTTTGTCCGCTTTTATGCCATGTCTTCAAATTTTCCTTTGTCTTTAGCACACATGGTCTTCCACAGCTCTGAGCATTTCTTGGAAAATTCTGAGAAGTTGACTGAAGCATCTGGGTGCTTTTTCTTGTGCTCCTCCTGGCAGGTTTGCAAAAAAAAAAAAAAAAAAATGCATAGGATAACATTTTCCCTCTCAGCTTCTTAGGATTTCCTTTGCCCATGTTTAATTGTTACTTTTTACCATCCACGAGGCACAGAGTCCACTCAGTGCCATCCAGCTCTGCCTGGCCTGGCACTGTCTCTGTGGAGCTCAGTGTACTGCAATGGCTGTTGTATGATGTTTTTGATGTCATCCCACAACTCTTCTGGTCTTTGGTCTTTACTCTTTGATCTAACGCATCAAAACTATTTTTGAAATGATCTCCTAATTCAGGTGGGACATGTTCAAGGTCACATTTTGGCTCTTAGGGACTTGTGTTAATTTTTTCAGCTTCAGCCTGAACTTGCGTATGAACAATTGATGGTCGCTTCCACAGTCTGCACTGGACTTATATTGGCTGATGATATGGAGCTTTTCAATAGACTCTTTCCACATATACAGTCAATTCCATCGGGTGAAGTCAATGTGTATAATCAAATTTTATGTTGTTTTAAAAAGGTATTTTATAAGGAGTAATTGGTATTACAAAATTCTATCATGTGATCTCTAGCATCATTTTATCACCAAGGCCATATTTTCCTACTACTGATCCTTCCTCTTTGCTTCCAACATTTGCATTCCAATCACCAGTAATTATGTACCACTGTGAAATATCCCAAGTGCTTCACCTCTTCCTTACTCCCTTTCCTCCTAAAAAATACTCTACATATCCTTGGTATAGTTTTGTTTATTCATAATGTCATTTTATTGTAGTAATGCAGTAAATGTGCTTTCAAATTGACTTCTATCATAAAGTAAGAATCCTCCAAGTATTCTTAGCTAAGAAATGTGACTTCTTTGCTATTTTTTTCAATCGTACAGTAATATTCCATTGAATACATGCACTATAAACTTTTGACATATACGTCTTAGAGTTGACAGAAGTGTTCGTATCTGTTGGATAAATGCCTGGAACAGGACTGACAAATCATATGTTAAGGTTATAAGGAGAGTCTTCAAAACTTGTGGAAGAGTGAAATTAAAGATAATGGAAGATTTCCATTCATTTTTTGTAGCTCATTCATATTTAACATTTCACAAATTTTTTCCATTATCTTTAATTTCATTCTTCCACGAATTTTGAATACTCTTAATATAATCTTACCATATGATTCTCCTTCCAATGATTTTGCATTTCCACCAGAAATTATTGATAGTTTCTAATAATCCACATCTTCCCCAGAAGTTGATATGCTTCCTTTGTATTTTGGTCATTTTATCAGGAGCTCTGGTAGCATAGTGGTTATGAGTTGGGCTGCTAAGCTCAAGGTCAGCAGTTCAAAACTACCAGCTGTTCTGCAGGAGAAAGATGAGGCTTTCTACTCTTGTACAGATTTACAGCCTTGGAAACTATATACAGGGTTGCTATGAGTCAGAACTGACTCCATGGCACACCACCCCCACCACCACCACCATTAAATGTAACTGGAAGCACTTACTGATGAAGATCAAAGATTAGAGTCTTTATTATGGATTACAAATCAACAATAAGAAAAACAAACAAACAAAATAAACAAACCCCACAACCGAACCAATAAGCAGCATCATGATAAATGAAAAAAAGAATGAAGTTATCAAGGATTTAATTTTACTAAGATCAACAATCAACACTTATGGAAGTTGCAATAAATAAATGAAGTGATATATTGCATTGGGCAAATCTGTTGTAACCTCTTTAAAGTGTTATAAGCAAAACATGTCACTTTGAGGATTAAATTGAGTCATACACAAGCCACAGTATTTTCAATAGCCCCATATGCATGTACAAGTTGCACAATAAATAAGGAAGGCAGGAAGAATTTATGTAATTGAATTATGGTGTTGGCAAAGAATAGTTGGCTTTCATAGTCTGGAAGAAATTATAGATACTTGGTATCATTTTTCTTCTTCATCTTAAATGTTTGGTAGAATTCACCAGTGAAGTAATCTGAACTAGCTGGGTGCTTTGCTTTTTGGAAGGTTAATAATTATTGAAATTCCTGGTGTGGCGCTGTAGCATTAACATTGGCCTGCTAACCACATGGTCAGCGGTTCAAACCCACCAGCCACTCCTTGGAGACCCTCTACAAGGTAGCTATGAGTTGGAACTGACTTCACATGACTTAACAACAACAATAATTGGTTAAATTTATTTTCTAGATATAGTGCTTTTAAGATTATCTATGACTGTATGTGTATGTGACTCTGAGGGAAAAGCACTGGACTACAAATAACAAGGTTAGCAGTTCGAGCCCACCAGCCACTCTGCAGGAGAAAGAAGAGGATTCTAACTTCTGCAAAAGATTTACAACAGCAGAAACCCTACACAGGGTCACTATGAGTTGGAACCAACTCAATGGCACTTAACAAATCTCTTATTATGTGAGTTTGGGTAGTTTTGCCTTTCAAGAAATGGTCTATTTAATCTAAGTTATCAGTTTGTGTGCACAGAGGTGTTTATAATTTTCCTATAAGATAATTTTTATTACCATAAGTTCAGTAATGATGACCCATCTTTCATTTTTGATATTGGTAATTTATGTCTTCTTTTTTTCCCTTGTTAGCCTGACAGAGGTTTAGCAATTGTATTGATCTGTACCAAGAGCCAGCTTTTTGTTTCTATGATTTTTCTCTATTATTCTGCTGTTTTCTATTTTATTAATTTTGGCTCAAATTATTATTATTTATTTTCTTCTGCTTACTTTAGAATTACATCGTTCTTTTGGCTCTCATTTAATGTGGTCACTTAAGTTGTTGGAATTTATGTCATGGTACTTTTAAAATATATGCACTTAATGCTATTAATTTTCCTCTTCACTCTGTTTTTATGCCCCTCACAAAATATATGTAGCATCTTCATTTTCTTCTAGCTCAAAACATTTTTTTTTCGATCCCTCTTGGGATTTCTTTTTTGATAAGTTGGTTATTTAAAACTAAGATTATTGTTGTTAGGTGCCATTGAGTCAGTTCTGACCCATAACGACCCCATATACAACAGAATGAAACACCACCCAGTCCTGTGCTGTCCTCACAAAACTATGATTGCAGATTTCCAAATGTTTGGTAATTATGCAACTGTCTTTGTGCTATTAATTTTTGCTTTAATTTCACTGTTATCTCAAAACATCATGTATAGGTTTTATGTTCTTTTCAATTTGTTCAAGTGTGGGTTGTAGTCCAGAGTTTGGTATATCTTAGTGACTATTCCATGTGAGCTTGAGAAGAATGTATATTCTAATGGTGTCAGATAGAGAATTCTATAAATGTCATTTAGATCAAGTTGATTGATAGTGCTACTCAGATCATCTATATCCTTAATGATTTTCTGCCAACTAGATGTATCAATTAATTATGGAGGGGTGTTGAAGTCTCTGACTATAATAGGGAATTTGTCTGTTTCTCCTTTAAGTTCTATCAGTTTTTGCCTCACCTATTTTGACATTGCTGTTAGGTGCTTATGCATTTAGGATTGTTATGTATTATTGGAGAACTGACTCCTTTAACATTATGTATGCTTCTTTTTATCTCTGATAACCATCCTTCTACTGAAGTCTGTTTTGTCTGAAATTATTATAGGTACTGTAGCTTTTATTTGATTAGTATTAGCAAGTTAAATTTGTACTCATCTCTTTGCTTTTAACCCAAGTCTTCGTATTTAAAGTGTGATTGTTGTTGACAACACATAGTTAGAATTTCATTTTGTGCTTTTACATTATCCATGCTGAGAATTTGATGTTGTGTTGTTGCTTTAATTTTTGTACTTAAACCACTTGAAATTACAACTTTTATTAATATGCTGTTGCTAATACCCATCAAGGAGTGGCTGGTGGGTTAGAACCTCTGACCTTGTAGTTATCAGTCCAGTGCTTATCCTACAGAGCCACACCAGGACATATATCATATTTGTAAAGTACTTTTTTAAACATTGCATTTGTTCTTTACCACCATCCTCTCCTCAACTCTTGCCTGCTTTTACTGATTTTAATTGAATATGTTTAATGGTTTGATTTTATTTCTTCTCCAGGACCAGCAATTATATTCTTCTTAAAACATTTTGGCTAGTGGTTGTCCCAGAGTTTACAATATACTTTTAAACTATGAAAGTCCACCTTTAAATAACACTGTGCCACTTCAAAGGTAGTACAGTTATGTTATACGCATATACATTGTGTTTATGTATTCATCTGTTGATGGACACTTGAGTTGTTTCCACCTTTTTATTGTCATGACTACAACAATGAACATGTTTGTGTTTCTATGTTTAATTTCTTTTGGGTATATAACAAGGAGAGGAATTGATCATTTAAACTACAGTGAGCTATCATTATACACTCACCAGAATGAAAATGATGAAAAAATCAAGTGCTTATAAAGATGTACAACAGTAGAAACTATAGGTGTTGGGAATGAAAACTGGTATAGCACATTTGGAAATCTGTTTGTCAGTGTCTACTAAAGTTGTTGTTGTTGTTAGCTGCCATCAAGTCAATAGCAACCTTATGCACAGCAGAACGAAACACTGCCCGATTCTGGGCCAGCCTCACTACTGCTGCCATGCTTGAGTCCATTGATGCTGCCACTTGGCTAATCCATCTCATTGGGGGGGTCTTCCTCTTTTTCTCTGACCCTCCACCTTACCAAACATGATATCCTTCTCCAGAGAGATGGGTCCCTCCTGACAATATGTCTGAAGTATAAGACACTAAGTTTGGCCATCTTGGCTTCCAAGGAGCACTCTGGCTGTTGTTGTTATATGCTGTGGAGTCAGTTCCAACTCATAGCAACCCTATACAGGGTTTCTGAGGCTGTAAATCTTTACAGAAGCAGAGAGCCTCATCTTTCTCCCATGAAACAGCTGGTAGTTTCGAACTGCTGATCTTGTGGACGCAGCCCGATTCGTAACCACTACGCTACCTAAAGTAGAACATCCAAATACTTCATTTCCTAGCAATCCCACAACAAGTATGAGGTGACTTCAAAATGTTTGTGGAAAATTCCATGAACTTTATATATATATATATATATATATATACACTAATTGGCACATTTGCTTTATTTATTATTATTTTTTAAATCTGGGGTCTCCCCCTTTTTTTTAATTCCATCACATTGAAAAGGAGAAAAACAAAAATTTTTTGAATTCACTTGATATTTTGGACTCCTCAGATGAATGGAATATTGCACACACACTTGGAACAGAGAGCTAGAGAGGAAGGTGGACTCCTGGAACATTGCACACATACTTGGAACAGAGAGCTAGAGAGGAAGGTGGACTCCCACAGGGTCACATGCACCAGATAAAAAACTTGGATACAGTGCAAGAATTTCCTAAAATAATTGGATCATCATTACCAAAAACTCGCCATAACAACACCAAAAAACAAAAATGTTTAAGCCACACTGTTTGACTTAGGATCGTTCCTGCCGTTTTTTGTTTTGCTTTGTTTTGTTTTTAAAGTTTGCCACACAGATAGAAAGAGGGCTAGTAGTGGGTAGGAGAGGACAGACTCACAGACGTGAGCAGGACAGGAAGGGAAACTTCAGATTGGATTTGAGTAGAGGGTGGGAGAGTCAGGGGTCAGGAGCTGGGAAGGCGGGGAAATGGAAAGCCATTTCTTAAAGTTCAGGCATGGCCTTGGTCCGCCTCGCCTCTCGTTCTTATCCTTTACCCTCATCCTGCCTGGCACTTCCCTTAGGTTTGGTTTCATCTACAATTTCTATCTTCTCTTCTGATTGACTGCTCTCCGCAGTCTCCACTGGAGGCTGAGACTTGGCAGCAGCATCTTCTACAGCAGTGGTGGCAACAGCAGCAGTAGCAGTGACAGCAGCAGGCATGTCAGCTTCTTTAGGCTTCTCCTTGGCTGGGGCATCTTCTGCCTTGGAGGACAGCCAGTTTTCAGTGGAAGCTTTCGTGGCACTTTCTGTCTCAGCAGAGCCAGCCTTCTCCTCTGAGAATGCAATAGCCTGAGGGGCTGCCTGCTCTGTGGCAGCATCAGGGGCGCCCTCCCAATTCTCCTCAGAAGGAGCTTCTCCAGCTTTTCCCATATCCTCAGACTTGGGGCCAGTGGTTGGAGCAGCGTCAATGATAACAGGACCATCTCCCTCTCTCTTCTCCACCCCATCAGCAACAGGAACTTCATCCTTCTTCTCAGTCACTTCAGCTCAGTAGTTTGGGCATCATTCTTCTTCTCTCCTTTGCCTTTTCCTTGTTATGTGTCCAAGAAAGCTAGCCTGGATTTTGGTGGCAGTTTTGTGAACCCTTATCTTCTGTTTTAATGCCATCTTGTTCAATCTTTTTGGTCTTCATCCTTTTTTTCAACCGATTTGTTTCTTCTCATACATCACAGCATGGTAGTATGGTCCCTTCCTTTCTTCCTGCCTTCTCTCCTTTCCTCCTTTCTTTCATATCCACCCCCACCTCTTTTCTGCTCCATTACTTTTTAATTCCAATTTTCCATGAACTTTTTGAAATCCACTCATATATACCCAGAAGAACTATATATGTTTGTCCACTAAAAGACATGCACTGAGATGTTTATAACAGCACTATTTATAAGAGCCAAAACCTAAAACTAGACAAATGTCCAACAATATTTGAATGGATAAACAATGGTCTTTCTATGCAATGAAATATTATGCAGAAATGTAAATTAAAAATCTGTAATTAAGCACAATATTATATATGGAACCTGAAAATCTACAATTGATGAACAATGGATACATACATAAAATATTTCATGCTATATGAATTATTTTATGGAAAGTACCAAATTAGGCAAAATTAATCTATTCTGATAAAAGTCAGATTACTGGTTACTATTGCAGGTTGGTGACAGAAAGGAGTTACGATGGTGACTTCCGTGGGGCAGGCAGTTGTGTTTTTTGATCTGCATACACATACATAGGCATTCTGTTTGTGAATTAAGCCAACATAGGTATTCAGTTTGTGAATTAAGCAAGCAGTAATCTATGTGGTGCTGTAAGATCAACACTGGACTGTGAAGCACAAGGTAAGCAGTTCAAACCCA